>NC_083352.1:80451050-80751050 GCF_030254825.1 Meriones unguiculatus | reverse complement strand
AGGATTTTCTCCCTGTTGCCAGGGAGCAGACATTCAGCTTCATTGATTCAGATGTCTGGATGTAGACATGCTTGTGTTTATACAGATGTTTTGGTCACCAAAACAACACTAAAGGCATCAAGGGGAGTAGCTTGCCTCTCCCAAATCTGCATGCCTGAACTCATTTTCACTCTTCTTACGGAGCTTAACTCCATTTCATATTGGCTTATTTAATGTGATTAGTTAATGTATTTATTTATTTACTGTTTCTTTATTACCAGGATTGGGGTGGAAAAACCTTATTATGTTATGTAGGTGTTCTACTGCTGAGCTGCACCCCCAGTCCTTTACTGGGGGATTCTAGGCAGGTCCTCTATCACTGAACCATGCAATCAGGAATTTTGCAAATATACACATGTGTATATGTTGTAAGTGAATATAAACCTTGTAAACATATAAGTGTATACATTTATACACAGATACATCACAGACATAGTTAATCAGTATATATTGCACATATATAAATGCATGGTATGAATATACATTTTATAGAAATACATTGCAAATACACATATTATGCAAGTATATAAATATATAAATAACAGGATACATTTGCATACATATATTGAAAATATATACTTTTCAAATATTTTGCAAACATACATATTGAAAGTATGTAAATATACATTGCACATATACATTATGTAAATTTAATGCAAACGAATGTGTGTGACTATACATCTATAACAGGTAACAGCTTGCACTAGTTCCTTTTGCATAGCTTGGACCAAAATATCCAAGAACAACCACCTTAGGAGGCAACATTTATTTAAATCACAATTTCAGAGTGTTCAGTCGCTTAGCCCCACGGACTTGGGCAAGAAACTATGGCTGTGGGAATATGGCAGAGGAAGCTTTACTTCATGACAAACAGGAAACAGCATAAGGAACAGGCTGGGAACTGGGTGTGTCCTGCAAAAGCACCCCCCTTGAGGCCTACTAAGGCTCACCTCCCAAAGTGTTCCACAGCCCCTCCAAATAGCACCACTCAGTAAAGAAGAAATGTTCAAATGGGGGGAGGGTGCAGTGGTTCCCATTCAAACTGTGGCTATGCCTCCTCTCCTCATGCCACTGTGCTTTTAGGCTACATGGAGACGGCTAGTCCCTTGATTTCTATTTTCCCTCTAGTACACTTAACGGTCTTTGATTCTGTGCCTTTTCAGACTAAATTCCCTTGTCTCCAGTGCACTGCAACCCACCTGGGAAAGCTCGAGTCTGTGTTAATTCTGTTTATCTTTCAGGTGAAAACGCTGCTGGGGAAACTGAAACCCTATAGCAGCCCCTGACACTCATGATGTCCCGAACACGCGATGCCGCCTGCTCTCCCTCCACTGCCTGGACCCCAGCTCACTGCTTAGTACCTAGATATTCTCCAACCTCCCCGCCCCCAATAATGCCGTGTGTGTGTGTGTGTGTGTGTGTGTGTGTGTGTGTGTGTGTGTGCGCGCGCATATGAAGGTCAGAGGCTAATGTCAGGTGTCTTCAATCACTGTTCTGTTTTTTTGTTTGTTTGGTTTGGTTTTTTTGTTTTGTTTTTTTTTTTTTAAAGACAGGGTTTCTCACTGAACTGAGAGCTCTCCAATTTGGTTAACTGGTCAAGCAGTGAGCCCCAGGCCCCTCTGGTCTCTGCAGCCTCCCACTGCTGTCCTCAGCTTTTCCATGACTGCTGGGGACTGAACTCAGGTCCTAAGGTTTGCATGACAAGCATGTTGCCCAGTGGACAATCTCCCATCCCCCGACTTTACAGCTTTAACAAGCCCTTTGCTAATTCTTCTTGTCCCTTTTTGAGCAGAGGAAATATTTTTCCTAAGCTGGAAAATTACTTTTTTAGAAAGCAGATTCTAGAGTTTCTGGGCCCAACTCAACAGCTCTAAGGTATACAATCAATTTGAAGGAGAGATGATGAATTCAGGAGACCATGGATGACCTGATTCATATTCCATCCCTGAGCCAGACGGAGAAGCCCTGTCTGGGAAACAGATGACAAAGGTGAGGGATGAGCCTTGGCACGGGCTTGGATACTTCCCCAGACAGCTTGGTGGTACAGCATCTTAATGGGACCTCGTTCTGACACAACAGTCAGTGGTCCCCTGAGAGACACCTGGAGACATGAAAGAGTACTCCATTCCTGAGCTAAGTGTGACCCTTTAAAACTGTGTGAGGTGTGTGTATGTGTGTGTGAGTGTGTGTACGTGTGTGAGTGTGTGTGTGTGAGTGTATGTGTATATGTGTGTGTAAGTGTGTGTATGTTGGAAGACAATTTTCTTCAGCCAGTGCTCCTCTGCTATTGTGTAGGTCCTGCGTGTCAAACTGGCTTAACTTTCTACCCAGTGAGCCATCGTGCCAGCCTATAGTATTTTAGAGGGCATGTGTGCTTCTTAGCTACTTTAGTTTTTAAATCATTGTATCTATGACTGTGATATGCACATGTGTAGTGTGTGTGTCAATGTGCAAGTGTGACCGTGCCGAGGCACACATGGGAAAGTCAGAGGTCAGCCTTGAGAGTCGGTCCCTGCCTCCTAGCACCCTTGAGACGGGGTTTTTTGTTCACTCTGTGCGCGAGGCTAGCTGGCCGGAGCTTAAGGAGATTGTCTTGTCTCCGCCTTCTAGCACACCTGGCGAGCACTAGGCTTCCAGGCGTGTGCCGTATTGCTTCTTCGTGGATTCTGGAGGATATTAGGTCCTCATGCTTGGATGGCATTGACGTATCTTCCCAACCCCCACCCCCACCCCCAGATATGTTAGAATGCCTGTCCTCATTCCCTTAGACACGCACAGAGCATAATAACTTTAGGAGGAAGACTACACTAGAAGGCAGCCCAGCAATTCTCTAAACCCTCGAAATCAGTGCTTGTTTCTTGGAACACACAATGTGCCAGGTATTAAATGGTACTGTGTGTAACACTCTAGTTGGGCCAGGGTCTGCGCTGTTACTGGTTAGACGTTGCTGAAAACACCAGTAGCTTTTTATTTTCTCTCTTGGACTAGTGGGAAAAAGACCTTTTCCACAATTAAGCTCAGTCTGATGGCAAGATGGCTCCGTGGGTAGAGGTGCTTCCCAGCAGCTCTAATGGCTTGAGTTCGATCCCCAGGACCCACGTGGTGGGAGGAGACAACTGACTCCACAAGCTGTCCTCTGACCTTACACGCAAGCCATGGCGTGTACATGTGCAGCCACAGACACGAGTACATAAAGTGTGATAAAAATAAAGTTCAACAAATAAGCTCATAAACTAAATCATAATCGCGGATCTGAAATTACTGCCTAAGGAAATACGAGCATTGCTAAGACTTAAATCTTACTCCATTCCCTCCCCAAAAAGTGTTCTGGGGCTGAGAGATGTCTCGTCAGGTACGCGCTGCTTGCAGAGAACTGGGGTTCAGTTCCCAGTACACATATCGAGTGTGTGTGTGTCTGTGTGTGTGTAGCTGCCAAGGTTAGATGAGGACATCAGATCATCAGATGCTGAGTGTGTGTGTGTGTGAGTGTGTGTGTGTGTGTGAATGCACAGGTGTGTACAGGTGTCAAGGCAAGAAGAGACCATCAGATACCATGATCTGGATGTCCATGCTGCTGAGAACCAAAGCCTGGTGCTCTCAAGGGTCAGCAAGTGCTGCTGTCTGCTGAACCTCTCTCAGCCCCAGACGTGTTACCTTGAACAACTTTTGGGGGCGGGAAGAGGGAGGAAACTCATGCCAGAAAAGCAAAAAGTAGTTTCCAAAGTGAAGGCTCCAGGCAGCCATGCATAGAGCATTCACAGGCTCATCGCTGCACGAGGTTGAGTCTAGTATGCTGTATCTTGTTCGTTTATCTTTTACATATACTTTTTTTTTTCTTGAGGAAAAGTTTCAGTAAGTTGTCCAAGCTGGCCTTGAAGTCACTTCATCATTCAAGCAAGCCTTGAATTCATGATCTCTCTGCCTCTGTTTCCCAGGGCTGCGGCACTAAGCCCACTCATGTGTGTGTGTGTTTGTTTCCATTGCTAGCACACACGTGCATGTTTGTATGCATGTTCATGGATCATGTGTAAATATACATGTGGAAGCCAGAAATGAACTTTAGGTATCTTTTACCTTCCTTGATGGCTTTTCTCTTTTTCTGAGACACAGTTTCTCATTGAACCTGGAACACACTTCTTCAGTTAGACTGGCTTCCCAGTGAGTTCCGAGGATCCGAACTCAGGTCCTCAGGCTTGCATATCAAGCACTTTCTCTTTTGACCATCTCCTAGTCCCTTTCATTCATTCAATTAATTCATTAATTAACTTTGTATTAACTTTTCATTTGTTTTTGTTTGAGACAGGATCTTGCTATATGTCCAGGCTGGTCGTGAACTCCAGATCTTCCTACTTCACCTTCCAAATGCTGGCATTATGGGCATGACCCCTCTCACCAGCTAAAATGCCATCTCTCTGGCAGAAAGCCAAAAAAGAAATAGTGAGAAAGTCCCAGGCCAGTAGTTAAGTAGTTTAGTGCAGTTATAAGCTAGCATGGCTTACTGTGTAATCAGATTTGTACCCATCCTTTCCCCTGAGAGCTGGAGAGTAAGCCCTGGGGCTCATGCATGCACACCACCAGCTGTGCCACATTCCCAGCCCTGGCCCTTAATCAGCCCTAGCCACATACCTCACCCTGACAGAACATATACATCCTGCCCTCGTGAACACAGCAGCTTCCCCAGGGCTGGGAAATGGCTCCCATAGTTAAAGTGCTTGCTTTGGCATGGAGGTCGGAGTTTGGGTCCCCAGAACCCATGTAAATGCTAGGCAAACATGGCAGCCCCCCTCTGATTTCAGCTCAGAGCATGCTGGCTAGCAAGACAAATTATACCCTTGAGTCTGATCGAGAGCCCTTCCATCAGCGAATAAGGTGGAAGTGTGATTAATTAAGGATGATTACTAACCTCGGCCTCTCCCCTCCACACGTGCTCGCACACACACACACAGACGCACGCTTCCACACAAGCCTGAGTGTGTACATGTGTGTGCATATGTGCCCAAACATGCATACCATATACACATGAACATAAAACTTCTCTTGGGTCCATTATCTGTATCTTTCATAGCATCTTCCCAGGAAAAGCAAAGCAGTGCCCCAGTGCCCAGCCAGGGATGCCTACCCAGAAGCACCCACTCTCCTCTCTTTTGACCCTCTGCCTAGCTTCCAGCACACTCAGTATTCTATGGAGGGGTCCTCATTGATTCAGCCCCAGGACTACTGGGATGTTGTTCAAGATGCTTCAGGAACTCTGCACTGAGCACAGCAGACATTAGCAGCCTGCTGAGCGAGACTTGGGCTATTGGCAGGTGAGAGGAACAATCGATGCCACAGCTGGGTGAGGTGAGGCACCTTCAGCATCCTGAGTAATTCTGGTGTAGAAGCATCTTCCCTCTCTGGACCAAAGACAGCTGAGACACATAGCTCTGAGCATTGTAATCAGATGCTGAGTGTGAGCTGGTCACTTGGATTCAGAGGCCAGGGTCACGCTCACGGCCTGGTTTTATGGCTGGTAAATAATCTCTGATTTCCATGGCAGTGCTCTCAAAGGGATGGGCCGTCAACTCTCTGTCCATGGAAATATCATGCCATGCTTCAGCTTGCATGAGTGTGGCAGTATTCATGTGTGGGTGGGTGGTACATATGTATGCTTGGATGTGAAGGCCAGAGAACAAACTCCAATGTTGTTCCTCAGACATCATCCACCTTGTTTGGTTTTGCTGGTGGTCTGTTTTTGTTGTTGTTGTTTTTAAGGCAGAGTCTCTCACTGGACTGGAACTTGCCAACTAAGCTAAGTGGGCCAAGCTGTGATCCCCAGAAATTTGCCTGGCTCTGCCCCCCCCAACAGTGGTATTTCATGCACATACAGCACCATAGCCTGTTGCTTTAAATAAATAAATACATACATACATACACATATACACACGTATATATACATAGTTTATTTTATTATATAAATGTATTCATAAAGTTAATTAACATATTTATTTATTAGATTATTTGTGTGTGTGCACACATGATGCAGATGTATCAGAGGCCAGAAGAGGGCACCAGGTCTCCCAGAACTAGAGTTACTGGCTGTAGTGAGCTACCTGACTTTGTGGGAAGAACTGAAACCTATACCCTGACCTATAGCTCTTAACTGCTGAGTTGTCTCTCCAGCCCCACATATCTTGTTTCTTTACCTGGACTTGGGGATCTAGTTCTGATCCTCCCGCTTATTTGGCAAGGACTTTACTGAGTGACCAGCACCATGCTTCAGTTTTTAAAAGGAAGAGAGATATCCTGGCTTCTTTAGACAGCCCTATGTATATATATTATCTGGGAAGGGGGGTGGGTTTCAGCGTTGCTCCACCCCACTCCTCACTTTTGTTCACGACTTTTAACTTCCTCACCTCTTCTCCAACCCCACCCTTCCTCTCAATGACACTGAGAGTCTCCCCACAGCACAGTCTTTCTTCAACTCTGATCATTTGGTTGAAACATGACATTCTAAGTTAACGGACCATTCCCAACCTCTGGCCCCCTGCACTCTATTATTATAGGCTTTCTTCTCTTTTGAATTATTGTCTTACAAGCAAGACTATTAAAGAACATAGACAACAAGGAAGAGTGAGCCAAGGAAAGAGGCTTTTCTTTTGAATTAAAGTTGTTTTTTTAATTGTGTGTATTTGCATATGGGCATGTGCATGTAAGTGCAGGTGCCCACAGAGTCCACAAGTGGGAGCTGAATCCTCTGGAGCTGGAGTTATAGGTGGTTGTGCCTGACTTGGGTGCTAGGAACTGAACCTAGGCCCTCTGGAAGAGCAGCCAGTGCTCTTAGCTGCTGAGCAATCTTTCCAACCCCAAGGTAGATTTTTATTAAGCAGAAAAGAAAGTTCTTGGCAGTAGAGAGAGGGACTGGAAAGTGTTTTTCCAACAAAAAGACTGTTTTGTGGGCTTCAAATGAGGAGGTGGATTTTGATTGTTTTGTGTATATGTTAACTAGGTGAGAGAGTAAGAGGTGGGGGAACCTGCCCAACCAGGAAAGATTCTCATTTAGGTCTGTGGCTCTATCCTTCCTCCATCACTCTGATGCTATAGTGGATGTGTGGCAGGTGAAATGAGGTAGAAGGTTTTGGTTGTCTCAGAGCCACAAGGGCAGTTTTATACCCCTTGTTTTTTAATCACGAACTTGCAAGCTCAAGTTTTCCACATACAGTTCCAGATGACAAAATATTACAGGTCACTGTGAATTCAAACCCTGGTACCCACAGAGTGGGAGGAAATTCACCACTGAGCCACACCCTCAGCCCCACACTGGGGGATTCTAGGCAGGTGCTCTACCACTGAGCCATGTTCTCTGGCCCTGATTGGGACATGCTAGGTAGGTACACATATAAATAAACAAACAAATGAATAACTGTAGTTTAAAGAAAAAGAAAGAGGAGGCACAAGAGGAGGAAGAGGAGGAAAAGGAGAAGGAAAGGAAGAGGAGGAGGAGAATGTCCTTTGGCCTATGTCACAGAGAGCTCAGGTTTCTATTCCTAACCTAGAGCCCTTCATCCCTACCTATCTTATCCCAAGGGTCTATCTACCTCCTACTTTCATCATTATAAAGCATTTAATAGCATAGGTCATCCTGGATGTTCAATGTTTCTGCCTGCCTATTTGGCCATGGTCTTCTAACTTTTCTCTTCCTGTTGTGCCTTCTCTGCTTACCCCAAGATTCTGTAGGGCTACACAGTGGCCTCCTTTCTCTTCTCTGTCCGCATGTTTTCCTGATTCCCCTCCCCACCCTAGTGATTCCTTATCAGTGCACTTCTCAATTGCTTTGGCTTTGACAATTTTGTGTTTATTGGTTATGCCCAAATCCATGTCTCCTGCATGTGACTTCCCCAAAAGACATGGAAAAAAAAAACATTGATCAATCCAAAATAAGGTACTGACAGATCAAAGAATGGATCCCCCACAAGTCCAGCTTTCTGAGCTAATGAGTGTGTTGGGATGACTTACAGGAACATGAGTGAGTCAAAGGCAGCTGCACCACCAGAAGACCCACCCCCAAATAGGTGACAACCCACAAAATCTGCATCCCTGGAGCTCTCTGCACAATTTTCAGGCAGCTTCACGAAAGATTTTTCTCCCTAACAATGGTTTATTGCTTATATACCCTTGAGGAGGATCTTTGTGAATCTTGTAAGTTTCATGAATTTCCTGAGCTTTGCAAATTTCCTTAGTCATGTGAGTCTCCCTCCATGCCTTAGGAGGTCATGTTTCAATTTAGAGGACATAGCTATAAGACGTATCCATCTCATTCTTTTCTGTGAGACAAGGTCTCATGTAGCCTAAACTGGCCTTGTGGAACTTGCTGTGTAGGATGACCTTAACTCCTGATTCTCATACTTGACCTCTGAAGCATTAAGGTTACAAGTGTGAACCACTATGTCTGGTTATATCCACACCGTTCTTAGCTTCAAATTCTCCCTGTAAATGCCTGCAAACACCAGAAATTCCAGGCTCCCTGACCAAACTCACTGTCTTCCCACTCCGTCCACTGAATTTCCCAAGGCAGGAACCCGAGAGTCACTCTTTCTCTCTTACTGCTTTCCTTGGTGGAGCAGAAAAATCCAAAATTAGTCTCAAGTTCTCAGTTGAGTTTGAATCAATCATTTTCTGATGAATTTCATTTCTAAAAGCATCAAAGATTTCAAATATATGACACTTTATGTTTGGCTGTAGCAGCAACATCAGCATATTTTTTTACACATCCAGTGAAATGCAAATATGTCTTTAAGCCCATTGAAGATGAGAAACCCAACAGAGAAAACATGAGACTGTCTATATCGAGTAGTTATGCTTCAGTATAATCTACAAAAAGCTCCAGTGGTTTTCTTGATTAGCTAAAGAGCCTTTGCCTTCTCCAGACGACATGATGGAAGAAGAAAAAAAAAGATGCTGTGTGTCATTTCCGTCTCTAAACCTTATAAAATATTGACAATGATGCATTTTAATGGGTGTGTCCATGAGGCATCATACTGAATTATTAACCTCCTTTCTAAAAGATCATTAGTATCTATTTCCCACTGGACCAAAAACAAAATCTAAATAAGATTCAAACGAGAATCTAACAAAAGATTATTGTCCTCTATATGGAAAACTGCACAAATAATTCATTTGCAGAATTTTAATAGAGTTCATTCACAAATACTGAATGCTGTTAATTCAAATTTGTTGGGTTTTTTTTTTCAAAGTAGAAATATACGTATTTTCCAGTGCTAGAGATGGAACTGACTCATATTTGTTAGGAGAGAACTCACCACTGAGCAGGTCTCAGACTCTCATTGGATCTTTTCACAGCAAGTGCTCTACTGTTGAACCACACCCTCAGTCCCTTACTGGGGAATTCTAGGCAGGGGCTCTACCACTGAGCCACACTCCCAGCCCCTCACTGAGGGGTTCTAAGCAGGTGCTTTACCACTGAGCCACACCTCAGCCCCTCCCTGGGGTATTCTAGGCAGGGGCTCTACCACCGAGGTTTTCTTACCTCACTTCACCATTCCTGGAAATGTCCTCAGACTCTCCCAGAGGCATGCCTCTTACTTGGTTCCCAATCCCATCAAGCTGACCGCCAAGATAAATCACCACACTATCTATATGTAAGCATCACCTGCAGAGCTTAAAAATAACATCAACAGGGCCACGGAGATGGCTCAGCAGGTAAAAGTGCTTGCCACGCAAGCCTGATGACCAGGGTTGGGTCCTTGGAAGACATATTAAAGACCTGGATGTGGTGATATGCATCTGTAATCCCAGCACCTCTGGAGGCTGGAGACAATAGAAGCAACCCAGAGCTTGTTGGCCAGCTAGCCTGGAGGACACAGAAAGAACCTGCCTCAGACAAAGAGGAAGAAAAGGACCTGCGCTTGAGAGTTTCATCTGAGCTGTCATCTGACCCACAAGGTGTGTATGCAGCAAACACACATGCACATGCATGAACTATAATAATAATAGCAATAATAGTGATGATAATCACAGTAATAAGGAAGGAAAATCAAATAAGTAATTTAAAATGAGCCAATCAGAAACAATTCTCTGTGTTGTCGCAGAGAATTCTTTAAAATTCTTTAAAAGCCCCTCACTGACTCTGACACAGGGTGAAACTGACCGTCATTCTGGGTGCTGCAATACCTTTCACATGTCCATGACCTGGCAAAGAATGTTCAAGAAGGATTTGCCCTGGAACTGCAGGGCATGAGGGACAGCATCCATTTCCCAGCTATCCAGAGTGAGTCCAACTGGCTACCCCCACAAAACCATATGACCATATACTGCAAAACTAGAAAAGAAGTAATGGTGGAACGCAAACACTGAGAAATTGAACGGCTGCTGACTGAAGGCAGGAGTTTTAGTTCTCAGGGATAGCTACCGTCTACCCTGCCTCGTTCCTGAGGTGTTTGTGACTCTCAAACGGGAATGTAGGTAATAAAGTGCAACATGGCTTACAAGGCTCTTGCACAACAATGAATTGTTGTGCTGGAATAATGTGGTTGCTACCGTGGTGTTTTTGTGAGTATAAAATAGAGTCAACATAAAAAACAACCGTTGCGAGAAGGGGGGAAAATTCCTCTTGTTGGACTCATCTTCAACTAGAAATTGGGCTTGGAGGCGTCTTCAGAACCAGCCTGTGGACACGCAGGTATCATCCCAACCTCAGAGCGAAGCATGGCGCTGTAAGTGAGGGCACGATGGAACTGCCGAAATGACTGCTCCGTGGGTGGCGTTGAAAGAAAAGGCTTATGAAGAGCAGGGAACCCAGCGACATCCCGGGAGAGCCCAACAGGATGCAGGGCAGCAAGGGAAGCAGATGGTCCACAGCCAACGTGTCTCTCAGGAAGAAGAGGACAGTGGAAAGAGAAGTGGGGGGGGGGGGTGAGGGAAAGGGTTTGCCATTATGAAAAGAATCAGGTAGCTGCAGGGTGGGGGGAAGGGAAGCTGGAAGGGTCTGGGACCTAGCATAGTGGAGCAGGGCCAGAAGGGCCAGAGGGCTAGCACGGGGCTGTGGTACCCATAACTGGTGCATGTTCACCAGAGACTGGAGGAAGCTGGCGGTTAGGGCGGGCTCTGACATGTAACCACGGGTTTGTACGAAGGGAAGTCCTTTCTGTCAGGTAGAGACCTGTCTCATGTCTGTGAGGAACGCTGTCATCAATTCGTCTACAGTCACTGCCTTTTAGAGTTTGGCATTCAACCCATCCGACTTGTTAGGTCCCAAAGTGTCCACCGCAGCCTCCTGTGCTTTAACAGTCGGCCTCCATGCAGGTGGCAGCGTTTTAAATGGCTGTGGAACCATCCGAAGGGGGAGCCTCGCTGGAGGAAGTGAGTCACTGAGGGCAGCCCTTGAGGGCCTGCAGCCCCACCTCACTTCCTATGCTCTCTCTACTTCCTAACTGCAGACACTTGGCCAGCTGTGCTTCTGCTGTCACGCCTTCCCTGCTGTGATGGACTGTATCGCTTCTTAAGATGGACCCTTACCTCCTTAGATGTTTTATTCAGATTCTTTGTCACTCGTAAGACAAGCAGTCAGGAAGCTTGTGTGTGTGTGTGTGCATGTGCGCATGTGTGTGCACACACATGTCTGTGTATGTGTGCATATATGTGTGTGTGCATGTAGAGGCCAGAGGACAGCACCCAGTTATTGTTTTACAGGAGTGAGCCACTTGGCTTTTCGAGACAGGGTATGTCTTAGGATTTCTATTTGCTGCGATGAAACACCATGACCAAAAAGCATATTGGGGAGGAAAGGGTTAATTCTGGTTATACTTCCACATCAATGCTCATCATAGAGGAACTCAAACAGGGTGAGAACCTGGAGGCAGGAGCTGATGCAGAGGCCATGGAGGAGTGCTGCCTACTGGCCTGCTCCTCACGGCTTGCTGAGCCTGCTTTCTTTTAGGACCCAGGACCTCGAGCCCAGAGGTGTCCCCACCCACACTGAGCTAGGTGCCCCCCCTGCCCCCGTCAGTCACTAACTAAGAAAATGCTCTACAGGCTTGCTGCAGCCAGCTCTTAGGGAGGCATCTCCCCAAATAAAGCCCTCTCTGGTAATTCCGGCTTACTTGATTGACTTGATGTAAATCAAGTTGATGTAAATCTAGGCAGCACAGGGTCTCTAGGCGGCCTGGAGCTCCCTCTGTAAGCTAGGATAGTTGGCCAGGGAACCCCAGGGGTCCTCCCATCTCCATCTTCCCAGTACTGGGATACATGCACAAACCTTCTTTTCTGAGATTATAAAGTAATTACATCATTTCTCCCTTCCCTTTCCTCCCACCCAACCTCCTCCATATACCTCTCCCTGCTCTTTCTCAAATTTTGACCTCTTTATTAACTGATATATGATATATATGCTTTTTCTGACGGTGGGCTCGGGAGAATGAACTCAGGTGTTTATGCTTGTGTGGCAGTCACTGCGCTGGTTGGGCCATCCTCCAGCCCTGCAGACTTCCAAATCAACCAGTCTCTTTGGAGAGCCTCCATCCACAACTGTATCTATGAACAAAGAGGGGTGAGGAGTGTTCTGGGGCCCAGAAAGTGGGGTACGGCAGGTCTCCCACGTGATCAAGGATAGCTCAGAACTGGAGGCCAGTGTACCATCGGGAGCCTGGAGCCAGAGAAGAATGCAGGGCCACCCACATGGACTGACGCCTAAAGATTTGAAAGATACAGATGAGGTGGGGTCCAACATGCCTGGCCTCCTGCCACCTCCCATCTTTGTAGCCCTGGACCTTGAATGTAAGCCCAAGGAAACAAGAGACTCCAGCTGGATGTAAATGAAGCTGTCTGCCACTTTGTAAAATGTGTGCACTGGACAGGGATTAAACACCCAGGCAGGCATGGAGGTGCACTGGGGAGGCTGAAGGGGTAGGGTGAGTAGTTCAAAGTCAACCTAGGCTACCTAGTTTGAGATGCTATATATATAAAAAAAAAAAAGGAAAGGAAAGGAAAGGTGGAAAGAAGGGAGAAAGGAAGGAAAGAAAAATTAAATTCCATTATAAGAAAATAAAATATCATTTCTCCTGGTAAGAATCTGTAACTGGTTTCATACCCACTCATGGGCGAACTTGTGGAAATGTGTTCAGCCATGGGGAAGCCTGCGGCTGTCGAGTTGGAATAATGATTTTTTTTTTCCGCAGGGCTGTGTCATTTGTCAAAATGTCATCAGCTCCAGTCCTGAGAAGGAGCCCAGTGCCAGAGGAAGCAGGAATGGACAGAGCTGGAGGCTACACAGGACTTCCTGAGTCTCAGGCCCCAAGCAGGGTCCCGGGTGGAGCTCAGTGTGCTGAAGCTTCTGACCCAGCCACCTGGTGCCGTGGTCTGAGCTTGACACTGAAAAGGGGCTTCCACCTCAGAACTCTGTCAGTTCACCTGAATCTGTGCAGAACTTGCTTGAGGGTACAGCACATCTCTGACGGTTTTTTTTTTTTTTTCAGATGTTTCCTCCAGCAGTTTCTTTCTCATCTTGGGCTCACTTGCTACTCAAAGGCTGTCCTCTGACAGCATACAGAAGCCATCTTTCCCTAGAACCCCTTGCATCTCTCCTCCACAGTACCCGAGTGTTCAGCCACAGTCCTTGCCTTTCATGTGTGTGAACACAGAGCAAACCTACAAACCCTGTCTTGCATCTCCCTGATCTGGGAAATACTAAAGTCCCACTCACCTGGGCGTCCCCCGCTTTTACTTTTCTCAGTGAAAGCAAGGACTAATTAGTTCTGAGTCACAGTTTTTTAAAGTCTACAGTCCGTCATTACGGCAGGGGCATGGGGCAGCTGCTTTCCATTGCATCCGCCCACAGTCACGAAGCAGAGACAGACAAGCCCGATTGCCACCCACTTTTACCTTTGTATTTAGTCCAGGACCAGCCTACCCTACATTCAGGCTGAGTCTTCTCTGCTCAAGCAACTCGATCTAGAAATTCCTTCACAGATGTGCACAGAGGTGTGTCTCCCAGGTGATTCCAAATCTAGTCAAGCTGACAATGAAGAGTGACTCTATGACACCTCCTTTCGGAAAATGACACCAGCTCCGCACGGTCATGCAGTCCAGAGCCTAGAAGTCAGTCTCCACCCAAAACGTTAGACCTTTGTTCAAATTAGTTTACAGATCATGCATTCTCCTTGCTTCTCGAACATCACTTTAACCAAGCCATAGTCATCTCTCACCTGAGTTATTACAAGAAGCTGGTACTTGCTGCATTTGTTGCTGGTTTCTCTTTGAGATATGAGCTCTGTGACCATTTTGTCTATTTGACTCAACCTAAGATCCTCTGGGAAGAAGGTCTCAGTGAGGGACTGTCTACATCAGGTTGGCCTGTGGGGGACTGTAATGATCACATTAACTGATGTGGGAACGCATAGCCCACTGTGGTTGTCACCATTCCCTAGGCAGATGATCATGGACTGTGTGAATGTAGAGTATGTTGAGAGTAAGCATGCATCCATTCATCTCTTACTGCTCTTGGCAGTGGGGGTGGTGAGTTTCACATCAAACTGCCTTAACTTCCTTGCTATGATGACTGGTAACCTGGAACTGTGAGCTAAAATAAACCCTCTACCCTATGCATTGCTTCTTGTCGGGGCATTTTATCACAGCAAGAGAAATGAAAGTAAAACAGTCTCACTATGACTTCAAACTCACAATGCCCCTGCTTCAGGTACTTAAGTGCTAGGATGAGCTGCACCCCAACACAAGACTTGGCCTTACCACTTAAGAGAATGTATCACATTTAATCTATTTATTGTGTTGTGTGTGCATTATGCACACATGTATGAGTATGAGTGCAAGTGTGCCACAGTTCAGCAAGACTCTGTTAGTGAACTGAAGAGATGCGAGCAGGTATCTGTGATCAAGCCTCTGGAGTCATGGCCTGGAGCTGAGGGCCTCAGTCCCTTCAGTGTAGGAATTAGCTTTCTCCCAGAGCTGATCAGAGCAGCAGTCCTGTGGGAAACTGAGTGTCATCCTAGTGAGTGCTCATCTTTGCTGACCGTCTTGAAGCTCAAGCCTCTTCTTACAGAGCACAGGTACTATTTTAAGAGACTGTTTGCAACCAGCTACTGTGATGACAATGTCTCACCTATTTCCTCTACTCTGGGACTCAGAACACTAAAAACACTGTGTGGTGTAATTGCTTCCTTCAGCATGCAGCCTTAGCTTTCTGAGGTGTATTGTGTTCCAAATAGAAAGGAATCCTGAGAGAAACTGTTGTCCCTGCTTCCTCTCCTGGAAAAGTCCAGTTCCTCCTGGCTGCTGTGACTCTGGAATTGGGGATCAGGGGGTGGGTTAATGATGGAGGACTAACTGAAGCATGTTTCCATAGCAGTGAGAAAGGACGTGGGGACGAGAGGAAAGAAATATGACAGCCATGTGACAAACCACTCCCAGAAAATCAGGTGACATAGTTAGAGCATCTGATAGATAAGTGGTCACTCCAGCTGGGAGAAAGGTTCCTGAGGCTGCTTCAAAGAAGGTGATCATTCCATAGGTGCAGGTCCTGTGCCTTCCCCATGCAGTGAGTGGGGACAGACAGTTGAGGACAGTATTCAAGCTTCACCCTGGGGGACAGGAGAAAGATTAACTCTCTCTCTCTCTCTCTCTCTGACTGTCGCTGGCTCTCCCTCTCTCTGTGTATGTGTGTGTGTGTGTTTATGTCTGTGTGTTTGTTTCAGATATCGATTCAGGAAGCTTTCTATGTTAACTTGTTTCTGGGACAGTGTCTCTCACGGGGACCTGGAGGTGATTTGGCTGTGCTGCTGGCCAAGGTGTCCCAGGCACCCTCCTGTCTCTGTCTCCCCCAGTACTTATACACGAAACATATACCACCATGCCTTCTTTTTTGTTTCACATGGGTTCTGGGGAATGAACATAGGTCCTTGTGTTTGTATACTAGACACTTTAGCAGCTAAGGCCTCTCTCTCCAACATCTCAGGGACCTCAATACAAGGACCCAGGGTCTTCTTTCTCACAAGAAGGTCAGAAGAGAAATCCATCCTCAGCTCCTTGGCATTCCAAATCACCACACTGCTGCCACACAAGCCTCTGGGCTGCTGCCTGGGATTATTTTCAAGCCACGGAGAAAGGGAGAAGGCTAAGGAATTCTCTTTCATTTCACTCTATCAATAACTGAACAGCAAGGTCTGAAATATTGATGGATATGCACACTGAGTGCATTCCGGGCAGAAGGAGGTGGGTGGGGTGGTCCTTTTCAAATCTGCTGCCTTGGATCTTTACCGGAAAAACAGCTAAACAGTTTTGGGTCAGGAGGAATGAGCCAGAAAAAAGCTTTTCTATGCATTGTGGCCTGCTTTAGGCATCTGTGATTGCGAGGGATGCCTCTGGAATCCAAGGCTTCCTCCAGATCACAGAACATGCTGTTTTCCTGAGGAGGTGTGGGGTGTGTCTTAGTTAATTTTATACTGTAATAAAATATTATGACCACATGGCAACTCAGGGAAAGGGGTATTTTGGTTTATAGCTTCAGGGAGATAGAATCATGGTGGGGAAGACGCGGGAACAGGCTGGAAAGGGTCCAGGTAGGAGGCGGAAGCTGGCTGATCACATTGCATCATATACAGGAAGCCTACCATCAGAACAGGAAGTAGGGCGCGACTATAAACTCCTCAATGTATACCCTCAGTGATTTACTTTCTCCAGCAATGTTCCGCCTCCTAAGTCCATAACCTTCTCAAGGAGCATCATCAACTTGGGACCAAGTGTTCAACACACAGGAGCCTACGCAGGATGTTTCTCGTTCAAGGCACCACTCGGTGCTGCTAACCAATGCACTCCATCGTTTCCCTAATTAGACACTATGACCAGGAGTCCACAACAGGAGCATGCGCTGAAGCTAGCTCTCCAGTAGGTGGCGCTCTCAAAATGCCTACGGAGCCTTCAGAGCTCGCTAAAGGCAGTAAGCTCTGGAAGAGCTGTTTTATCAGCCATGTTGTAGAGGAGCCCCACCACCACCACCACCAAACTCCACCGTACCTTCTCTGCCAGATGGACTGAGACTCTCTGCAACAGCAGGGCCTAAGAAACCTCCGCCCGCCCCCCACATACACACTTAACGTCGTTTCTGTCAGATATTTTGTCATAGCAATGGCCAAATAACTGACACATTCTCACTCCGGCACATTCGCATCCGGTGGGTGGGAACGTTAGTTCACATGTGAAGGGGTAAGAATCAAAGCGACTCTATCTCCAGAAAGTTTTATTGAACGGACATGTATGCATGTATCTGTATGTGTTGGCCACTTTTATGTGAGCCTGACGCAAGCCAGAGTCCTTTGGGAAGAGGGAACTTTGAGAAAATGCACTAATGTGCTCGGCCTGTAGGCAAGCCTGTGGTGCATTTTCTTAACGGATTGTTGATGTGAGGGCCCAGATCACTGTGGGCAGTGCCACTCACAGGCTAGTGTAGTGCTCATAGGAACTAATTGTTAATTTTATAAAACTGTGTGTGTTTCTCAGCTACTCTCTTATCCTGGATATCTCACAAGTAATTGAGACTGGACTGTACTATTTTAACAAGCCTCACAGCACAAGAACTGAGCCGTTATGAATCTGTTCTTAACCCTCTAAGCTAATTTGGCTTCCTTCCAGTGTACATCCCAAAGATACTTGCACTGTGGTGTGAGAGTATTAGCTGAAACAAACTCTTTCCTCCCCAGGTTGTTTTTGGTCATGCTGTTTTATTACAAAAATAGAAACCCTAACAAAGACACTGTGTGTGTTCCATATGTATGTGTGTATATATCATTACCAAATTCTGTTAAATGTTTGATTATGTGGGTGGGGGTCTGTGCTCATGGATGCAGTTGCCTGAGTTGTTCAGGCAGAGGTGCTGGCACAAACTCGTAGGAGTACAAACAACATCCTGTCTTAGCCACCAAGTTGTCTCTTCAGCCCTTGTTACCCATTTTAACAATTGTGAATACACCAGTGACAAGCACTATGGCTCAGAGGGTAAATTCAATTGCCACTAAGCCTGGTATCCTGAGATCAGTGCCCAGAGACCCTGCAGAAGAAGAAGGAGAGATCTGATTGCTACAGGTTGTTCCCTGATGACCACAAGTAGACTATAACGCACACACACACACACACACAGACACACAGACACACACACACATACACACACATATTTTTAAAATAAAATGTGTCTATTAAATAAAACTTTCGTAAGTCTTCCTTCATTTCCAGTTCCTGGAAAAACTAGTGAAATTCAGTTTCAACTTTCTCTCTTTCATGTAAATTATAACTAATTTCCTCAGACTTCCTGTTATTACATCCACCTCACTGGGGAAGACACACACCTTCCGTCTCCAGGACAATTGGACTGTGGGAGAATCTCTAAAGAGCAATTTTACATTTGATCCAATAGGGTCCCCAGGGTTTATACTAGTCAGTACAGGTTTCATTTTATATTTGGATTTTCTTCTTTGTTTGTTTGTTACAGCACTGGGGATCAAATCCAGGGTTTATGTATATTAGACAAGCATTGTACTGCTAAACAACAACCCAGCCCCTCACTGGGGGATTCTAGGCAGGTGCTCTACCACTGAGCCATGTCCTCAATGTATCCTTTCACTGAGGGAATACTACGGAAGCAAACTACTGATGAGCCATACTTACAGTTATTTCTCTGTTCAAAATCCTTACCCAAGGTGGTGAGACACAAGCCAAAGCCATGGCTTGGCCCAGCTGCTCTTCTGTCTCTCTGCTCTGTCAGTACTGAAGCCAAGTAAGTTTGTGAAAGTCCATCCCATACTAAGACAGCCATGGAAAAGATGTACACAAAAGTGCCTCACTGCCATAGAAATGGTTGTTCCCATTTACCTGAGTATCCCTGGAAAGACCCGCAGTCACTCACTTTCTGTTGGAAGACACAGTTACCCACCAGCTCCATAGCAGTTGGAAATAAATCTCCTCTAACCGCTGTGGCAGACAGGGTGAAGAAGCCACAGTCCCAACTTCTTCTTTTGCTGACCATGACTGCTTAGTCAACTACATGGAGACAGATCCTAACGTGCCTTCATGGCAGATACTCATGTTTGGGCTCTGTGGGGGCCAAAGATGGCCACATTCACATGCTTGTTTAGGCAATGAGCCAGACAAAATCTGGGGAAGATTTAGCCTTTCTGTCAAACAGGAAAAAGCTCATAGCATACTGTTTCAGGCTAGCGGAGGGGGCTCACCTGGCAGCATGCAGCCTCTCTACAGTGTTTGCTCTCTAATGTTGTATATGCCAGGCCTGTGAGTACACAGTTATAAGCCAGGTACTTGGAGGGCAAAGGCAGGAGGATCAGGATTTCAAGCAGCCTGAGCCACATACCCTGTAAAAAAGGAAAATAAAAGATGATGAGAAGAGAGGAAGAGGCAGAGAGAAGAGATAGAGAGAAGAGGACAAAGGGGAGAGGAGGGGAGGGAAAGGAAGGGGGAAGATAGAAGAGAATTGGAGAGGAGAGAGAAAGGTAAAGGAAGGAGAGGAGAGGAGAGAACAGGGGGAGGAGAGTAGAGGAGATGGAAAAGGAAGGGAGAGGAAAAGAGAGGGAAAGGTAAAAGAGGGAGGGAAAGAGAGGAGACAGAAAGGGAATAAAGGAGGGGAGGAAAGGGAAGAGAGGAAAGGTGAGAGAAGGGGAGGGGAGGAAAGGAGAGGGAAAGGTAAAGAAATGGAAGGGAGGGGAGAGGAGGGGACAAAAGCAGGAGAGAACTATGAGGTAAGGACAAAGACATGAGGATCATTGGGGCTCGCTGGCTGTCAGCCCAGACCATTGACAGACTGTCTCAAGGCTGAGGATGATGGAACAGGACAGTTAGCATCATCTGGCCTTCATGTGTGCACATGGATGTATATACCCCCCCACACGCATGCATAGACATTGTACACACACACACACACACACACACACACGCACACACACACAAGCAAAAGAAATGAAGCCCATGTGCTTCAAGGTGCCGCCTAGAGTCCATATTTGGAGGAAATCAGTGTACTGATAGTGCATGGTCTCCCACAAGGTTGTCACCCACAGAGAACAGGGTTTGAGAAATCCTCCATCTGAGCATCGAGGCACCAACGCCTCATCTGTGACCTTAGGAAGAAGATAAAGAGGAGGGATCAGAATAGGGGGAAGGGGGAGGACTATGAGCCAGGAGGATCATCTTTCAATGATGCAAACTCTGCTCTGATTTCAAGGACCCTAGCATTTCACACTCCATATTCCTCCACACAGACACTCATGTGTGAGCCACCTCTGGAGGAGGAACCCTCCAGTTGTTCCTCATGCTGGCCCCTCCTTGTCTCCTCAGCATCCCAGCAGGAAGGGAAACCACACCTCAAAGGACCACTGACCAAAGAGCTTCACAGCAGAACCCATGGATCTGAATCCTCTCGTGTCATTAGCTTTAGGGTTTGCTTGCATTATTATTAGCAACTGGAAATAGAAAGGGGAATTTAAGGCTGGGACATTAAGCTAGTTTTGCAATCAAACTCCCTTTCCAGAGTCTGCCTGTCTTCCACCCTTCAGGGAAAGAAGCGGTGCAGACTTTGCAGTTCAGCAGGGCTGTCTCATGCCCTGAACATGAGCACCAGGCACTAGGCTGCGGGGCAGAAAGGGGAGAGTCCAGATGGTCTTTGGCTCAAGGGAAGATGGCTGATATCAGGAGCCTGTCTGTGGCAGGGCAGAAATGGGAAATTGGGGCCACACAATAGATTTCTTCTTGGCTGACCCTCAGCCCTGCTCTGGTAGCTTAATTTTAAATTTAAGATGGAAAGTTGTCTCAGAGCAGAGAGACCTACATCTATCCTTGCCATTGCTGACATTTGGAAGCTGAGCTCTCCCAGGGGGGAGATGTGGGGACCCATGCCCTTTAGAAGAAGAAGTAACAGTGACTAGGAGCTGTCACAGGAGGCCCTCAACCTCTCCACCGGGGCAGGAGGGCATAGTCCAGCCCGGCCATCTTAGCAGATGACTCACACCACGGGTCAGCAGAACGGACCTATCTGGTGGGCCCAGGCTTCTCTGCATGGCTTTTGAGGCTTCATTGTGAGGAGCTTTCGGGCAAAGAAGGCTGCATTGTCGTTTTCTTCAAGTGCCAGCTGAGGCACTTCGCATCCTGTGAGCCTCTGCATCCCTCTGGGCAACAGTCCATGTCTTCCTATTAGCTGGCGTTCCAGAGGTTCAAGGACGCTACGTGCCTTTCCTAAGAGTGTCCTGAAAGGCGAAGGCTGAGAGCTGAGTGTGGAGTTCAGTTGGTGTTTGTCCACTGTGCCGGGTTTGAGCCTCAGCACCATACAAACCTGGCGTGGTGGTGAATAGTAATGGCACTTGGGGGCAGACGCAGAAGTTCAAGGTCAGCCTAAGAACATACTCTGTAAGAAGAGGAGGAGAGATGCAGGCAGTGGGGGAGGGTGGAGGAGGAAGAAGAGAAGGAGGAAAGGGGGACAAGGCTCAATAGTTGAGTGCTTGACTAGTATGTGTGAAACCTTAGGTTCTGTCCTTAATTCCATTAAGAGAAGGAGGGGAGGAGGGAGGAAGAAAAATAAATTATTTTTTGTTTTCTTGCCTTGGTAGCAGAAACCTGGCATCGGCAATATTTAGAGACACTCACTGTTTAACACAGGCTGTCCTTGAACTCGTCATAGCAATCCTGCTGCCTCAGCCTCCTAGTACTGAGGTTTACGAGCATGGCCACCGCATCCAGACGCCTGACAGAAACAGCTTAAAGGAAGACATTGTTGCTTTGGCTTGTGGCTTCAGAACGTCCCCATCCACCGTGTCCAGGAAAGGCACGATCCAGCAATTCCATCTAGGGTTGTTGAGCAAGGAGCAGCGTGTTTTGTCCACACAGAACTGACAAGGGAGCTGAGAAAGCAGGTTCAAAGCTGATCTCACCTTCCTTGCCCTGCCCCTACGGAGCCGCTTCTGCTCCACAGCCTTCAGGACAACTCCACCAGCACTCAAAACAAGAGCCTGTTTTTTGGGGTGGGAGGGGAGGGCTACTTTTCAGTTTCGAACTACAGCCCTGAATATATGTCCAGTTTTTGTTTCTGTTGCTGTGATAAAACACCTTGACAAAAAGCATGTTGGGGAAAAGGATAACCTGGAATTGCAGCCTGTTGTTATGGGGAAGTCAAGGCAGGAACGGAAGGCGAAGCGCCTCGTGACGTCACTTCTAGTTGAGAGCGGAGAGAAATGAATGCGTGCATGCTCATTAGTGCTCAGTTCTCTTTATCCATCCGTGCACAGTTTAATACCCAAACAGGGAAAGATGCCATCCGCCGTGGGCTGGGTCAGCCCACCTCAATTAAGGCAATCAAGACAATTTCTCAAAGAAATTGCCTACAGGCTAACCTGACCTACACAGACCCTTGTGGAGACCCTCCTTATAGGTGATTCTAGACTGTATCAAGTTGACAACCATAATTATCACCGCGTGAAGCTGGAGAGGTGGCTCGGTGGTTAAGAGCAGTGGTTGCTCTTCCAGAGGACCTGGGTTCAATTCCCAGCCCCATATGGTGGCTCACAGCTGACTGTAACTCCAGCTCCAGGGGATCTGATGCCTTCTCTGGCCTCCATAGGCACCGCATGTACATGGTATACATACATGCAGGCAAAACACCCATACACATGAAAGAAATTTAAAATGTTTCCGATATTTTGAAAACTGACTACGATGTACAGCATTTATGTGTGAACCGAAAGCATTACTTCTTGTGTACAGTGTGCGGGAGGCTTTCCCACACAGACCCAAGGTGCTCTTGAGAAAGGTTTTAGCAGCATTATTTAGACGCCCAGGCTGGACACACTCCAAATGTCTGTCGGCCCTGGATGGATAGAGCAGGTGCTGGATGGAATAACCAGCCACGTGTGGCTACTGCAAAACCCTACGATGAAAGAAAAGAAATGCCCATTTCCCACTGGTCTACATAAGCCAGTCTCAAAAAACACGGCATCAGGTGAGAGAAGCAAGTGTCAGAGTCACACTCAAACTTGCCCAGAGAGCAGAATGATGTTCACCTGCATCCCAGAGCTGGCGATGGAAGCAAGAGGGTCAGAAGATCATCATCCGGGTACATGAGAGCTTAAGGGCCAGCCTGGGCCACATCAGACTCTGTTTTAAAAAAAAAATATATCACATACACATACACGCGATGCGGGGGAGAGGGAGAGAGATGGGGTGGGAACAAACTATTTGTTATTTAACAATAGATTAAAATAAAGAAAACTGAAAGACTGAAAACAGAATTCAGAATCTGTTTCTCTGGGAAATAGGGATACCAATAGATATCATTAGAGAAGGCATCCTAGCGGCTGTGTGGAATAAGTAAGTTTCCATTTGTCTCTCCTGCCCCCCTTTTGCAATAGTAGAGACTGAATCTAGGTCTTTGCATATTCTAGGCAAACTCTCTACCATTGATCCACACTCCCAGCTCCTCACTGGGGGATTCTAGGCAGGGGCTCTACCACTGAGCCACACTTCCAGAACTTCACTGGGGGATTCTAGGCAAGTGCTCCACTGAGATACATCCTCAGCCCTCTTTTTACTTTTATTTATAAGGTTCTCAGGCTAGCTCTGAACGCTGTAATCCAGGCAGGCCTTGAACCTGCTGTCAGTGATAGAGATCTCTTTGAGGCTTTTCTAGATGGTAGGACATGTCTAGAGTGTGACAAAGTCCCACAGGATGGCAGTGACTTAGCCTAGAGAACAGGGAGAAAGACAATGAAACTGTACAGAATAAAAGTGGCCAGAACTTACAGGAAAGGAAAACAGACTCTTAGGAGGTGGCCCACAGTGACATGTATTAGCCCATCCCCCAAATATTTCCCCACCCAAAGGTTCTCTGCAGTGATTCTCAACCTCTCACTAGAATTGAAGTCTTAGACAGGGCTATCTGCTTGCTGTCAAATCCTTGTAACCCAATTCACTATTGTGAGCTGCCATTAAAAAGCCTGTCAGGACTTGTTAGATAGCAGAGGTCACTGAGGGGGAAAAAATGACAATATGTCTTGGAGGGGAGGCTGTACCTCAAGATCCCTGAAACCCTGCAGAACCCTGCCCAGTGCTCAGCTTCTAAGATAGCTACAACTGACCCATTCATTCCTAAGCTCCTCGGTCTTAGGTGCAGCCTCTCCTCCTTCTCCTCCTTCTCTACCACCACCACCACGTTCTTGATCTCTGTGCTGTCCTTCTCATAGACTGAGGTTTGCATAAGTGGGGACCAGATACTCTCTCTGCTTTGTATTTGTGGTGACTTTCCGGCTTCCTGCTCTGGCCACCTGCTGCCATGCCTCCTCCACCATGAACGCTCTCTCTCTGGAACAATACACTAAAATAAATTCTTTCTCCCGTAAGTTTTATATCACCGCAACCAAAAGTAACCGATACACCAAGTAATTCTAGGCCATGTCAAGTTGACAAAAGTCACCATCACAGTGGGGAAAGAGACCAAAATGGAGATGAAAAATCTCAAGAGAGATTCATTTTGGTCCCAGGATCCCCAGGAGGGACTGGAGCAGGGACTGTAGCTCAGTGGGTAGGCCACTTGCCCAGCATGCGTGAGGTTCTCTACCATGTAAACACAGCAAGGTGCTATATACCTGTAATCCCAGCACGCAGGAGGTAGAGGCAGAGGGCTCATTAGCAATACACAGAAAGGCTCTTGAGGCCAACCTTGGCTACACGAGACCCTTCTTAGACAGACAGACAGACAGACAAAAAATCTCAACAAAAACAAACAGCAGAACACAGAATGAGCTAGGGAGGAATTGAACAGACACAGTGGGCCTGTCTTTCTCCCAGAAGGAAGGTCAATCCATTCACCCAGATATCATAGTCCCAAGACAAACGTGTATATAGTTCACAATTTTATTCATTCATACCCTCACTCACTCCACAAATATTTATTGAGTGTCTGAGTGCTTCAAACTTTCCCTGTTTGGGTAAAAAGACAAATGAGAGAAATAATGACATATTCATCTGAACTTACTCCTTCGTAACTGACCGAAGCACAGTGCGGCCAAGTGAAAGCCAAACGGAGGATTTATCGGCTCCTGTATTTGGGAAGTGCCAACACCTGATAAAACTGTGTCCTGGGACCAAAAATGAATCTCTTTTGAGATTCTTTCTCTCCATTTTGATTTCTATCTCCCCACTATGATGGTTAGTTTTGTCAGCTTGATGCAGTTTAGAATTAAATTACTTACTTATCTGTTTCTGTGGAAAAAAAAAAACAAAACACAAAAACATGGCCACTCAAGAAAGAAGTGTGTGTGTGGTGTGTGAGAGAGTCCATGGTGGTGGAGAGGAACGGAAGCAGGTGGCCAGAGAAGGAAGCTGACGGGTCACATCTTGAACCACAAATACCCAGCAGAGACAGTGAACTAGAAAAGCCCACCCCCATGTATTTTTTCCAGCAAAACTGCGCCACCGACAGGTTCCATAACCTCCTCAAGCATCATCACCAGTTGAGGACCAAGTGTTCATATACATGAACCAACAAGGGACATTTCTCCTTCAAAGTGCTACAACTAGGAAGAGCTCAGTGAGGGACTGTCTAGATCAGGTTGGGGGGAGGGAAGTTTTCAGTTATGTTCATTGAAATGGAGAATCTGCCCACTGTGGGTGGCACCATTCCTTCAGCAGGGGATTGTGAACTGTGTAAGAGTGGAGAATGTGATCTGATGAGCATTGTCAGGAATGCGTTCATCCCCTCTCTGCTCTTGTCTGTGGATGTGACTGGCTGCTCTCAGTTCCTGTCACCTTGGGTTCCCTTCAGTGATGGACTGTGGCCTGAAACTATGAGCCGAATAAACCTTAAGTTGTTTTTGCTAGGGTGTTTTATCTCAGCAATAGAAAGCGAAACCACAGACATCCACTACCTGAGGCAAGGTGGAGAAATAACCAGACTCCCTAAAAGTACCCGGCTCTCCTCATAGGCACAGCCAGTGCATGACTGGGTGAGAGTGAAAAAACCCTCCCCACATGACAAGGACAGAGGTCGGTGCCACAGCCCCACGCCGTCTGATGCCACTGTCCGCCCTGTGCACTCTTGCTTTGTGGCATAAACTCTGTTCTGACATGAGCATCATTACTCATCATGCTCTGCCCTGAGAGGTCTGGCCAACCTGGCTGGATTGTCACCGGACTTCCTCCGTGCTGTCACTCTGGGCCTCTGAAACTCCCTGGTTGCTTCACTTAAATTAATATTGTGCCCATATACAACGTTCTTCTCTTTGCCCCATTGCTTGAGTTACTAGTCTGGAAGGCCTGTTACACTCACACACTGCGCTCTTGCAAACTGATTCAGTTCCGCAACTGACCTGTGGGACGTGACAGGAGAGCAAGCCTTGAATTTCCATGGAAAATGTTTTTGTGAGGTTTTAAGAGATGGCTTGGTGGTTAAGATCCTGTACTACTCCTCCTGAGGACCTGGCTTTGCTTCTCAGCACCCACACAGAGATGCCCAATGGCTGTAACTCAGCTCCAGGGATCTGAAACCTCTGGCCTCTGACACACAAGCACACAGGCACACACACATGCACACACACACACATACACACATACACACACACACATACACACGCATGCGCATACAGACACACAATAAATCTTTATACTTATCTATTTTTGTGTGTGTGTGTCTTTCTGTCTGTCTGTAGGTCAGAAGACAACTTGAAGGAGTCAGTTCTTTCCTTTTACAGTAGGTCCTAGAACTTGAACTCAGACACCAGGCTTAGCAGTGGGTGTTTGATCACTGATCCATCGCAGTAGCTCGTTTTATCCCCATTTTAAAGTTGAGAAAGCAGACTTTCCAGGAAACTGATAGTTTATGGAAGACCGCAGGCCGCTGAGTGAAGACTGGGGGTGTGGTGTCTGGTGGGTCATACCTCCCCACACGCCGCAGTTTTGGCTGGTGCGATAGGACGTGGCGTTTGTTTGGGGAATGCGAGCGGGATAGTCCTTACAGCGTTGGTGGCTCGCGGTGGGCTTACAGATTGTGTGCACTCCTGTTGTCCTCCACATGAATGGTCTCACTAAAGAGCAGTTTTCAGGTCGTGTGTCCCGGCGGTACTGGGGGCCCCTGAGTGCACACCCCTGAGGAGGGCCTCAGATGAGGCAGCAGTTGTGAACCTCACTCAGGGTGTTCTGTGCGTCACTGCCTCCTAGGCCTGGAATCCTGTTTCCTTCACTCAGGCTGGCCTCTTTGATCTTGAACTTCTGGTCCTCATGCTGGGATTACAAACGCACACCACTGTGCCTAGTTTGTGCAGTCCAGATGACGGAACCCAGGCCTTCCCACATGCTAGTCAAACGCGCTCCCAAATGAACTACAGCCCTGCCCAAAGCCAGAGTCTTGAGAACAGCATTTATCTTTCACGTTTTCTTTTCCCCTAATACCCGTAATCCAAGCCAGACATGCACATTTTTAATAGATATGTCTCGTTTGCATTGATTTTTATAGCATTTCAAGGTGCACAAGTACAGGCCCCTGAATCAAATCACTGTGCTTTTGAACAGCAGCTATTGTCTGATTAATGAAATCATCATAAACGTATTGAGTTTACTTGATAATAAGTAATCACAATCAATTGATAATGAAGAGAAACACAGAATCACTTAGTCGAGAGTAATTGGGTTGAATGGCAAACTTAGACTCCTGATTAAAATTAATTGTGTTACTGAGATGGCCTTCGAATTCCAATTGGAGGTAATTAAAACCTTCGAAGGTGAGGAAAGATCGATTCCTTTCTCCAGCTGTCCAGGAAATGACAGCATTCTTAGAGGCCATTTTTAAGCTACATTAAGGAAAGCAATGATGGCATGACCATGGGAGAGCTTCTCCGATGAAAAGCAAAAGCCGGGTTAATTTGAACGAGCAAATATTGAACCTTTCTCAAGAAGAGAACCATTTAATCTGGAAACTCAGGAGACTTAGCTAACTAATTGAGGATTTGGGTCAGAGGAAAATACAAAATGAGCACTTTGTAAAGCATTTAAGGTGGCGAGGGGGTCAGCAGACAGAGCTCAGGTAGGACCTCTTTCTGATATCTGCCAACTTGGGAGTTCCCAGGGGTTAGATTCGGGACTGGTTCCATCACTGCTTACCAGCTTTTGGTGTGATTTAAAAAAAAAAAAAATCTCTAATCTTATTAAAATTCAAATTCTTGACTGGAGAGATGGCTCCGTGGATAAGAGAGCTTAGTGTACACGGGAGAACATGGGTTCAGACTGCAGCACCCACATAGCAGCCAGGCATGGCTGCACATGCCCCTAACCCTAGTGCTGTTAGAGGCAGAGGCAAGAAGGTTGCTGGGGCTTGCCGTTCTGGCTTCAGGTTCAGCGAGAGACCCTGCTTCAAAAGAATCAAGTGGTGTGTGATAGAACGGGACACAGGACATCTGCCTCTGGCCTCAATGTGTGTATGTAGGCATGTGTACACACACACACACACACACACACAATGCTACATAATAAAAATAATTAAAAGGTAATGAGAAAGCATGACATCAGGAAGATGGTAGAAGAGGAAGCCACGACCTCATTCTCTCAGATACATACGATAAAGCTGACGGTACATGCTTATCATTGCAACACTTGGGAGGCTGAAGCAGGAAGATCAGACCACGAGTTCAAGGTCAGCCTGGGAGATGTAGCTAGAAAAAGACAACAACACGAAATACCTATGTACTACTTGGCGGTCATTCTTTGTGCTTAGTGTGACTGGACTTGGAATCACCTAAGAGACACACGTCTGGGTTGTCTGTGAAGTTGCTTCCAGGGGTTTAGCTGAGGAGGTAAGACCCACGCTGAGGAGGTAAGGCCCACGCTGGGTATGAGCAGCACTGTCCCATGGGTGGGGGGTCCAAAACTGACTAAAGAGGAGAAAATAGGAGAGTTGAGCACCAGCATTCACTCACTGTCTGCTTCCTCACTGAAGTCACAAGGTGGCCTGGCCTGCCTTTCCGCTACAACAGCCTCCATCTTCAGACAGTGAGCCTGAACACACCTGCTCTTCCTTAATCCTCACACCGTCTCTGTAGGTATGTATTTTTATGTGTGTCTTTGTCTGAGTGAGTGAACACCACGTCTGTGAAGAAGAGTGCGCTGGATCCCCTGCGGCTGGTGGTTATGAGCCGCCCAATGTGGGTGCTGGGAACTGGGTCCTCTACAGGAACCACTGAGCGATCTCAACACCCCTGAAGTCCTTTCTGCCACGCACATTGCCACAGCAGTATTTCCATCCTAATGCTGTTGCCACTATTTGTAATGGTACATAGCAGAGAGAGCAGGAAATAACCTGTCGACTTTGCCCATAAATAAGCACACTGACTTAGCAGCGGGGCACATGTGCCCCATCGGGCCCTACCGAACTCTTCACAATAGTAACTCATGTATGCTGTTTGCTGAGGATTCACCTTTGATGCTTGCTAGCCTGTGTTTCAGCGAGCCTGAAACTCACCCTATAATCGAGACTGCCCCCTTTCCTCAGCTTCCCAGGCGCTAGGATGACAGGTATGCACACCACAATGGTGATTTGTTGTGGCTTGTTTGGTTGTTTGTTTTGTTGTTGTTGAGATAGGGTCTCACTATGCAGCCCTGGCTTGTCCTGGAACTTGTTCTGTAGAGCAGGCTGGCCTTGAACTCAGAGATCTGCCTGCTTCTGAGTGCTGGGATTAAAAGGCGTGTGCCACCACCAGACATAAAAGCAAAATTTAATTATGAACAATTAATTATATTATTTCCCCTCTCTTTCCTCCCTTCACACCTCCCAATACCTTTTTGCACTATCCTTCAAAGAAATGGGCTCTTTTTCTATGAATTGTTGTCACATGCATGCGTGTATTTGTATGTGCACACATAATCCTGAATATAACCTGCTGATTCCACATGATAGCACTTGAATGGAAGCTTTCAGGACTGACCACTTCCTGCAAAGACTGCTGGAGGCACAACACATCTATATACCCTTTGACCTTGCTGCTCAAGAGAACCAGACTACCATCACCATTGACTTTGTCAACCAGTCTGCACCGGATTTATGCAAAAAGCTTCAACGGGCAACTGGCTTGGACCAGGCTGCCAGAAGTGGTCAAGAATTCACCCTCCATCTGCGATGCAGACATGAGGAGTTGAGTGAGTACAGACATGCACACCTAACACTAGTCTTTTACAGTATTATGGATGACCTCCTAGTGGCCGCTTTAGATTTACACACCTGTGGTCAAGCTACCTTGACGTGCAGCAAGAACTGGCCCAACTGGGTTATTGGTTATTGGCTAAGAAAGCCCAACTCTGCCCTACGAAGCCCATCATCAGCACTGAGCCCAGCCACCCTTGTGGACATGAATGTCCAGCATGACTGCTCCATCCTGCTATGACAACGGAGCAGTTTTGCCTGGGACAGCACCAGGCCTTAAGAGACCAGCATCACTGAGGTGAAATCTCCTGGGAAGTATTTCCTCAGGGTCAGGAAGAGAACCTATGAGAGGCTAGCGGTGAAAGCCCAGCTGCAGCAGAAGACCCTGGTGTTTTGGAAATGCCAGCACCGAGGCACGACCTCCAAGAACAGCAGCAGCAGTGGGGTGAAGCCAGCCGGAGCCTGAAGACAAGCTATGTGTGCTGCAGAGGGCAGGTCTGGAATTGTGACCTTTGGAGAAGTCCAGAAGGTTGTGAGTGGATCCCAGACACTGGGCAGTTGGAGTTTAAATACTTCACTCAACAGATTATCCATAAGATTCTAAATAAAGCCGAGAGTGTATGGCTATAAGTATTTGTTCGTCTTTATAGATGCCTTCTCAGGATGGGTAGAAGCTTTTTCCACCAAAAAGCTGCTGGAAGACATCATACCCAGGTATGGATTGCCCTCTCTCATAGGGTCAGACAACGGACTGGTCTTCATCTCTCTGGTAACCCAGGGACTAATAAATATATTGGGGATAAATTGGAAACATCATTGTGCTTATTGTCCCCAAAGTTCAGGTCAGGGAGAGAAAATGAATTGGACACTAAAGGAGGCACTAACCAAATTGACCCTGGAAACTGGTGGTGAGCGGGTGTCCCTCCTTCCATATGCACTGGACAAAGCTAGAAATACCCATTACACTCTGGGTCTCACTCTCTTCGAAATCCTCTATGGAAAACCCCTCCCCTTCTTCCCAGTCTTCAGCCTGAGATTCTGCTGACTGTGATAGCCAGTTGATGTGCTCTTCTTGGGGAGGGCCACCTCTCCAGCTGCCAGCTTTACTCAGATGCGGGTATTTCTTTGTGTACGGCTAGGCCCGTGGACTTTCCCCCATGCGGTTTGGCATGACCATTGATGTCCTTCTTGTTCATCTCATGTTTGGGCAGTCATGTTGTTGAGACTTTATGTGTATAGCTTCTTATGTTACTAAGAAACACAATACTACAGCAAACGCCCTGGTTTTCTGGCTTTGAAATAATTTCACACCCAATGTCCTACTAGCCTTGGGTGTAAGAATGTTTTATAGATGTATCCGTTGGGATTGGGCTCCACAGCTCTGCGTTTTGGTTGGTTGTGGCTTTCTGGAGTGGTCTCTATCTCTTGAAAAGAGAAGTTTCCTTGATGAGGGATGAAGATTGCACTTATCTACGGGTGTAAGGGCAACAGACTGTTGTTAGGAATTATGCTGGTTTAGTAAATGAGTGGTTGTAGATTCTCCTCCAATAACCAAACAACTAGCACTGAATAGTTTGCTAGATTTTGAGTTCCAGGGATAGAACCCCTTCTTGTTGAGTTGATTAAAGTCCAATTAAAGAACTGCTGGTTACACCAAAGTATGTGGACCACTAATGCACCTGCTGGGTTACCGAGCCATGTTCATTTGTTTGCTTCTTTTTAAAGAAACCTCTCCCTTGTGGTTTAACAGGGGTTTACCATGATGGTACAGAAAACTGGGGCTGGAGCCATGGCTCAGCAGTGCAAGTGCTCGCTGCTCTTCCAGAGATCTGAATGTGAGTCCTAGTACCCTCATCAAGTGGATCACAACCTCCTGGGACCCCAGCTCAAGGGGATCTGATGCCCTCTTCTGGCCTCTGTGGACACCTGCATTCAAGTGCATAGACAAACACACATATACATAATTTAAAATGAAGTAAATCTTAATATATATGCATATATACATATATACATACATACATACATTTCAGTGACCAGCTTGTTCTTGGAGGCATTCTAATATTATTCTGCTCCTGGTAGGTTCTTTCTCTTGGGATAAGGTAGTGAAGGACAGACATGTTGCATGCACTGCCAGCAGCAGAGGGGAGAAACTAGATGTACAAGGCTTGTGAATTAAGAACATGTGAATCTATTGCCTCTCATTCCCACAAGAGGCCCTGTTTCTATCTTACTATTCCAGAAGCCTGCCTGGTTCAGATCTGCAGACAGCAGATTGTAAAATGTCTCAGCTCTTAAATGATAGAGAATATTGAAGGAAACTCGGAAAAATATAGTGTAATAAGAAAGAGAAAAACAAGACTCAGATAACTAAAATTATTAATGAAAACTAAAACACGATGGCCGTGAAGAAAAATATGCAACATATTGGATAATATAGAAGAAACAGATGAATTCCTAGAAATATGCAATTTAAGTATAAATCTTAATCATCAAGAAATAGAAAATATGAATAGACATATCCCTAGTAAAGAAATTAAATCAGACTTTTAAAACATCCCCACAAAGAAGCCCCAAAGGCCAGATGCCTCCACTGGAGGATTCTATTCAACATTTAAAGAAGAATTAGTGCCAAATTTTCTCAAATGCTTCCAAAAAAAAAAAAAAAAATCAATGAGCAAGGAACACTAGGAAGTCTTCCAAAGGTATTTGATGATTTCAGCATTTTTATGACACAAAAGCCAAAAACACTGTAAGGAAATTGAAGACCAACATCCCCAATGAATACTGATGAAGAAATTACACCACACACTCAGACACTTAGAGACACACCCACCCACCCATACACACACACACACACACACAAACTGAATGCACAGTGCATTAAAAGGCCAATAGAATATGGCCATGTGGTATATATTCTTGTGGTGCAAAGGTGATTCACTCTACAATAATCAATAATGGTGATAGACCACACTAAGAGGAGGAGGGAGAAAGTGACATGATCATCACCTCAGCTGATGAAGACAAAGTGCATGGCCAAGTTCAACATATTGTTCATGTGTGCTGTGGAATAGCATGTTGTGTGGGATAGCATAACACTGGCTAGGGCATTCTGAAAGCAGACTCCTTCACGATAACAGTCAAATACAGCCAAGCTGCCCCCACATATGCCATCGTGAGCCAGATGAGATATGGTTGCAGACCAGGGGGTCAGCACTGGCCTCTGCTACTGGGAGACTGGACCAACGGTGTTGATTCCTGGAGCCTACATAAAGATGAGAGGAGAGAAAGAACTCCACAAAGTGGTCCTCTGACTTCCATATGCACATCATAGCCTATATACAGAGAGAAAGAGAGAGAGAGAGAGAGAGAGAGAGAGAGAGAGAAGAGAAAGCACCAGATGGAAACAGAGACAGACAAAGACAGAGACAGAGAGAAGGGGGAGAGAGACAGAGAGAAATTATTAAACAGCAAACTATTGTTTTCCAACTGTACAGTTGGAATCTAGGGAACATGGGTGGGGATGAACACTGAAACTGTGAGATAATGGTGGAAGGGACCCAAAGTTGAAACAGGCCAAATATGACACAAGCTCTCTAAGCATGTGTCCCAGATGTATGCAGAGCTAAGTGCATACAAAGATTCAGACATAAATGTTTACAGCAGCTTTAGCCATCACAAGCAAAGCCTGGACATTACCCTAGATGTTCTCCAATGGGTGAGTGAGCCATCCATGGCATGAGGTAGAAATACACCATCATTATCTTGACCATTCACTCATTACTTTTTGAGACTTTTCCAGTAGTTGAATACATCACTGGCTTTGTTTGTTTACGTATTTGATGGGTTTTTTTGTTGTTGTTGTTTTGTTTTGTTTTGTTTTTGTTTTACAGACAAAATATAGTGATACAACCTAGCTCACTAAAAACTTGTGAGATAGTGTCTAAAAAAAATCAGTTAACTAACTACACAAACCACTGAGCTACCTCACAAGCCTAGAAGTGATGTTTTATTTTAGGGTTTTTTAGGGGGTGGAGTGGGGGTTCCTTTTAGTGCAATAAACTCTCTCATAAGTTACACATGACCTCTCACATTTTTAAGGACTTGCTGGGCCTATGATATCAAACTGGTCCATGACATTGAGGATAGTAGCCTCTCCAGACTAAGACATTTATATGTCAGAAGCTGAGAAATGTGTGTGTGTGTGTGTGTGTGTGTGTGTGTGTGTGTGAAGATATAGGCAGATGGAGAACATCTGTAACCCCAGAAATTGGTGATGGGATGGAAGCAGAAGGATCAAAAGTTCAAGGTTATCCTGGGCAAGTTCAAGACCAAACTAAGTTACATATAATCCTGTTTTTAAAAATTAGATAATGGTGATCTCATGTGTTGTCTGTCTAGTACTGAGAATCAGAGGTTTAAAAGTCTAGATGAGCCCTAAAAATCAAAGCAAACGGCCTGGTAGGACGGTCCAGTGGGCAAAGACACCTGCTACTCCAGCCAAACAACCTGAATTTCAGTTCCAGAACCTATTATGGTGAAAGAAGAAAATCTATTCCTGGGAGTGTCCTCTGACCCTCACACATATACTATGGCATCATGTACACACACACACACACACACACACACACACTATACAGATTAAATTTTAAAAATAGATTATTAAGTAAATAAAATAGAAGAATAAGGAACCAACAGAATGGTACCACTATTGAACTCAAAGTCCCCAGCTTGGTCTGGGGAGGTATCTCAATGACTAAAGCAAATGAAGCCTATTGGTGTAATGTTCTTTTGAAATGTATACACCTTACCCTTGTGCATTCAAATGCTGATTTCTCTCCCCCACTCTCTGGTTTCAATCCAAAATTGCATTGTGATACTTACTCTAAGCATTACCTGTCTCAACTTTGTGTAAACATGCCGAAATAAAGCAACTGGCCACAATGTTGAGCAATAGAAAGGAAGCAGGAAGAGAGGGAGGAACCAGAAGACAGGAAGGTGGGAGACAGAGGAGGAGGAGGAGAGAAGGGCAGAAGAGAGCTAGGAGAGCAGAGCTGGTGGAGAGATCTTGGAAAGACATGGAGAATGAACCAGACCTTAGATTTCACAAAAAGCAAGTATAATGGGTAAAATCTAAATGTTAGGAAACTATGAGGGCTTGGAGATTTAAGATGGAGCAATTATTGCCCAGTGTTGTGTTCTAGGTTAATTAAATAAACCCAGTCTTTGTGTGGTGATTTGGTTATACAGCTGTTTAGGATTAACAGCAAGCTTTACCAGAAGATATATCAATAGTAAATCCTAAATACATCAGAAGCCAGTCTGAAACCATGATAAACAAGCCAGACTTGCCTAAAACACATGATATGCCTCCACATAAATTACGAAATATGTCGTAGCCCAATAAAAAGCCTCACTTGCTCAAAAGGAGAACCATTAAAATTTGCAGCTAAGGTGTATGAACTCTTTTCCCACCATTGCCACAGAAAGAAGGTTGGACAGGTCTCAAAGACAAAGGGGAAAGATTAGACCTCTGCCGCTGGGGGCATAGGTACAGATGGACCCCATCACATGGCTTTATGCCTTGGACTGTTTATGGGTAAAAGGTGGGTGGAAGTTCAGAACTTTGGGCTCAAAAAGCCAGTGCATATTCAGTGAGTACCAAGCTGTTGTGTAAACTGAGAATGCCGGCATCAAAGTAGAACATGGAGGTCTGGCTTATGAAGTTTCAGGGGCCAAGAAAGACTGTGGGAAGGCTGTTCCTGTAGACACAGCTGAGTTAAAAATCTGTTGGAATGAAATTGCCAAATCTCCTGGGAGTATTTCCTCCACGTGGGTACCAAGAAACTGTAGCCCTGAGTGGGCCTAGGCTGTGTCTCAAAGTAGCAGGCAGATGTTGTAATAAGGAAGCAGTCTCTCGTGGTGGTGCTGGGTTTGTAGAGTGGAAGCTTCAGGGCTGGAGGGTTTGGGGAAGAAGCTATGGCTTGGTGCCGTGGAAGGGCTTGACATGGTCAGTGATGGTGCACCCTCAATTGTGGTGGTGATTCCAGGAGTGAAAGGGTCACAGAGGGCAGCTGAGGCATGGCATTGTGGACAGGGCTGGAGTCCCTGAAGAAAGGCCTCCAGAGGCCACTGGGGAGGGTACAACCTCAGCTGTTGTATAGGTTCAGAAGACTGAGGGTACCAGGACTGTGGGACAACTCCAAAGATAACAGCAACTGTGGAGTGGAGCTGGCCTGAGCCTGAGACATGCCGTGTGGGGGCTACCCACGCTCTTTGAATCCCAGAAGGTAACAAGTGAGTCTGAGATGGCAAGTGCTGAGTTATTTACATACTGGACTTCGATCTTGCTTCAGCGTGATTATTTTTTATGGCCTGGTTCTCCCCTTTGGGAGTAAGAAAGTGTTTAACTTAAGATTTTACAGGACCCCATAGTTAAGAATATTTTAAAGAGACTTTGAACTTTCAAAGTGTTTGGATTGTTTAAAGACAGGGAGACTTTTAAACGTTGGACTGAACTGTATGTCATGATACTAACATGATACTAACCTTGGGGGCAAGAACTGAAAAGGGTATGGCTTACACACACACACACACACACACACACACACACACCCCTAGGAAGAAGGGATCTCGGTTAGGGAATTGCCTCTAGCAGACTGTCCTGCAGGCACTTCTATGGAGACATTTTCTTGATTGCTGACTGATGTACAAGGGCTGAGGGCACAGCTCCACACTTGGGCAGGTAGGTCTGGGACTGTACAAGGAAGGGAACTGAACAAGCCAGGGGAGGAAGCCAGTACAGTCAACAACGCTTCAGTTTCTGCCTCCAGGTTCCTGCCTTGAGTTTCTGCCATGACTTTTTCCATGAGGGATTTTAAGGTGAAATAAAGCTCTCCCTTCCCAAGTTGCTTTTGATCATGCGGCTTGTCACAGCAACAGAGAAAAAGACTAGAACAACTGGGTTTCCAAGTTATCACCGCCTTCAAAGAAGGAATTCAGAGATGAAGGAAGTAATCAGGCAAAAGTATATACTTACGGACTGAATATGGGCTTCTCAAAAGAGTTGCATCATGGGAAATTTTTGGGTAGCTCATCTTGGGGGCAAACTTCAATGGAGACGAAGAACATTAAGGAGTTATTCGGGTGGAAGGTAAAGAACTCCAATGTCTCATGACGTTTCAGAAGTAGGGTTTACCTCCTTTGCTATCCTGTGATTTTTTTTCAGGTGTGTCATAGCAACATATGCATGATAGGAGCGCCTGGTTTGCAAGGCTGGCAACATGTAGATAGCATTTTCAGGAAGTGTTGGACCCAGCTGGTTTGGGGTGATCTTGTGTCTTCACTGTTTGGGTAGTCATGGATATCTTAGTTTAACACAGCCGGGAGCTGCGTCATCTCCAGCCAGGTTGCCTTTCCCCACCCGCCTTCATGAGGCCCACTCTCTGCCATCCCAACACCAAATACAAAGCAAGAGAGAGTGTCTCTCACATTCAAGAAGAACAGGTAATCATGTGGCTCAGTGGCAGGGAGGATACAGTCTGTCTGGGCCACTTCTCCAGAAGCTGTAGGCTGAGTGGTCCAAAAAAACTTTTTGAGGGGTTGGTGGGATGGTTTTGGTTTTTCTAGACAGGGCTTCTCTATATAGCCTTGACTGTCCTGGAACTTGCTCTGTAGACCAGTCTGGCCTCACAGAAATATCTACCCACCCTCTCCCACCCTCCCCCGACCCCCAAGGGCTGGGATTAAGGGCATATGCCACCATCACCTGGCCAGAAATCTCGTAAGTGGTCCTAGCAGGGAGAAATGGACACAAACCAGGTCAGGAGTCAGGCTTGGAGTAGAGCACCCCTGAGAGAGCTCCGGGCGCTGGGCACTCATCCTTGCATGCCCCACTGCCTAAAAGGTTGGGAATCGTTAGGAAATGGAAACCAATGTTCATCTCATTTGGAGGTCTCTGTCCACTGGTGAGCCCCAGCTTCCAGAAGAATGGCTCCTCTAAACTGTCAGATCCACATTGCACCCAAATTCCTTCTGACTGACTTTTGAATAACAATGCATTCTTCTAAGCCAGGCTAATGGGAAAGTAATCTCTCTCTCTTTCAGAGCTATTGCTCTGTGAAGTGCCTACTGAATAGTGGGAGAGCCAAGCTCCATTTGGGAATTGATACCTTTAAACCTCAGCTGGAAATGTTCCCTCTTCATTCCCCAGGCAGATACCGGAATCAGAAATCCCCCGACTGGCCCCAGCCTCAGCGCTGGGGAGAAGCCAGAAATCATCATCCATCGGGGTGGATGTGAGCAAGCATTGCGTTCTGGCAAGGCCATGCAATGGCCTCACCCCTAAAGGTGGTGCTGCCAGAGCCTCAGTGTTCTCAGCAGCCAGAAAGAAGTTCCCAGGCAACAGGCTCTGCCCCGCTGGACCCATGGACCAGAGAGAGAAGGCTCTCCAGGATGCCTTGGTTTATAAAGAAGAGTCTTAGAGGTCGGGTTTCAGTAAAGTGCTTGTGGTGCGCTGAGTTCCCTGAGTTCAGCTCGGGAAACCCACATAAAAGCTGGGTGTGGTTATCCCTACCCTGGAGAAGCAACAATGGAAGGGACCCTAGGTCTTGTTGGTCAGCCAGCTTAGTCTACCCTGTGAGCTCTGAGCCAACAAGATACCTTGTCTCAAAAAAAAAAAAAAAAAAAAAAACAAGGTAGATGGACTCTGACCTCTACATGTCTCCATATATGTGCGTGCACACACACAAACACACACACACACACAAGCTCACGGGACTGCTCTGCTTGCCAAATTCTTCCTCTACTTAAGGCTAAAGCTCATGCCAGACCCCAAAGATGGGCTTGGACCCTGGACCCTTTGCAACTTCCTCTTCCCAATGCACCCCAAAGATGGGCATGTTCCTGGACCCTTTGCAACTTTCTCTTCCCAATGCACCTTGATGAAATCTCTCTCACACTGTCTTTCTCTCTCCCCCCATCTCTCTCCCTTCCTCCCTACCGCTCTCTTGGCTGAAGAAGCAGCTCAGCGGCTAAGATTGCCCTTGCACAGAAACCAGGTTTGCTTTTCCGTGTCCATACTGGGTAGCTCATAACTGTGACACCATCTTCACGGGGGCTGACACCCTATTCTGGCCTCCATAGGCTCTGCACTCAAATGTGCACGTGTGTGAAGGTGTGTGTGTGTGTGTGTGTGTGTGTCTATCTCTGTCATCTCTCTGTCTCACCCATTACTCATCTATCTTCCTAGCTTATGTGGATATATTACTGAGCCTAGACATCAGGACTCACAGAGCCGAGGCTTTTGTCCTGGAACTCTGGTTATATACCACTAAGCCCCAACAAACACCCAACAGCAGCAACAGTGTATAACTTAGTTCCTTTCTCTCAGCATCACACCCCCTGCTCTGCTGTAAATACTTGCTTTCCTTTTCTCCTTCAATCTCCTCTCCGTCCTCTCCGAGGCCCAGAATAGAAGCTGGAATGCCTGAGCCTTCCACATCCTACCCAGGGAAGAGCCAGACCCTGGAGGAGTGCCACATGGACAGCAAGTAGCATTTATGTCCTCAAGGAGCACAGAGATTTATCAGGCAGAAAGATGACTGAATTCTTTTGTGTGTGCCTTTTATAACAGGACGAAATCGCCTCCAAATTATGATGGCTGTCGGAAGCTGGAGGGAAAAGGAAATTGCATACGTGCTTTTTCTGAGTTCTGAGGAATTGATTAGGGATTAATGAAGGGGAATGCATAAATAGGCTAATTGATCAGGCAATATATATTTCCAAACAAAACACTGGGCAAGGAAGACCCTGCTGGACACAACTCATTTCCCTGTTAGCTCAGATGAAATACGGGACAGGAAACCCCAATCTCTGTGCATTCTTGGTCAAAGAATTCCCAAGCCCCACTCAGACTTAATGGTTATCCTAGAACCTGGGAAAGCTTTTATGTCCACAGTTCTGATTTATTAGTGCAAATATTTAAACTAAGCATGGTAGCTCATGCTTGTAATCCTAGCACCTGGGAGCCTGAAACAGGAGGATTGCTGTGAGTATGAGGTCAGCTTAGGCCGCAGAACAAAACTCTGTCTCAACGGAACAACTAAAAAATGATTCTGGTTAAAAAATCAGAAAAAGAGTCAGGCGTGGTGGAATGTGCCTGTAACTCAAGAAGAGGGGGCCGGACTGGCGAAGTGGCCCAATAGGTAAAACATCCACCATAGAACCACGGGAGCCTGAGTTTACGTCTCCGGCTTGTGACACCCGGCGCTGTGGCTCTACGGGAAGACGGGAGATGGAGACAGGAGAACCCAGGCAAGCATGCGTGCATGTGAGCACAGCTATGGATAGAGACAAGTGTCTTCTTCAGCTGTTCTCTGCCTTCTTTTATTTATGTTTGTTTGTTCCTTCATTTATTTAGAGACAAGGCCTCTCCCTGAACCTGGAGGTCACCAATTAGGCTGGGCTGGCTGGCCAGTGAGCTCCAGGGAGCCTCCTGCCGCTGACTCGTCAGGGCTGGCATCTGCAGGTCTATGCTGCCGTGTGTGGCTTTTCTGTGAGTAGGGGATTATAGTCAGGTCCTCTTGCTTGTTCAGAAAGTACTTTACCAAAGTATCCATCTTTCCAGCCCCCTGTGTAGGGCTTGGTTTTGCAACTTAGGCAAGGAGATAATTCAAAGATGGGAGGAGAAAGACCACCGACTCAAATCATCATGGTCAAATTCATTAAAGCAAGCAATTAATTAAAGCAAGCTTTTTTAAAAATAAAAATTTATTCATGTATATAGGCTGCCTCTCCTAAGGTGGGGTCTGAGCAGTCAGCACTGGATGTGAGGAAGACAAGGCTTTTATAGCTCAGGGGTAAGAGAGCTTCCAAAAGGGGGATTTGGTGGACAAAATAGGGGGGATTATAGGAGCAGAACAGAAGCATAACAAGTTTGTCTTAACATAAGGACCTCCTAAAATGAAGACATGATTGCAAGTTGGTCATAAGGTAAACAAAGGTAGGGTTGCAAGATGGTTATAAACAACTGTTTGAAACAAAGACATGGTTGCCATTCTGAAACAGGAAGAACTGTCTGTGGTTAAGGTTACAGGTGGGGCGTGGTCCAATCGTCGAGAAACAGAGGTTTAATTGGAATGAGCCTAGTTCGTCTTTATTGTAAGATGGTTTTTAAGTCAGAGATGGAGGCAGGCTGGTTTTTCATGGGCTCAAACTCTTGCTGCCTTGGCCTAAGGGCTTAGATTACAGACACGTACCTCCACCCCCGGCTTCCGACACCGTCTTCATTAGCAGAAGAAAAATAAAAGAGACTGAACTGCACCTTAAAGCAAGTAATGATTACTTTATGAAACACATTTTTATTTGAACTTATTTCCAGTGTTTCCCTCTTCTCCAAGAAGGTTAAGGATTCAGGTAAGACTCTGATTTGTAAGGACACTGAGGTTGCCATTCCTGCTTGATTGAAAACCTCGCTGGACATGGTGAAGGCAGCATCTTTCTCTTCAGCTAATTTTAAAAGGTACCATCTTTTATATATGCGTTTGGTTACATTTTCTTTTTATAAAACCATTAAGTACTTGCTGATCACCGTTCCCATGGATACTGTAAATTCCACTTTCTTAGGAAAACACAACTTCATACATCTTAATACTGGATCTACTGCATAATTGATCTTAATTCTAAGGAATTTGAAGCCTAAAACGATAAGAACAAAAACGGGACAGCATTCTGAGGCTGGGGAGATGGCTCAGTCTCTAAAGGGCTTTTGTGTAAGTATGAAGCATTGAATGCACATCCCTACTACTCCCGTAACAAGCTGGGTACAGCAGCATAGCTGGTAAGCACGGTCCTTGGGCACGGGGGGGGGGGGGCAAGCCAGCCAGCTAACTGAACCAGTGAGTTCAAGGTTCAATGAGAGACTTTGCCTCAAAAAACTAACACATGGCTCACCCCTTCCTGCCAGGGACCAGATCAGGCTGGCTCTCAGTTTTTGAAGCAGAAGGTGGTAAATACAGAGACTCACAACTTGTCCACGTGCAGAGAACAAATGTCTGTGCAGTGTTCAGCCCCAAGTGGGGTGTCCTCATTCCATACCACACCCAGTACAAAGGCTCAGGAGACACCTCAGAAAGGGAGAGGGAGAGAAGACCTTCAGAGCCAGAGGTCAGGGAGACTGCTTGGAAGCAGTGTCTTCTGGACACAAGAGCGCTGTTGGATTTATGAACAAAATCAAGCCATCCAGAACTGCGGTGTGGGGAATAGCTGAGGGGCCTCCGGAAGTTGACAGCTGCTGGCACAGGGAGGGCCAATTTTCTTCAGGGGGTATGGTTGCTGGTAGGCTGACAGTAATGCGCTGAATAGATCCATGCCCATCTTGGATTCAGTGAGTTATAAAAATAGTAATAATAATGCTATAAAATAAAATAAGACGAAGAGGTTATGAAGTTGGAAAGGGTACAGGAGGGGAAGTCTGGGAGGAATTGAAGGACAGGAGCGGAGTGGATATGATCAAAATACATAGCATACATGTAGTCTATGTATTTTTAATCCATTCTCAAAGGATAAACTAAAAAACAAAAAGTTAAGGTGTGCTGGAGAGATGGCAGAAGTGAAGAGTATATATGACTCTTGCAGAGGACATGAGTTCAGATCACAGCACCCCAGGCTCACAACCATCTGTAACTCCAGCTCCAGTGGATCCACTGCCCTCTCCTGACCTCTGTAGACACTGCACTCACATACACAAATACACACAAATACACACAGACACACACACACACACACAATTAATTAATTAATTAATTAATTATTAATTAAAATATTTTAAAGAAATTTAAATAAGAGGGAGATCAACTGAGCAAAGCAATACAAGTCGCTGCCTATGCATGCACACATATATGTGTGCACACACGAACACACACACACCCCAAAGTGGAGAAGATTTTGGGAGAACAGACTCTCATCCTCTTTCAGAATGGTCCAAGACAACAAAAGGTTCAAAGTCCAGAGAGGAAAGAACATTTGAGGACTACCAACCCAGCCATGGGGGCTGAGCACCCTCTGCAGAGCAACAGAAATGAAACCCCAAGTGACTCAGCCATGGAAACGCGAGTTCCCTACAGCTTGACTCTCCAGTGTGTAAATATGGCAAGATTTCACTCTCCTGAGGACAGGGCTTGGAATACCAGTAGCTGCTACGTCCCACCATGATGGCTTGATTCTATAATTTACCTGATTGTCTACGCGAGGTTTGATGCTCGGTTTAAGATTTCAATTTTATCACTTGGGAGGCAGAGGCAGGCAGATCTCTGAAGTCGAGGCCAGCCTGGTCTACATACATATATATTGCAATTTCATATTTGATTCAAAGCCCCAGAGTCCTGTGCAATCCATTCTTTCCAGTCCTGCCAGGGCAGATCATGGCTCCTCTCTCTGTTCTTCTGCCCCCACCGGCTGCTTGCTGTGTAGGGAATGTGGCAGCGGGGCAGAGGTCTGCGCCAACTGGTGTTTGCTACAGCCCTGGCTGGTTTTCTGACATACAGAGAACTGTGACGACGGTGTCCTTTGTTTCATTTCTCCTTTTCCTTTAGTCCAGGGCCACAGCCATTGGGATGATGTCACCCACACTGGGGGAGGGGGGTTGTTTGAATACATGTCTCTTTTCCCCTGCCCCAGAATTTACATACTAGAACTAGGACCAATAACACAGTGCTACAAGATGAGGGCAGGGACTGATTAGGTCGTAAAAGCTCTGCCCTTAGTGGCCAGTGAGCCAGCTCTTGTTCATACCGTCGATAGGACAATTCCTTCTCCAAGCTGGGGATGATGGGCTCTATCGCTGATTTCAGCTTTCTTCCCTATTCATGGTAAATAACTGTTCTTTTTACCTCACCCCCGTGAAGGGAACCATCACCAAAAAATCCTCTCTCTGCTTAGTAAGTATCTGCTAGCAACATGTCAGGGAACTGGTTTAGTGGCTAAAGCTGTTGCTGAGCAAGTGTGAAGACCCAAGTTCAGATCCCCAGGACCCACATAAAAGCCAGATGTGGTAGCACCTATCTGTAATACAAGCACTCCTTTAGGAAGATGTGTTGGGGAAAAGTATTCTCAGTTTTGCAAGGACGGGGAAGAGGGAGGGAGGGTGGAAATGGGAAGAGAGGAGGGAAAGGATGATCAGGATATAAAGTGAATAAATAAATTAATCAATTTAAAAAGAAACACATAAAGCAAAAAGTAACTCAGAGAGGCAAAAAAGGGTGTGTCATGACCCAAGCCGTGCTAACAAGCACACCAGGGCAGAAAGTGCACTTAGGGTTCCCTCTAAGGCAAGAAAACAAACAAACAACCCCAAACAACCCAAGTTGTCTCATTCCAGTGGGGAGGCTTCACTTCACAGTCTGACGGGGTTACCTAATCTGCATGAAGGGGAAGGGTTGATATTCAAGTTTCAGGAGCTGAGCGATCAGGCAAACTGCAAGCAGGAGTGGGTGCTATAGAATGCTGGTCCTCAGAGGACTAGCTAGGTGCCTTTGATATTAAAAATTGTTTCTCACAGATGGGAGTGGAGGCAGGTGAATCCCAGAAGGTCAAGAGCCAGCTAGCCTGATGTCTTGGCTTATCAGTTATTAGTTAGGGTTTCTATGAAACACCATGACCAAAAGCAAGTTGGGGAGGAAAGGGTTTATTTGGCTTACACTTGCACATCATAGGCCATCACTGAAGGAAGTCAGGACAGGAACTCAAACAGGAGAGGAACCTGGAGACAGGACCTGATGCAGAGGCCATAGAGGGCGCTGCTCACTGGCTTGCTCTTATGGTTTGCTCAGCCTGCATTCTTATACAAGCCAGGACAGCCAGCCCAGGGATGGCACCACTCACAGTGGGCTGGGCTTTCCCCTATCAATCACCAATTCAGAAAGTGTCCTAAAGGCAGATCTTACAGAGGCATTTTCTCAATTGGAGTTCCTTCCTTTTGTATAACTCTAGTGTATGTCAGGTTGACACAAAAGTAGCCAGCATACCTGGAGTGAGTGTTCAGAAGTGACCACAGGTGTTAACAATAAGAGACCCTGCCTCAAACAAGGTGGAGGGCAAAGACAAAAACCTGAGGTCCTCCTCTGGCTTCCACATGTACTCTGTGGGAGGTATGTGTCCACACTCACACACATGAACTCATACATAAACACACAACATATATAGCATATACATATACAAGCTAAAAATTAATTTAAAAGATAAACTTAAGATAGCCAAATATACATAAATAAAGCTTGATGTGGTGATGTGTGACTCTAATCCTAAAACTGGAGAAGCTGAGGCAGGAGGATTGCAAGTTCAAGGCCAGCCTGGGCTGCATAGCAATAAGGATCATCAAGACCTTGTTTCAAAAACAAATAGGTGAGCAAATAACAAACAGTAAGAAACAAGAAATTATGCACCCCAGCATCCCTAGAGGTGGTGTTCGTCAGGGTTCTGTAGGAATAGAATCAACAGCAAAGATTCACATTACAAGGGATTCATTAGGTTGGTTTACATGCTCCTTCAGAGTCACCCGAAGGTGTCCTCAGCACCAGAGAGGCTGGCTGCCGCAGCAGTCCACAGGCTGGAGAATTGTGGTTGCCTCTGGTCTTCAGTCCACACCGCAGAGATTGATTGGTTCTAACATCGGCGAGACAATCCGCAGCTGCAGCAACAAAGCAGATGGACTTGCCAGCGAAGGCAAACACCGGGCAGGCAAAAAAGGAAGCCTCCTGCCTCCACCCCGAGCGCTAGGAGTACAGAAATGACAACCAAGCCTAGTTTGTGTGGTGCTGTGGATGGAAGTCGGGGCTTCTTTCGAGCTCAGCAAACGCTCCCACAGCTAGGGAAAGGCTCACCACAGTGTGTTAAAACACCTTAGAATTGAACAGCAACCACTGTGGTCTATAAAACACTCCTGGCTCGACTCGAAAGGGTCTCGTGTGTAGTTTGCATTCCTTCATTTCCTGCCCATCTTCTTGCATTTCAAGGCTGTTTTCTGGGCTTTGAAAGGCTCAAAATATGGCTCTGAGAGGAAAAGCAACTGCGTGATGTCAATGGCAGCTTCCACAAACCTCAGACAGCCTGGTTTTCAAACCTTAGCAACTCATAACAGCCCTGGGAGCCAGAGGCAACCTGCAATTAACACATGTGTCTACACACAGAAGAGATCCAGAAGGTCTGAAGAGTTTTAAAGAGATTGTTTAAGCGACATTTAATTGGGAGGCCAGAGCTTTTATACCCTGACATTATATTCAATAGGTAACGGGACTGGGGACTTCCTCCACAGAATGCACAAGACTTTCGGCTCCATTCCCAGTGTTACAAAAAAAATAAGTTCATTAAATTACAATAAAAGGCAAGAACTGGCACGGTGGCACCCGGGGAGCTGGGGTAGGAGGGCTGAGACCTGGTTGTTGCCGGCATTATTAGGGTCAAAGCCTGGGACCTGTCAGCTCTAACAAGCCAGGCTCGGTCACTGGTCCCAAGTAAGCTAATTAAACAGACAAGCAATAGTGAAAAGCAGAGAAAGAGGGTTGTTTTGATGTGGCCACACTGGAAAGAAGAACAAAGAAGTTCAGACTAGCACTCTCTCCCTCTCTCTTTCTACATGGATATTGATAGTATTGAGAGTTCGAATCTTCAGGGGTGACTGTGTTCATGAGCTTGGGGCTCTACAACAGGAAATTAGTGCCCTTTTAATGCAGACTCTGGACTTCCTCTCCCACTAAGGGAGGACACAGCAAGAAGGCACCATGTATGAAGCATACAGCAGCTCTTTGCCAGACACCAAAATCTGTGTCGGATCTTGATGTTTGTCCAGGGAAGTGATATAGACTGGAGATACAATTAGTGATATAACTGGATACATACAGTTCATGCCTCCCAGCAAGGCTTTCTTCTTAGTTTCACCTAAATTCCTCTCATTTTCCCATCTTCACAACTAACTCTCACTCTACATGCTCTAACTCAAGATGCCTTATTGTCTTTAAAACATCAGTTTTCCTCCAATGGTACATGATACAGCAGAGCATGGAGCCAAGCCTGCAGCTGTATTTAGTGTGCAGGAACCTCTGTGAACCCAGGAGCTGTGCACAGAGCCAGGCATGCAACACCCTGCCATGCCCACAGGGATAGGAGAATGGGGAGTTTGAGACCAGAGAGGGTTACCTAGTGAGTTTCAGAACAGCCTGGGTACACAGGGTGACCTCATCTAAACAAAAACAAAGCAGTCTCCACCAAGGAAGGAAGAAGAGGGTAGTGGAGATGAGGAGGAGGAGGAGGAAGAGGAAGAAGAGGAGGAAGAGGAGAAGGAGGAGGGGGAGAAGGAGGAGGGGAAGGAGGACGGGAGGAGGGGAGGAGGAAGAGGAGGAGGAGGAGGAGGAGGAGGAGGAGGAGGAGGAGGAGGAGGAGGAGGAGGAGGAGGAGGAGGAGGAGGAGGAGGAGGAGGAGGAAACCCCCTAGGACACAGAGAAACTAAAAAACTAAACATTACCTTACTTTCTGTGGAAAATTTTCAGATGGGCTGGTCCAGAGCGTCCCCTGGTGTCCAAAGATTTGCTTTGCTTTAGGTGCTCCTGAAACCTAACTGAAACGGAGCGGCTGGGCTTCAGAGCTCAAAAGACAGGCTCCTTGCTCTTAGCTTCCAACCCTGCATTTATCTCCCTCTCCTTTGCCCTCTTCCCTTCTTCTTTTCCTCCTCTTTAAACTGTCTCCTCCCTAGGCATCCAGGATAGCCCTGCCCACACTGTGATGGCTATTCTTGCTAGTCAACCTGACTACAGCCAGAATTAACTACACCTGTGAGGGAAATTTCTTAATAAAAAAGAAACGTGGGAAGGCCCACTTCTAACCTGGGTGTTCTGAGATGGAACGATCTATCTTTAATTGGGGCCACATGGAAGAAGAAGGCTTTTTATTTTTGCCTACTTGCTGCCCCTGGCAAGTCCATCCCCTCACTGGCATTAGAGCCTACTTCTTCAGGATTCTGGCGGATACTGAAGACCAGCTGAGACATCCAGCCTGTGCAGTGAACAACTAATGGAGTCTTGGCCTTTCTATTGGGAGATACCACTACCTCGTTGGACAATAGGCTGTAAGCCAATCCAATAAATCCCTCATATGTATTCATTCCATCAGTTCTGTTCCTCTGGAGGACAGACCCTGGCTAATATACCCATCTTTTTTTCCCTCCCTCCCTGACCTCTCTGCCTGATCTGTCTTCTCTACTTGCTTCGAAATGTTCATACCCTTTATGTCCTGAACTGGCTCTGTCCTCATCTCAACTGAGTTATCCCATCCTGGGCAAGATTTTTATAGGGATGGAAAATATGATACAACAGGAGAGCACATACCCAGTGAGGAGCTGAAGGTGGTAGAGCTTCTGCTTAGAATCTCCCCACTGAGAGGCTGGGGTGTGGCTCAGTGGTAGAGCCCCTGACTAGAATCTCCAGTGAAGGGTTGGAGGTGTAGCTCAGTGGTAGAGCACCTGCCTAGAATCCCCCAGTGAGGGACTGGGAGTATGGCTCAGTGGTACAGCATCTGCCTAGAATTCCACAGTAAGGGGATGGGCTGTGGCTCAGTGGTAGAGGCCCTGCCTAGAATCTCCAGTGAGGGGCTGGGAGTAAGGCTCAGGTGATATAGTGCTTGCTTGCTAAGTATCTACAAGGCTCTGGGTTCCATCACCAGCACTGCACTGCAACAATAGCCGAATTCTCTGAGTCTTAACACTGTATTTAACTCCCATTAACTGTGCAGTTCAGTAAAATTCACTGTGGCATTTCCATACATGCAGAGACCTGGCTTGATGCCTCTCCCAAATCCCTTGCGTGTGCTTCTTCAGATCACTTAGACAGTATAACCCCTGCATCTCCCCCAGGGTCCAGGGACATGTAGAGGAGGCTGGGACCGTCTTCGTGGCTGAGACATCTGTAAAAGGAAACTCGCAGAGAGTGGAAAGCGGAGGCTGGTGGCCCTGGGAGAAGTGCTGTGGGGAGTGGAGGCACTATGTGTGTGTTGGGGGGGGAGGCTAGAGTGCGACCAGGAAGTTTGGCAGCGGCCCTCAACACCCTCTTGGGATCACACAGGGTGGTTTCTCTTGACCCAGCGCTGGAGGGTGCATAGCGATCTCCTACAGGGAGGCTGCAAGGGGAGCCCTCTCCCGTGAGCGCCCAGCAGGACTCCGACTGGCTCATGCTACCCTAGCCGGCAATAGGAGCCTCACGCCCAGCCCTGATATCTCAGTGCAAAGGGCACTGCATCCTTGACCCTTCCACAAACGACAGAGGAGGTGGCCTGGCAGCATGTGAAGACATACTTCCCTTCAGGCCTTTTAAGGGGGGCTTTTAGGAATTTATATATATCAACACCTCCAATTTAGAGAAAGCAAACAACATAGAGACCGGAGTCTTCAAATTAGATAGGAAGGAGAAGAAGGGGCCAAATACTAAGAAGAGAATAAAAAGAGAGAGGAGGGACAGAGGAACAAAGCAGAACACAGCAGGAATTTGGTGAATGGAGTACTCACACCAGTTGGCCTGACCTTTGGAGAGAGAGCTCAGAGGCATCCTCACCTTCAGAGCAGCATCTTTCCTGTCCAGGATTTTCAAGTTTGTCTACTCACCCTCACATGGGGGCCACTTGCCAGGTTCAGCTAAACTATGTTCTCATGGCTCCCTCTGGTGTCCATAACACGCAATAGCAGGAGGCCAGGGTGCCTCCTGTCTCAAGACCGTAACTCACTCCAAGCCCCTTTGCTATGGAGGATTTGGGGCGCAATTTCACAAGTTCTTGGTCTCTTGATGAATGAAATTAAAAACTGACTCAGAATGAAGTCTGAGGATTTTGTTAGCATTGGGGCGAGGGGAGGGGGGAGAGTGCAACAGGATCCCAGCAGGTGCTGAGAGGTTAAGGTGCAGAAGTGGACAGAAAGTTAGAGCACTCAGAGTCAGCGCTAGCAATGGAAGTCTCCAGTCAGCTGTAGGGGAGTCTTCAGCGAGACAAGAAAGCTCAAATATTAGCATGCTTAGTGTTTGGCTGGTATTTGAGGGCAAAAGATGACTGGAAAGAGAAAAAGAAAAGTTACACTTTTTGAGTTAGAACTCAGGCTTGGCAGTGAGGGAGCTCAGTGAGGGAGGGGCTTCTAGAGATCTGTCTTTAATTAGTCCTCCCATTTTCTTAGTATGTCTTCAGGTCATTCAGCTTTCTTGAGAGGACGTGGCTTTCCCTTAATAGTTCTTAATATCTTACAGGCAGCTGCACAGGTCGGAGAGTTTGCCACAGGCGGCTTGACGGCTCTGCCAGCTCTTCAGAGTCTTCTGAACGTCAGCTTTCCCAGACTTGTAAAGTTCGTTGTTTTGGGAGTCTCATGAGCTTCCCTCTTCCCTCCAGGAAGGAGTGTTTCAGTGCTAAAGATGTTGCAACCCACAAGTGAGCTCCTGTCAAAGCGGAAGGAAGGAAGGAAGGAAGGAAGGAAGGAAGGAAGGAAGGAAGGAAGGGAGGAAGGAAGGACTTACCTACAATCTATAGCGATGGTTTGGAGGTGTTGATCATTGGTGGAGTGCTTACGTGGGTTTAAGAGAGAGGAGAGAAGAGAACAGAGCGGAATTTATAAAATTACCAGCTGGGAATATTGAAGGAATCCTCATCAGGAAGATGAGGCAGAAGAAGTGTGGATTGGAAGCTGCCTGGGTTACATAAGAAGACTAGATAGATAGATAGATAGATAGATAGATAGATAGATAGATAGATGAATAGATATAGATGGATAGATAGATAGATGCAAGATAGATGATGGATGGCAGATAGATATAAATAGATGATGGATGGATGGGTGGATGATAGATGGGTAGACAGATCATAGATGGATAGATGATAGATAGGTAGATAGACAGACAGACACATAGATAAATAGATAGATAGATAGATAGATAGATAGGTAGGTAGGTAGATAGGTAGAGCTCACTGCTCATGATGACCACATGTGCTGGCTTCATACAGCTCTCTACTGATATTTCTGTTTCTTGAAAACCTAACTTCAGGGTCCTTGCTGCTCCACCCTGAGGATCTTGATCAGGACTCCAGCTGGCTGTGTCAATACACCCTACGCCATCAATTTCTGCGGAATATTCCTAAGCTCCTGCTTTGATATCAATTCGTTTCCTCTCCTACTCCAGTCATCTCTACGGGAGGTTGCCAGCACCTGATCTGATGGTGTTTCGTATTTGTGTACCTGTATCTGTATCTTATCTGTGTACTTCTCTCTATCTATTCACATTTAGTCTGTTCCTTTTGCTTGCTATATACTTAATAAACTCTCATTAAAAATGAAAAGCACACTAGCATGGATTGTTCTTTGGACCATACAGGACAGGCCTGCATACATATAACCTTTGACAGGGGCCTTTTCCTTTCTTGGCTACAAGCCTGCAAAGTCTTAGGAATCTCACAAGAATTCCCATGTAGAATAACATGTGTCTTAACCCCTATGATCTAGGTCCCTTTCCTTTCCTTTCCTTTCCTTTCCTTTCCTTTCCTTTCCTTTCCTTTCCTTTCCTTTCCTTTCCTTTCCTTCCCTTTCCCCTTTCCCCTTTCCCCTTTCCCCTTTCCCCTTTCCCCTTTCCCCTTTCCCCTTTCCTTTTCCCTTCCCTTCCCTTCCCTTTCTTCCTTCCTTCCTTCCTTCCTTCCTTCCTCCCTCCCTCTTTTATTTTTTTCGAGACAGTGTTTCTATGTAGCCATAGATGTCCTAGAACTCACTCTATAGACCAGGCTGGCCTCGAACTCACAGAGATCCACCTGCCTCTGCCTCTGCCTCTGCCTCTGCCTCTGCCTCTGCCTCTGCCTCTGCCTCTTGATTAAAAACATCTCCACCACCACCTGGTTATGACCCAGGTTCTTATCAGCTTGCAATGTACACCCTTGTGGTGGAAGTTTTGGTTTATGATATATAACGTGATTTTGCTTTAATCCCAGGTGTGGGATGTAGGACTGATTCAGACTGTCCACAGCAGCAAACTATTTGCTCTGAAGAGGTGCTCTTGCCAGCTGCAGATAGGACTCTGGAGAGAGAATAAATGTCAGAGCCATAGTGTTGAGGAGGCTCTGAGGAAGAAGGCTGCTGATGCTCCCTCTGCTGCTCCTGGTTGCTGTTGATGCAGTTGGATGAGAAGTTAGAGATATTGCAAAATGAAGACTGGGCTTGGCCCAAGAAGCCTAACCACCCTAACCAGCAGGAAGTAGCCCAAGAGAACTATGACCCTTCTTCCTACTAACTTCCTTTTTCTCCTACCTGGTATTGAGGGGTTGGAAGGGATTGGGGTAGAGAAGGGAGGAAGAAATATAACATAAATAAAGTAGTTTTAAAAAAAGTATGCCTACACACCCTACAATCTCCTTTATTAAAAGAAAGAAAGACAGAAAAAAAGAAAGAAATGGGGACTGGAGAGATGGCTCAGAGGTTAAGAGCACTGGCTGTTCTTCCAAAGGTGCTGAGTTCAATTCCCAGCAATCACCTGGTGGCTCCTGACCATCTATAGTGAGATCTGGTGCCCTCTTCTGGTGCACAGGCACACATGCAGGCAGAATGCTGTATAAATAATACATAAATAAATCTTTAAAGAAAAAAGCTCGATATGTAGTTGAGGACACTTTTGACTTCTGGTCCTCCTGCCTCTGCCTCGTGAGTCCAGAGACGGTGGGCACGCAGCACTCCTTGTTCAGGTGGCTGCAGATGGAGCATAGTGCATGGGAGACAAGCTGCTACCCAGCTGCATCTCCAACCTCCAAGTTTCAGTCTGATCAAGAACCAATGGCATTCTGGCAAATGGCCCACCTTTAATAGATGTTTTGTTTTTTTTTTTCTTTTTTTTTTTTTTTTTCAGAAATGCACCAAAAAAAAAAAAAAGAAGTCTAGTTGAAAAACACACACATAAAAGGTGCACTCTCTTTGCTTCCGATCCCTTTTCTTTCACTTCATTGCTGCCTAACTTGTTTTTCATAGAGTCAAACAGGGGAGAAGTCTTGGCTAACATCACGACAGAACACCGTCTCCCTTCTCTCTTTATGCACCCTACACATAGAACATCAACAATCGAATCTTATTTTCTCCTCCGCCTTGATTGTGGCAGAGAAAAGATGCACAGCCAGTGCCGTCACAAATATCCATCCAGAGCGGTAATTATCACATCATTATGTTCACTTTCTCACTTGTCATGTACCATTAGAAGGTAACAAGATCATTGTCAGTCAGATTGTGAAGATAATTAGAGCATCTATAGGTTAGCAGGAAATCACATCGGTGCCGGTCTCCAGCAATGCTCAGGCGCCCAATGTAATTAGAGGGGAAATATGCAAAGGTGGAGATGAATCGAAGCCCGCAGGGACTAGCCACCATGACTGATCGGAGAGTGGCTCTTCCAGAATCTGACACTGCAGATGGTGGTACTGAAATAGGAATACGGTTGAAGAGGCAGTGAGAGCCGCCAGAAATAGCATGTCAAAGAGCATCTGTGACATCAGTGACACTGGATTTAGCAAAGCCCAGGATTTGGTGTATTTTCCAACCCACTGGTTTTCCTTTCTTCCCTGTTGTTATTCTTTCTAGTCTGGTAGTTCCTCTCGCTATAAAATGGTACTAAGACAAGCAGGCTTTTGCTCAACCATTTTAGGTTTAGGGGTTGCTTTTTTCTCCCCACCCCCACCCCCTGCGATGCACTCTGCCACTGAGATGCATCCCCAAGTTCGTTTTAGATTTATCGTATATTTTATTTGTTTGCGCATGTGAGAACATTTGCTCTCAGAGGTGAGGAGAGCATGTTGATCCCTGGGAGCTGTAGTTAAAAGTGGATGTGAGCCAACTGATCTGAGTGCCGGGAACCAAACTTTGGTCTTGGAAGATCAGCAAGTAGTCTTAGCCCAGCTGTTCTCAACCTTTGGGTCGTGACCCCTTTGGGTGCCACTTAAGACCCTTTGGAAAACATAGACATTTACAGTACAATTCCTAACAGTAACAAACTGACAGTTATGAAGCAGCAATGAAAATATGGCTGGGGGGGCATCACAATATGGGAAACTATTAAAGGGTCACAGCATTAGGAAGGTTGAGGGCCACTCTCTTAACCACTGCGCAGTTTGTTTTTAAAGTCTGTGAGCTTTCTGTGTGCCCCTATCCCCAAACAGGAATCTTGTCACATGTTCTATACTTTTTTCAAGAGCTCCATGGAGCCTCAGAAGTCCATACAGCAGCCATGATTTCTGTCCTTTTTGTGTCTAAAGCCACCTTGACCCAACTGACCTTGATTGCTGGTTTTCCACCCCTAGTGAGATACAAACCTTAATCCAAATAGTGAATTTAGCAGTTTGAAAATAAAAATTAGCATTAATTTGTGTGTTTGTGCATGTGTACACAAATATATGTAGGGATACACACGTGTAGGTCAGAGGACAACTTGTAGGAGCCAGTTCTCCTTTTCTACTGTCTGGACCTACTATGTGAGGACAGAACTCCGGAGTCCAGCTCAGCAGCATGTGGCTTTACCCTGTCCTCTGTTATCTCTCTACCCCAATTCTATCAGTCCAAAAGAAGAAAACTTACCTTACCCTTTTCTTTCAGGCTGGGTCTCAAGTAAGCCTTGCTGGCCTTAAGAATGACCTTGAGCTGTAAGACCAAACAACTGAGTGTGCGTGCCACACTCCCAGGTCAGAGAAATAACCTTCAGTTCTTTTCTTCCACCATGTGGGTCCCAGTGATGAAAAGTTTGTCAGGCTTCGGGGCAAATGCTTTATTCTGCCGAGCCACCTTTATCCTGCTGAACTTCTGATCCCTCTGCCTCAACGTCCCAAGTCCCGGGGGACTTACAGGTGTGCACCACATCTCATTTCTGTGGTGCTGGGGGTGGAACTCAGCGGGCTCTGTGCAGACTAGGTGAAGGCTCTACCAACCGAGTTCCGGCCAGTTCCCTGGGGAAGCTGATTTTGTTCAGAACGCACAAAAATGTAAACAAACACATCACTGCCAAAAGATGCTGGGCCAGTTCACCACCCAGGTGACAGGCCACTGGTGAGGGCCTTCCTGCTCTGGCCCAGGGGGTTGCATGGCTGGTGGCCGGGGTGGGGTCTTTTCTAGAACCTGGTCTAGAGGAACACCTCATACAAAGAAGCAGCTGGAAGCTTGGTTCACATTTTTTAATAACATGGCACATTTACATTACACAAGAAGGCTCCTCCAATGAGACATGCTGAAGATCCCGCTGCTTCCCTTCCTGTTCGGGTAGGATCTGGAAAGGACTTTTTTTTTCTTTCTTTCTTTTTTTTTCCTTTTTTTCTTCTTTTTTCTTTTTTTTACATACAAGAGAAACAGCAAAAAGGCCTGTACAAGAACAATCTCTTTACAATGCTGACAGCTACCACTACAGTTCCAGTGCACAGAATCCTGGGAGTTTTTTTTTTTTTTTTTTTTTAGTAATTGTTTTAAAAAACAAAACAGAAAAAAAAAAAAAGAAAGAAAGAAAACAAAACACTGCACACGTCTGGTGTCCACAAAATTGGAATTCACAACTAAACCTTCGGTTGACTACTAAAATAGATCTCTCTGCTTTTAGAAACAATGGTCTGTAGTTTACATTTTTCTTTCAAAAAAAAAAAAAAACAGGATAACAATGTCGGATAGCACTTTAATATACTAGAGGACCAAATGGGACTAATTTTTATTTCTTACATGTATTTTACAGGCCAGTAGACAAGATATATTGTATTTTCTCGGCTAGTAAAGTCATATTCTCTCCAAATATGTAGACAAGAGGGTTAATGTCCTTATAAAAGTGTCATGAAGACATTAAGACTGATGAAAACTTGACACATACACACACACACACATCCGTACACACACACACACACACACCACCTCTGCCACTTTACGCCCTCGGTAATTCCTGATGGCTCTTACAAGATCTACCTGTTCAGCTCCTTCCCAGGCTTCCGTTTCCTATAGGAATATAAATGGTTCACGCTGGGCTCCATATACCTTCAATCCGCTGGTTACCGTGAAAGCATATCCATCATCTGAGAAAACCCCGACAGCTTTCTTTCAGGACCTGTGTGAGTGTCCTTAAATCATACTGTGGAACAAGGAAGTGTGTACATGTTATGAATAGGACACGGGGGGGAATCAGGCATGGCTCCCTCTTGAAGTTGCCAGCAATAATACGGCATCGGAGGTGACCAGAAACTCCGGTGACCTGTTTGTGTGGGCAGACACAGCCCATCTGCCCTGACTATTGGCAGAATAATCCCATCTTCCCTGGGCAAAGCTGTTCCGGCTTAGATACACTTTCTAGGGGTGTACCTTTCCCCATGTCTCCCCGGAAGACCACAAGCAGCAACTTCGGGTACAAAGTTCAAGCCTGGGTTCCAGATTAAAAAAAAAAAAAGTGGGGGGTGGGTTGTTCTCCATTTGAAAAACAAAACAAAACAAAACAAAACAAAAGATAAACAGTTGTCTAATGTCTCAGGTTAGCGCTTGTTCAGGGAAAATATGACCTTAAGTATGTTGTAAATGGATTTGAAAAGGCTCCTTTGAGTTAGATGGGCTTTGGGAAAAAGCCCTGGTATTCATTGCATAGTTGAAGGGTTTAGCAGATGGGAACCCGGCCTCCTCCGAGGGCCGAGTTCGCTGATATTAGACTTGTAAATAGCACATTTGAAGAAGTATTAGTGTATTATGTTACTTAATCTTTACCTATTTACATCTGTACAAGTAAAGCTTTCGTCTTTATCTTTTGCATATATGAACCGTCAGCTCATGAAGCAATCTCTTTTTACACTCTCTATGTACATGCCTCCTCCTCTGAGACAGCTCTGGTGATGGAGAGATGTCCCCGCCCCATTATCATCAGATCCTTGTGTGTCGTTACCTTCACCATTTTGGTTCAAATCAAAGTATTATGCAAGGAACAACAACGAAAAAGTAAGGAAATGTAAGAACAAACAGGACCTGTCTAAAAGGTCAGAAATATTCCAACATTAATATACAAAAACATTTCAACATCCAAACGGAGTCTCCGTCCATTTTTTTTTCACCTCTCAAGTTTTGGGGGTGCAGGAGTTGTCTCTTGAGTCTTGGGGTGTGTCTCTGGGGTTTCTCCCCATTCCGAGGTTCGCCTCGTCCTCCTGGCTTATCGAGCTTCGATGTCCTTCAGTGTGTGGGACGGTGGCCTCTCTCGGATTTCAGCCGACAGAGGCGTAGTCCTCCGGGGGGACCCGGGCCGGCCCCCCAGTGTGGAGATGAGCGGAGGCGGGGCGCTGAGCGCCGCGGTGGGCGGGGTCTTGTTGAGCAGTCCGTTCTGGTGGCCTGCAGTAGGGCTGATGCGAGGGTAGTGCATACTAGGCAGGCCCGGCGTGAGCAGGCTCGGGTGTGGGAGGTGTCCGTCCAGAGAAGCGGGGTGCACAGGGTGCAACCGTGGGTGTTCGTAGTCCTCCCGAAGTACGTGCAGCCGCTCGCGTTCGTCCAAGTGTCCACCCCGTTCGTGCTCCCGTCGAGGGTCCACAGCCAGCGGGTGGTGGTGGTGGTGGTGGTGGTGGCTGTAATCATGAGGCTCCCTGTCCCGGAAGGAGCGGTCCGCTTCGTACAGCCGGGGTGTGGAAAGCCGGTGCAGGGGGTCATTCCTAAGCAGGAAGTCCCTGCCCAGGGGGTCTCTTCGGTGCATGTCCAAGTCACGGTAAGGATCCCTCAGGGGGTCCCGCATGGGGTCCCAGTGGAAAGAGGGGTACGGGAAGCGCTCTCCCCCCGGGATCGGACTGAGGCCCATAAACGGGGTCATCATGCGTGTCCTGTCCAGACTACCGATACTGTTCATGGCATGGATGCCAGTCACTCCCACGGTCATGGGCATGGATGCCAGCGGCCCCGGGTGCACACTGGCGCTGGCTGAGGAGCTGGGCGGAGGTGCCTCTGAGGTCCTGTGGGCCTGTGGGGCCTCGGTGGGTAGGTCGTGGTCTTCCTTGCGCTCCTCTTTGACCTTGACCTCGGCGCTCTTCTTGGGGTTCTCGTAGGCCGGCTCACCCTTGCGTGGCTCGGCTTCCCGGCTAGAGGTGCTGTTAGGCCGGGTGCTGTCCACGCCTGGTGTTCTCACGTAGGGCGATGGCACCCGGGACAGCTGCTTGGGTTCCTCGCCTGCTGCACGTCCCTCGTGGCTATGCCCATCTCTCTCGGGCAGATGGCCTTCCTTGGCTTTGTGCTCTTCGGTGGTCAGGTCCTTTCGGGATCCCGAGTGGTCTCTCTCCCTCTCTTTTGGTTTATCTTTCTCACGAGCCTCAGTATTCAAATGACCCCTGGTAGTCGGATCAGTGGAGCTGCGGTTATGGCCCAGGGCGCTCACCGGGACGGGAGGTGCTGGGGAAGGATGGTTGGGGTGTCTTTTCTCAACGCTTTCCCTGTGAGGGGGAGAGGGGAAAAAATGAAATGGGCTTGCCAGCCAGGCAAGGAGAGGTCGATGAGATGGTTGGCGTGAGGACAGGTTAGATACCCAGGCATTGGGCATGCCCTACTTCAAGGCAGACAGCCACCTGCTCTCATCTAGACTCTAGAGGCAGCTTCATGGGTGAAGGCCTACAGAGGAGGGTGAGCGGGGGTCCCGGGCACCTGGAGAGCCACTGTGGACTAGTGTGGTCACTGAGGAAGGCCAAAGGACAGCCCATCTGTTTAGCATCTCAGGATAGCTTTAGGTTAAGAATGCAAGAGCCAAATCACAAAGTAAGACTTCTTCAGACTCTAGATACAAGCTGAGGAGGTGGAGAGGGGTGAGAGGGCTTTCCAGCAGCTGAGTCTCAGGACAAAGGCATTACTTCAGGTTGAAGGGCGGAGATCAGTGGTCCTCAACCTGTGGATCATAACCCTTTGGGGGGATGAAGGACCCTTTTACGGAGGTTGCCTGAGACTATCTCGGAAAATGCAGGTGTTTATATTATGATTCATAACAGAAGCAAAGTTGCAGTTATGAAGCAGCAATGAAAATGATTTTCTGGTTGGGGGGGTCACAGCATTAGGAAGATTGAGAACCACTGGTGCAGATACAGAATAAGGGTGGTTGGGAAGGCAACCCCACTCTCCAGATGAATGGAATGCCAGAAAGCTCCAATCTGATGTGTTCAGACTGGGCTGGGCTGTGGTCAGAGCATGAAACCTCACGGATTGAGGTCCCCATCAGAGAGGAGCTATGAAGAGACCGTCATAGGAAACATTCAGGGACCTGGCTCGGGCAGGCTGTGTCTACCGATAAAAGGAAGAACAGGAGATAAACAGTTCCACCTCAGAGGTAAGAAGGAGAAGACAGCTGATGCATCGCATCTCAGGACTGATGTGGGAAAGATGAGGGGAGGAGCCAGAGGTTGTGCAGACCAAGAAGTGGTGGAGATCGGAGTCCAGGGAACCACGGTGGGGGTGCGGGGGGGGAGGGGCTGGTCGTTGTTAGGGAAGCTGTCCTATAAATTCCACTTGCTGCTAACGTGTAGAGGCTGACAAAGAATAACTTCAAGGGGGAATATAAACATCTTTCAAGTTTCCCCATCTTCAATACAAGAGGCCATTCTGACTCAATCAAGAAAAACCAAAGCAAGCCTATACGCTTACTCAATAAAAAATTATTCAGAACCCCCATGTTCTGTGGGTGTGGTGTCTTTTAGTACTTTAGAACCCCTAGAGGTTGAGATATATATATATATTTTTTTAATTACAACTTTCTTATATGGCAATTTGTATTTTTTCTCCCACAAGAAACCAACCAACATAGCATGACAGTTTATGAAAGACACCCTATCAGCCAGTTTTTTGTTGTTGTTGTTTTGCTTTGTTTTTGAGACAGAGTTTCTCTAGGTATCCCTGGCTGGCCTATGTAGACTAGGCTGGCCTCGAACTCACAGAGATGCACCATCTTCTATCTCTGGAGTGCTGGGATTAAAGGCATATGCCATGTTACTGGTCTTTATTTAGAAATGGAATAGTTGATTTCTTTATAAATTACTAGGGCATATACCTGCACAATATACACAGTAAAAGAAAATTAAAGAGCTGAATAAATCTGAATTTTCCTGTGTGTCTGTTTGTGTGTCTGTGTGTTTGTGTGCGTGCCTGCAGATGCATACCATTAAGCGATTGTGCAGGTCAGCCTTGGGGGTCGGACACAAAGGCAAGGTGGGGCAAGGTCTCCGAGGTCACACACACACCACACTCGCTACGTGCCCAGCTTTGCACAGATGCTGGGGATCTGACCTCTCGTCTCCACACTTTCAGGCAAGTACATTAAATCAGTACTTAGCCTAAGGTAAATACTGAGCCATTCCCAGCCTCAAATCCCAATCTTAAGTACAAAAAGAAAGAGTGACCATCGGGTTTTAGGCTTTGTTTTGTTCTGTTGCCAAGTGTAGATAGCCATGACGTTTCAGTTCAGTTCGAAATGAAAACAGCCTCAAAAAAAGAAACAAAATGCCAACGGCCTGCATAAAAATACTGAGATGCTTCTTCTTTTAAGCTAGTTTTACAAAAAGGCTAGTATGCAGACAACAATGGTTAGTAAAATTAATAATTCCCTGGAAAAGCAAATGCAAAGCAAAGCTTCTTGTTGCTGCTGTCTAACTCAAGATTCGTTTTAAAAAAACTAAAAAACAAAAATAAAAACCAAAATTGTACTGATTGTCTATGAGCCCCAGGGTTTCAAGTTTGGATGATACTTGAGAAAAATAGGATGAGGTAATGTAAACATGACTTACTAGAAGCAAATGAAGGAAAAACAAAAGCAAAAACAGAAACCGAAAACCTATGGGTGACTGGATGGACTTCACGACTCAAAAGCAAACATGACAGATTCATGCTGTGTGTGTGTGTGTGTGTGTGTGTGGCTCCGAGTTCCCACTGCTTGTCTACAGGAAGATGTCTGCTTGGACACGCTAATGTTTCAGGGATTTGGGGTGGCTTGTATGTCTCACTGCTTCTGAGACGGGCTCCTTGCCCTACTTCCTAGGGATGAGCTACAGTCACCATCTGCTCTGTACCATGGAGTGCAAGGGAGGGCTGCCGGTACTGACTGGAAAGGGACTGGGGGGCTAGAGGTCTTAAGTGCGAGGCCTGGACGGAGGCTGGGGCAGGGGAGAGGGAGGCGGCTGGTTCTGACTGCCGTGGCACAGGGCGGGCTCCCCCAGCGGGGCTCGAGGGCGGTTGCTTTTCGTACCTTTCCTTGTCATCTTTACTAACGGAGTCTCGTTTATCTACATCTCTATCTCTGTCATGGGCTGCAGCGGACGCACTGCGCTCCAACTCCCCTGGCTTCAGCCAGGGCGGAGGGGTCGGGAACGACGGAGGCGTTCGGTGCAGCCGGTTCCAGGGTTCGTGAGGATTGCTAAAGTTCTGCACACTGGGGCTATCCTTGTGGCCGAACACTGAGTTGGGTGCTGAAATGGTGAAGTGGAGAACAAAAAAGGTTTCAGAGAAATCTCAATAGAAACCTGCCAGAGTGAAGGTACTTACCAAAAACTTTAACAGCATTCAGAGTTAAAATGAATACATGTTATTGGCAGCTGGAAAAGGAAAGGAGATTAACACACTCATTAGAGGAACTCTTGTCCCACACTGCAGAGGCAGCTCACAGCTTTAAAAAAAGAAGTCAACGGAGAGGAAAAAGTGAGACGGGACCAAGCAGGTATGCGGATACCCCGTCGGATATGTGTGGGCATGCAAAAGTTCCAGGCATGCAGAGAGGTGCGTTATGACCATATGACAGATGAACAGGTCAGTTCACAGGATCCACTGGTCCTCTGCCTACCACACCCTGCTGAGTGCTACTCCCTTCCAGCAGTGGGTAAAATGAGTCCAAAAAGACCATGCAGGATTTCATCCTAAACAATGCACAGGTCCACATGCGCTCTCTCTCTCTCTCTCTCTCTCTCGCTCTGTCGTTCCTTTTCAAGACCAGATCTATGGATCCTGGCTGGCCCCAAACTCCCTAAATAGCTATGGCTGATGCGGCTGCCTCCACCTTCCCAAGTGCTGCGATCGCAGGCCCGTGCCATCTCACTCTGCTCACGTAGTTCTGGGGATAAAAAACTTGCCGCACGTAAGGCAGGCGCGCTAACCGCTGAGTCACATCTTTATTCCCCACTGGACTTTTTTCAATCTTGTTACCTCAAAAGTGAAATGAAATATTTCTTTTCTTTTGAGTTGTGACCAAAGCAAACTTCTTGTAGTGACCCAGCCTGTCACCATTCAAGCAGTGTGCTCTGCTTACAAGGGGGCTGATGCACTTACACCCAGCTTCACTGTTAAACCTGTTTGGGGGATGCTCTAACCTGAATTCGTTTCAGCAGCAGCAGCAGATAATAATAATTCCACACACATATATTTACTTTTACTTTGTGTGTATGGGTTCTTGCCTGCATGGTTATGATGTGTGCCATGCGTGTGCCTGGTGCTTGGCCTACAGAGGCCAGAAGAAGGCGTCAGACGCCCTGGAGCAGGAGATGCAGATGGTTATGAGTCATCATGTGGGTGCTGACACCCAAGCCTGGGTACTCTGAAGGAGCAGCAAGAGCTCCTACCCATTTGGCCACATCTCTCTACCTGGAAGTGACATTACCCTTTCATGGTACCTTCATTTTCATTTTGGTTTCAATAGGGTCTCACTATGCAGCTCTGGCTGGCCTGGAACTCTCTCTATAGACCAGGTTAGCTTCAAAACTCAGAGACCTGCCTGTCTCTGCCTCCTCAGGGCTGGGATTCAAGGCGTGCGCCCCTTCCCCGTTTCTTTTTTTCCCTTCCCTCTGTTTCTAAATGATTTTTGGTGGTGTGGGGAGGGAACTCAGGATGTTGCCCATGCTAGGCAAGCTCTTTTATCATTGAGCCATGCCCTCCCTCACTGGGAGGAGTTCAGACAAGCGCTCTGTCACTGACCCATATACTCAGCTTAAATTAGTTTTCCCAAAGTAAAGTTTCCCTTGTCTTCCAAAGGTCTAAAGCCATATATGGGTCAGAGAAATTACAGAAGGGAGATATAACAATCGAGAGGTACTCACTAACTGAAGGGTTTCCAAGTCCCCCGAAGGCATTGCCACCCACTGCGGCGAGGCCCGTGAACGTAGATGGCCGGTTAAAAGGCTCTGCGGGTGAGATCAGGGAGGAAGAGCTGGTGGTTAGGCACTTGTAAGGGAGGGACACGCATGTCCTGGGAGCTGGGAAAACGACAGACCCTCTCTGCTGAACCTTGACCCTCCTGATGAACTATTTCCGCATCTGGACTTAGGCACTGGGTCAGCAAGACTTCCGGGAGGGTCATTTTCCAGAGTGCTGTCCTTTGCATGGATTCAGCTTTGCCCTTGGGATGGCACCGGGCAAACTCAGGACCCAGTGCTCTCAGCTGCCCTCTTGCCTATGAAATGTTCTTGTCTCTGTTTCAGTCTTTCATTTTTTGTTTTTTTTTTTTACGTCATTTAACTCAGGCTGCCTTAAAACTTGATATAAGTCAAGGCTAGCCTTGAACTGATGCTCCTGCCTTATTTCTGCCTTCTGGGTGCCAAGATTACACGCATGAACAAAAATGGGCTGCTGGGCTGGAGAAAGCACCTGGGGCTTGATTCCCAGCACCCCAGCATGAGAGCTCACAACAGTCTTTAACTCCAGTTCCAGGGAACCTGACACCCACTTCTGGCCCCTGAGGGCAATGCAGGCACAAGCACAGACATTAATGTAGGCAAAACACTTACACATGTAAAGTAAAAATAAGTAATAAAAGTTGGGCACGGTGGTGCACACCTTTAATCCCAGCACTCAGGGGGCAGAGGCAGGTGGATCTCCGTTGAGTCTGAGGCCAGCCTGGTCTACAGAGTGAGTTCCAGGACATTACTGGCTACGTAGAAAGACCCCGTAAGTGTGAGGAGCCAAAGCAAAGACTGCAGCCCTCTGACGCACTGATGCAGCTCTCTTACAAGACTCATTGTATCTTTCTAGCTATTAGGAGGACCCTGAGGAGCGGGGTCAGGCAGGAGGAGCCCACCCTGAACACACATGCTCTGGGATGCCAAGGAACACTTCCCTGCCCCAAGCCCCTTAAGATGGCTAACACTGAAAGCCAAAGTAACCGGATCTAGACCTGCCTGAAAGACAAGCCCTGGGCACAGCTGTGAAGAGGTGTCTAGATTAGGCTGAGATGGAACGGCCCACCCTCAGTGTGGGTGGCACCAGCCCATAGGGTAGGGCACTGAACTGAGTCCGGAGCAGAAAGTGAGCTGAGCCAGCACCCATCTCCCTCTGCTTCCCGAGTGCACACTGTGACCAGCTGCCTCCCACTGCTGCTACCATGCCCCACCCCCCACCGGGGCCCCTCAAATGGAAGGCTTAGCAGGTGCCATGACTAGGCTGGAGGGTGGATCCCTCCATCTTTCTGACTCACCTAGGTGAGCAGCAGGGTTGAGAAAGTTACTGTGATGAGGTGGTGGCCCAAAAGGGGTCCCAGTAGGATGCGCAGCACCTGCAAAGACAAAGTCAGAGTGAAGTCAGAGTTTTAGAGAAAGCCTGTGCTAGGGGGGGACCAAAGAAAATGTGTTGAAGTCTAATTTCAGTGCATTCCCAGCTCCTGCAGGTACAACTGGGTAAAAGACAATGGGGGACAAAATAAAGGCACCCCTCCCATCTTTCCCAGCTGGACTGGCGGCCCACCGGAGTCATCTGGGAAGAGGAAACTGTAATTGTGAAGATGCCCCAAACAGCTTGGTCTGGAGACAGGGCTGTTGGGACATTTTCTCCATTAATAGATGTAGGAGGGCCCAGCCCACTGTGGGCGGTGTCATTCCTGGGCAGGTGGTCCTGGGGGGTCTAAGAAAGGGTCAGTGAATGAGGGCCTGTAGAGCAAGCCAGTAGGTGATGATCCCCCATGATCTCTGCTTCAGTTCCTGCCCTGACTTCTTTTCATGATACTGTAGGCTGAAGTAAACAGTTGCTTCCCCAAGTTGCATTTGGTTGGGATGTTATCACAGCAGTGGAAAGCAAACTAAAATCGCTGGCCACCCTGAGAAAAGGCATTTGCTGCATGTGTGCACATACGTGTGGAGTAGTGTGGAGTCAGTCATTACCATATTTTTTTCTTTTTTTGAGACAAAGTGTATCGCTGACCCTGGGGATTCTTACTGATTCTGGTGCTCTGGCTCACAGTGAGCCCCAGGGACTCTCATGGCTCCATGTCCCCAGCTCTGGGCTCATAAATACGCACTGCCATGCTAGCTATATGGGTTCGGGTCCTCGCGCTCTGCGGTGAGCACCTCACCAGCCGACCACGGCCCCAAAAGGATCTCTGTATGAAGTTGATGGCACAAACATAGGCCTGGTTAGTGGGGTGGGGTACAGCCGGGACACAGGAAGCCTCCACAACCAAGTCTGTCTGCAGCGACGGCAGACTTGCAGACGCTGAAGTGAACTCACCCTGAAGGACTGCGCAGGCGCCTCTGACGTAGAGGAGTGGGTCAGGGGCTCCCTTCTCTGCACAGCAGGGACATGTTTTTCACTTCATCGGTGGCCCTGAAGCTGCGGACAGTGATGCACTAAGGAGTCTCTTGCCAAGTGCCACTCTTACTCCTGAGGAGCGTGGGGGTGTAAAGGTTCTCACACGGCACAACACCGCTAAATGCACTGCTGGGAGCTGACTCTAAACGATGGGAGGCTAAGCCTTCGGATGCCTGTTAATTTCCAGTGCCAGGAAAAGGTGCTTTATTCCGATTTTGAATCCCCAAATCCTCAGTGTGGCTCAGTTGGTAGGGTGCTTGACAAGGAAGCAGAAAGCCCTGGGTTCCATCCCTAGCACTGCATAAACTGTGGTAGCACATGCCACATACCAGGAGTTCAAGGTCAGCCTGAGCCCTGTGAGACACCAAGGATCCAGCAACTGGCTTTAATAGTCCTTACATTGCCTGCCAGGGAACCTAGGTTTCATCTATAGTTCCCTTTATAGGACTACATCTTCTTTGTTTTCTATTTGGTCAGTCTGAATTTTAAAATTATATTTACATTGTGTGTGTGTGTGTGTGTGTGTGTGTGTGTGCATGCCACAGTGACGACATCTTCTTTTTCTATTTGGTCAATTTGAATTTTTAAATTACATTTACATACTTAGCATGTACGTATGTATTTATGTGTGAAGTACATGCATGCTGCAGTGTGTGTGTGGAGGCCAAAGAACCACTTAGGGGAACTGGTTCTCTCCTTCCACCATATGGAACCCAGGGATGGAACTCAGTTGATAGGTTTGGTGGCAAACGCCTTTACTCCTGCCCCCAATTATTACTATTAAAAATCTGTTATATGGACGACTGTTTTGCCTGCATGTACACATATGTACAATACACGTTCCTGGTTCCTGCAGAGGCCAGAAGGTGTTAGATTCCCCGGAAGTGAAGTAACAAACAGTTTCAGGCCACCACGTGGGTGCTGGGAACCAAACCCAGGTCTTCTTCAATCGTAGTAAATGCTCTTAACTACAGAACCATCTCTCCAGTCCCTCAATTCATATTCATATTTATATTTCTCTGAAATGCATTAGATCCCTTTCCTGCAGGAAGCTGGGAGAGAAGGGGAGGAAAGAACAGAAGGACACGCACAAGCATGCGTGCGTGCGTGTGTGTATGAACTGGGGAAGGTCAGTATTTCTAAAAGCTTCAAGCGTAACTTGTTAATGCTGGCTGGGAAGGCTGCCCCGAGGAGGCTGGGAAAGCAGGTCTGGCTGTCACGCCTCACCAAGGGTGTCGGAAGCAGGTTTGAGGGGGGCTTATTTCAGACCCAAGTCCTGCAGTCTGGGGATTCAAACTCTGGTCCTCATACCTGCATGACCAACACTTCTATACTGAACCATCTCTCCAGCCCTGCAGGTCTCTTTTGCGTCCCCGGAGACCCCAAGGGTCCTGTGGAGTTGTGTTTGCAGGGTAAGGCTCAGCACACAGGACAAACGCTGGAATCTCAGATTTGCAGGCACCTATGGGGCTATCTATCTGCATGGGACTGAGAAGTGAAAACAAACTTCTCCCCTGCACAAAGTGAACACATTCCACAGCCTTCATTAGTCACCACAGTGCCGCCAGCCGAATAAAGTGTGGGCCACATACTGTGTAGTACATGCTAGTTAATGCTCTGACAAAAACCCAGGTCCCTGGGGACACCCACGGTTCCAGGATTATTGAAGCAAAAGAAGCCAATTCATCCATTTGGCTGCAACGGAATCCAGGGAGAAATCTCTCTATTTCTCTCCCAAAATTGCTCTCCATGTATCCTTGTCTCTGAGCAGGGTACCATGGAAACAGAGCCTTCAAATACATTCCCCAAGCAAAACCCAGGAGGGAAACCAGAGACGCTGATGATTCCATCCATCCCAGGGGTGATTTATTTGCTCTGACCACAGGGCTACTGCACTGAGGTCGATACTTCTCTGCTGGCCAGTACAAGAGTCAAAGGGTCCATCAAACTCGAGTCTCGGACCAGAGCCTGAGAAGGCAGCAGGCAGGATGGATGCGGAGCATGTCTCCCAGGTGTCAGAAATGGCGGACTCCTTCACTTCTTTTGTTTCTGAGGGTAAATTCAGGTTCATTCAGTGAGCACTCGAAGCCACAGTGCTTGTGCCACCACTCTTAACTAGTTACTAAGCTCTGTGGCAAAAAAAATGAGCACCCAGAGATGCTTTAAGATATACTGAGTGAGAGAGAGAGAGAGAGAAAGAGAGAGAGAGAGAGAGAGAGAGAGAGAGAGAGAGAGTGGTGGGGGTGATGCTGGAGAGATGGCTCTAAGGTTAAGTGCACGGGCTGCTCTTCCAGAGGTCCTGAGTTCAATTCCCTGCACCCACATGGTGGCTCATAGCCATCTATGAGGTCTGGTGCCTTCTTCTGGCTTACAAGCACACATGCACACAAAACATTGTATACATAATAAATAAATTAATCTTTATACACTCACACATACACACACACACACACACACACACACACACACACACACACACACACACACACTAAGTGGGCTGGAGAAGTAGCTCATTTGGTAAAGTGCTTTCCCAGCACCCACGAAGACCTGGCTTCGGTCCCTAGCACCACATAAACTAGGTGTGGTGGCACACGGCCTGTGATCCAGCACTCAGTAAGTGAGGACAGGGGGACCGGAAGTTTAAGATCAGCCGGGGCTATATAGAGAGTTCAAGGCCAGCTTAGGCTACACCAGACACTGCCTCAAGTCGGGGTAGGGCAAGAGAGAAAGCCAGATGTGGTAGACACACTCTCAGCATTCTTGAGGCAGAGACAGGAGGATCCTGAGTTCAAGACCAGCTTGGTCTACACAGTGAGTCCAGAACAGCCAGGACTACACAGAGAAACCCTGTCTTGAAAAACCAAAAAGAGGGAACGGTGGCTGGGTGTGATATAGAACTGTCATTTTAATACTCAGGAGTCTGAAGCGGACTAAGCTCAAGGTCAGCTTGTTCAACATAGGGAGCTCCAGGTCTCAAAAAAGGAAAGAAAAACACCAAGTTATTAAGGACACTTGGTACTGATAGGACTTAGGCTGGCTGAGTATTTGTGGGTATGTGTATGGCACTTACACTGCAGCCTCCGATACTTATGTGCGCAGGTCAAAGGACAACTTTCAAGAATTAGTTCTCTCCTTCCACCATATGAGCCCCAGGGAGTCAAACTATCGACAAAAATTTCCAGTAATTGCTTTTACTTGGTGAGCCACGCAGCCAGTCCTGTGATGGTCAGTTTTAACCATCAACTTGCCGAAACCTAGAATCACCTGCTAGAAAATTCCAACTGAGGAATTTTCTAGATCAGGTTGGCCTGTGGGTATGCCTGTGAGGAAATGTCTTGACTGTTAACTGACCTGGCCCACTGTGGGCAGCACCATTCCCTACTCAGGGCCCTGAGTCAAGGCCAGTTTAGGCTACATCAGACCAGACTTTGAGGGCAAGCAGCTAGGATGTGGTAATTCTCTCTTTACTGTGGATGTAATATGACTAACTGCTTTGGGTTTTGCCTTGACTTCTCTTCAGTGAGGAACTGCATCTTGGAAGTGTAAGCCAAATGAACCATTTCCTCCCTGAGTTGCTGTTTTAGTTTGTTTGTTTGGTCAAAGTATTTGCTATAGCACAGACATAAACTATGACCTTACCCAGATATTCCATAAAACCACTACATCTTCCCTGTGTATACCTTAAGTAGAAAGGGACAGTCCTCTTATTTTTTGAGACAGAGGCTTATGTAGGCTAGGCTGGCTTTGAACTCACTATGTACTGAGGATGACCTTGAACTCCTGATTTGCCTGTCTCAGTCCCCGAAACAGTGGAGTGATAGGTGTGCACTACCATGCTCAATTTATTCTGTGCTTCAGATGGAACCCAGGGTCGAGTTGCTAGCTAGGCAACTTCTCTATCAACTGAGCTATATCCCTAACCCTGCTTGTTTACCTTGAGAAACCGTGGCCCAGGCAGTGCTGAAACTCACTGTGTAGCCCAGGCTTGCTCTCAATTATTGTGTTTCTCCTGATTTTGCTTCCCAAGTGCTGGCCTGACATACCTGAGCCACCAAACACATGAAGCCACCTGTCTTAACTACACGCTTCTTCCATCCTCGGACCCTCAAAAGGCAGTGTGATCGCCACGGTGAGGAAGCACTCACTAATTGTCCTGTAGGCAATGGAAGTGTGAGGCTGAGTTCATCCTTACAGGATCCCTGGATTTACTGCCCTTCCAATCTGCCCTGGCAAGCTTTCTGATCTTCTTCAATAGCTTTTCACGTCCCTTTGAGTTGTGTCCGTTTAACACGGGAATAAATGACAAGCTAAAGCAATGCAAGTGTTGCAAGGCAAAGAGGACCTCTTCGTGTGTGCATGCACTCATGTGTGTGCAGGTACACGTGCACACGTGCACACATGTACAAAGGCCAGAGGTGAACCGTAGACGTGATTCCTCAGGTGCTGTCTACCTTGTTTGGTTTTAGTTTTTTGAGGCAGGGTCTCTTTATGTAGCCCTGGCTGCCCTATGTAGCCTCAAACTCAGAAAGATCTGCCTGCCTCTGTACCCCAAGTGTGGGATAAAAGGCGTGGGCCACCACACTCAGTGCCACCTTGTTCTTTGAGATAGGCTCTCCAATTAGCTTGGGACTTGCCAATATAGCTAGGCTGTCTGGCCAGTGAATCCCAGGGACTGGCCTGTCTCTGCTTCCCCGCTGTTGTAACTACAAGGACATGCCACCTCACCAGCTTGATCATCCCTTGGTCCTTATTGCATGAAACGGGTATATCAATGAAGCAGGGCCACCCTTCTAGCGACGTGGGGTGCTACCTCACAAGCTGGTGTAAATTCTGTTCGTTAGTTATTAGCACAGAGAGCCCAGGCATCACTCTGAATTGTCGGCTCTCCGCACCACCCCACCCTCTGAACTCACCAGCGGCAGAGAACAAAGTGGAAGGTCGTGCCAGATCGTGGGGGTGGTGGATGGCTCCAAAGAGACTTGGGCCTGGAGGACGGCTCAGGAACTCAGGTTTCAGCCCAAAGTCCAGCTTGTGTGGGTCTGACTGCATCTGTTTCTAAAGCAAGAGGAAGGGGAGAGGGTGAAACCAGGAGAACAGCAGACAAGAGATATTAGCAAACAACTCGGGAGTGGTGTGCGGGTGTGAGGGGGCTGGCCAACACTGTGAACAACGTGAGAACAAAGCCTTCAAATGCCAGGAAAACAGCCTGGCCTCGCAGGGACTCTGCTAAATGGTGGCACCTGCTTCCTACATCAGAAATGTGTAATGGCAGAAGTAGGACTGCCAAGTCCAGTTTGAGGGTACAGTCAGGTCCCATTTAGTCAAAAACATTCCCCACACAGGCCATCACTTTGTCATAAAGGCCTAGTCAGCAGGTTCTTTTCCCACCTCTCCATCTTACATAGATGAGGCCAGGCCTCAAGCCCACTACGTAACCAAGGATGATCATGGAGTCCACATCCTCCTGCCTCCACCCCTACAGGAGTGCACCATCATGCCTTCTGTGGCACTACAAATGAAACCCAGGACTCCCTGCATGGAAGGAAGCACCCTACCCAACTGAGAAACATCCCTACACTGGCTTCCTTTCGTTTGTTTCTTGTTTTGAAGCAGAGCATCACCTAGCCCAGGCTGCCTTCAAATTTGTTACGTACTTGAGGATGTCCTTAAACTGCTAACCTTTCTGCCTCCTGCTCTCCGGTGCTGACATTACAGTAAGCACCACCATGTCTGAATGCAGGTCCCCTCACCAAATATTTACTTTATTTCTGTATAGTGGGGGATAGGAAGGGGTGGTGTATGTGCGAGAGAGAGAGAGAGAGAGAGAGAGAGAGAGAGAGAGAGAGAGAGAGAGAGACATGTCTGTGAGGTACCCATAGAGTCCAGGAAAGGGCAACAGATCCCCTCAAGCAGTTTCAAGGAGCCAGAGTTGCAAGTGCTTGTGAGCTACCCAGACAGTTTTTTGGAAGCAAACTCAGTTCTTCTGGAAGAGCAGTGTGCTAGTTAGTGGGGTTTTGTTGTGGTTTGTCTATTTTTTTTTTTTTTGTCAACTTGACAGAGGATAGGGTCACCTAGAAAGAGGGAACTTCAATTGAAAAGTGGCCCCATCGGACTGGCCTGTGAACAAGTCTGTGGGGCCACTTCTTGATTAATGATAGATGTGGGAGGGCTCAGACACCATGTGTGGTGCCATGGTTCCTGCCCTGGCTTCCCTCAATAGTGGACCCTGACACAGAAGTGTAAGCCTTTCCTTCCCAAGTTGCCTTTGGTTGTGTGATCATCACAAACAAAGACAAACAGCAAGTGCTCTTAATGGCTGCACCATCTAGCCAGCCCCTCTGCCTGCTAGTTTCAAAATGATAGCATTTTAAAGCTCATTACACTAGGAATCCTGCAAGAACTATCTAATGTATAAAATTAATTGCCTAACGGCTCTTTGTCAGAATCTGATATAGCACAACACATTAATTGAACCACTGCTGTATATTTAAAAACAACAACACAGAAGCTGGGGAAGGAAGCCAGTGAGTGAAGTCTGTGCTGGGCAAGCAGAAGGATCTGAGTCTGATCCCTAGAACACACCTTTAAAAAAAGCTTAAGCGTTGTTATGCATGCTTCTAATCCCAGCCCTGGGGCTCCCTGATCAGCCAATGAGGCTCTGTCCCAACAAGTAAGATACATAGCTGCTGAGGAATGACATTTGGCCTCCACACACAATTATACACACTTGTATGTAGAGATGTGCATGTGAACATTCATCACACACACACACACACACACACACACACACACACACACACACGAGTATCTTTTTAATTAGGTATCTTTTCCTTTCCAGTTTCCATCCTCCTTTACTTGGAGTGGGGAGGTCAAACTGTGAGCCAAGTACAGGCTCTCTGTATGTGAAATCTTTACTATCCATAACTTCACTCCGCCTTCTCCTGTAGTTAATTTAGCTGCGGCCCCTCAATGGCTATATAGATTAGCCTACCATCTTTTCCTCTGCCCCAACCTAGCACCATCCTAAAGGCTGATATCCTTCTGAACTACAGGGCATTAAATCTGCCCGTCTTGAGTTTTGACAGCCAGCTTCCTGCCTTCCCAGAGTCACTCTGTCCACTAGCTCCCAGCTGCTCTTTGCGCTGTTCTCTGGCTCATTTCACTGCCCTGGACCTACTTCTATTTGGCTCTTGCAATCTCTTGGGCTGCTCAGATGATCTCAGCCATCTTGACCCTACTCTTGTCCTGTCTAAAACTCTCTCCTGTTCAGGAGAACCTGCTCCCTGCTGTGTTATGGTGGGAGAGGTACCTACATCGACTTGGGTGTGAAAAACTCAGGTGAGGGAAGATGAAGCAACCCTCTCTCACCCATCAACCCTTTCTGAAGGTGAAATCTAGCCATGCACCTCATGGAAACACACAGAACCTTTGCCATGTGACACTGCATTTGACAATGGAAGACAGAGGACATCTGTAGGTGTGGTTGCCAGGCATTGTTCATCTTCATTTGGAAACTGTCTCCCCACAGTCTATCATAATCTGGAGCCCACCAGGCTAGGAGGGCTGGCCAGCAAGCCCTAGGGGTCCATCTGTTTTCACTTCTTCCACTCTGGAACTATGAGTGTAAGCCTCCATGAGCAGCTTTTTTTGATATTTCTGAGAGTTGAACTCAGGTTGGCAAGCTTGCAAGGCAAGCATTTTACTAACTGAGCCATCTCCCCAGCCCATTACCTTTTACTTAAATGCATATATTACACATACACATGGGGTAGCGGGGTGTGGCTCACTAGTGAACACAGGAAGATCAGCGTCCTAAGCCTGTGGAAGGAAACAGCCTGTAGGCCTCAGGTCTCCACAGATAATCCATGAGTGACTAAGAGAATGAGTAAATGTACATTCAGGAGTAAGAGACAGAGCGATGCAATTTCTGCTCCAGTCTGTGGGGAATGCCACAATAAACACCTCACTATCAAGGAACAGCCAATCCCCCAAACCAAGCTTCTAATTCTCTGTAAATCTATAAAAATCTTCCGAGCACCTCCTTTAATTTAGTTGCCAAATTATTTAGTGCTAATATTGCATGGTAGACGGCATGGACTCATTAAGTGCGAATCAGGTCCAACAGGCAGAATGGGGCCTGGGGATTAGAAAGCATTCGCTGGGAGAGGGAGATGAACCGAGTCATCCATGAGCGAGAGGCCTGGCTAATTGAATTGGGATAATGAAAGTCAAGTCACCAGGGGCATGTTCATGGAACAGAAGTTGCTAAAAGAGCTGCCTCTCTGCCATCTTTCATCCCTTTAAACTCGGGATTTAAAAGGAAGATGGGGCTTACCTGCTGCTTCACTCTTCCTGTCACCCAGAACCCAGAGTGAATTGAAGTCATCATGGAAGCCTAGTTAGCGCCTCAAACTACACCCATTTCCTGGCTGAGCTGAACTGTGAGGGCTCTAATTGTGCCTTGCCTGGTAATAAGGTAAAAGTGAGCAAGATTCACTGACGGGATGTGAGGGAGCACAGGTGCCTGGGAAACAAAGAGATGTCTTCCTTCCTCAAGTAGGAGGTGAACATCATTTTCTTCTCATTAGCTCTTATTTACTTGCGTTTGTGCGTGTTCTTGCCACTGTGTGTGTGAAAGTCAGAGGATAATTTTCAGGAGTCAGTTCTCGCATCATGCGGGCCTGGGAATTGAACTCAGGTACTCAGAGTTGGCAGCAAGTGCCCTTACCTGTTGAGTCATCTCACCCTCTTGTTTTTCCATTTTTAATAATTATTGTTGTATGTACACCTACATATACATATATAAATGAACCTGCTGAGTCCATGTTTCAGGATTACTCACTTGGTATTGGATAACCAGTCAGGGAGCCGCAACCTAAACCAATTCTCCCTCTCTCAGCAATCACTAACTGCTTATAGCTCTTCATCTGTGGGGAGGCCTTTGAGATTTTCCCCATCCCTGCTGCATATCAGCTGGTGGCACTATTGTTTATGTTCACCCTCTTATTCTAAATCATTGTAACCTTCACAGAGGGCTTCTCTTCCCTGGCCCTTTCTGTTTCTCCCCTCCCTCCCTCCCTTCCTTTCTCCTTTCCTTCCATCATCCCTCCTTCTCCCACTCCATCTCCCACTACATCCATCAAAGTGTTGGAACCTGGAGGACAACCTGTAGAAGCTGGCTCTCTCCTTCTATCAGGTGAATGCTGGGGATCAAACTCATGTCGTCAGGCTTGGTGGCAAGTACCTTTACCCACCATCTGGCCAGATCCCCCTCTTTTATTGAAACAAGATCTCATCTATAGACAGGTACAGTAAATAACTGGCCAGAAAGTGGTCCTGGTGAGGACGCAGTGTATTCTAGCCTCCAGAAGGACTGATGCTATGGCCAGAAGAGTAATTGTTCAAAATTGTCAATTATTACGTATACAGCCAATGAGCACTCAGTACCTTTGACTTCTTGTGGGATAGATATGATCAACTCTCCAAATCCATAACATGAAAAAGTATCTTTTTAACCATTTTAAATTTTTTTAAATTTCTGTGTATTTGTGTCTGAGTGTGTACATATGGGTGTGCCCCTGTGGGGGTGCCGCTGGAAACTGCAAGAGTGCACTGGCCTCTCTGTAGTTGAAGGTACAGATGGTTGTAAGCTGCCTGATATGGGTACAGAGAACGGAGCTTGGGTCTTCCACGAGAGCAGTCAGTACTCTTAACTGATGAGCCATCTCTGTGGTCCTTCAGCAAACAAACAAACAAACAAAAATGGCTGGGCTAGTATAGGCAGCCAGCACCAAGCCTGATGACCCAAGTTTGATCCCTGAGACTTACATGGTAGAGAGAATGGACTCCTAAAAGTTGTCCTTTAATCTACACACACACACACACACACACACACACACACACACACACATACACACGCACATGTGTACACACACACACACGCATACAGTAAATATATAAATAAAATGTAAAAGCAAAACCCCCCAAAATCCCAAATCCTGAAACAGTCCCTGTTGGCTCTTCTCAGGTTTAAATTTTATCTAGATTTCATTCTTGTGATATAGTAGTTCTATATAGATTTCCAGAAGCTTTATTTTATGAGTTAATCCATTTTTACACCCTTTCCATTCATAAGACCAACTCATTAAAAAGGAAAAGGACACTCGGGGTGGGGAAGGTGATACTTGTTTTAGTGCTTGTGTTTTCCGTTGGTGACAAAGATATTTCTGAGTACTGTTTAGAAGATGGACTGGCCCTTGACCCTTCTTGTCTGTGAGGATCAAGGTCATCCTCAGCTACAAACCTAGTCCTAGTCCTGCCTGGACTATCTGAGACTGTTTCAAAACAACCGGAACAGTAACCAAACAAACCCTTCCTGCCTTGGTCCTCACACTCCTGAGCCCAGCCCCACCCAGCTCTGCACAGGGAAGGTCACACTGACCTTGACTTTCTGTTGGTGGTGGTAAATCTGCCAGGCAATGTGCACGTGCATGGCGCACCACTTTCCTGGTTTCTGGAATAAAAAAGAATGTCACTGTCAGATAGGAAGGCACACGTCAGAAAGCCCACCTTTCCTTTCCCCCAGCTCCCTGCAGATCTGGCTATGGAGACTCCTTTCCTTAAGACAGGCGAGCTCTGTGTCAAGCAAATGCAGCTCTTCCAAGTGCAGTCACGAGGAAGGCAGAACTGGCATCTCCCGTCCCATGTGGGTCTGAGACAACGGCTCCTTTACAAAGCAGACCTCTGGCAAGGACAATATGGCAAAGACCTGAGTCTCTTTGTGCAGCCTGTCTTCTCTAATGCCAGCGGGCGGGCCTGGTGAGTAGCAAGCCCTACCTAACAAACGCTGTCAAGCTAACAGGCACATCAGCCATCCAGAAGAGCTAATTAGGGAATGTCTGTGGATCGAATCAAAACAAGAGAGGGGACTGGGCTTTCAAAGCGTTACACAGAAATTTGTCACATTTTTTATTACAGTCTGGTAACCTCAAATGTTTCACCGAGAGCCAATAACCCACATGCCTCTGTGTGTGTGTGTGTGTGTGTGTGTGTGTGTGTGTGTAACGCTTTATTCTCTTCTAGTTAAAAGAAAAGAAAAACAGAATGAGGAGCTGAGAAGGAATGGATTCCTTCCTTCCTGAAGGGATCAAGTTTCTCTTTGGCCTTCTGAGGGGCAAGAGTCAATCAGTACAGTGTAACAGAGGGCAGGACCAACTCTTTCTGCTTCCTTTCCGCTTAGCTCTCCATGTGCTCCCTCAGGGCAAGTACCATAAGGGTGAGAAGGTCCTGCCTGACTGTAACAGCAAGATAGAAGCGCCTGGTTTCTGTAGCAAGAGGGGGCTGCTCCTGACTGAGACCCAAGTCTACACCGGGTCTGCTCTCTCAGAATTGAATTATGGGTTGTTTGTGAAACAAAGAACACACCCATTTCAGGCAAGTGAAGGAGGGGACCATGATGGCTAATACTCTATAGGGTTTGACAGGACATAGAATCATCTAAGAGACAAGATTCCAGGCACACGGCTGGAGAGATCATCTAGATGAAGTTAGCCTCTGGGCATGCTTAGCCGCTTCAGTTAACTGAGGGGGGAAAGCCTACTCTGAATAAGGACGGCACTATTCAGGGGACTGGGGTCCTATACCGAACAAAAAGGAGAAAGCAAGCTGAGTATTAGCATCCATCTTCCCCTGCCTCTTACCCACAGCCTCAGGTTCCTGCCACCTAGACCTCCCTGTTGTGGGGCCCTACGGCTGTGAACTGTGAGTCAGAATACAGTCTTCCTGAAGTTGGTCAGGTATTGTGTTATAGCAAAGAGAAAAATACCCAAGAAGGGGACTATGTGACAGTCAACAACAGGAACTGGATCATTCAGCCCCTGTCTTTCCATCTGTTTTCTGCCCCAGCTCTGTGCCATATAAGTCATTATGTATCTAGAGGTCACCTGCTGGCCAGACTCTGGCCCTGGGAAACATCCTGCCTATGTTTATAGCATCCTTTCATCACTCCCTGGGAGGTAGCTTAAATGGGGCAGGTATACATACTTAGCATTGACCTCTCTGGGCAAAATAAACAGATCCAAGAGAAACAAACCACAGCCGGCCTATGGCTTGCTTTTCCCTTGCATGCTATCCCAGCGTAGCAGGGAGGGGAGGGTGGCTGAGTCAGGTGGCTCACAAGTTCAAAGCCAGCCCAGGATACAGAGGAAGAGTAAGATCTTGCTCATAACATTTTTTTAAAGATTGATTAATTTCTTTTAAATTATATGTGTGTGTGTGGGGGGAATGGTATATGTGTGTGCAGTGCCCACAGAGGCCAAAGGAGGGCGTTGTTGGATGCCCTGAAGCTGGAGTTAGGGAAGGTTATTAGCCACCCAATACGGGCACCAGGAACCACACTTGGATCTCATACAAGAGCAGCAAGTGCTCTTAACTTGAGAGCTGTCTCTTTAGCCCCTTGTCAATTGTATTAATGAAAACCCAGTGGCTTAGCTTCCTCCAGCACTCAAAAAGAAAAAAAAAAATATTGAGGCCACTTCCCATCCCCCTGCCTGCAAAGCCAGCCAGCTGTTAGCTCTCCCACTGACATCCACGCTGGCGTGTCTCCAGCGCAGTCCCTGCTACTGACTTGTGTTTTTAACCCACAGAGAGTCAGAGGTTGCAGAGACAGTTCTAGAAGAAGCTCTTCTTACCCTTAACATAGGTCTGAAAGGATCTGTCAACTGTGAAGAGAAAATGACAACTTGGTTACATGCCTGTCACTCAAACAATTGCCCTAATTAACAAATTTGTAGTGCTTCATTAGGAGGGGAAATTAAAATGTTAGAATTTTACTTTTAAATGAAGCCCTTTTAGAGAATAATTAACCCATTTTCACACCATCAAAAAGCACCAAGCGTCCCCTCCCCCAGCTCAGGAGCACAATGACAAGCCCTCCAACCCCATACAAGTTTCACCAGCAGAGATGTGCCCTATGCCAGCATGACTTGCATGGAACATGAACCATGAGGGTCCCCGTTTTGACTGGCTCTGCCACAGGCCACTGTGTGGGGCTCAGACCACAAAATGAAGGGTGACATGGAGGGGTCATCTGGGAATGTCTGTCTTGTCCAGACCCTGCAGACCCAGGCTGTCCTCACACCATCCTGGCTTCATTGAATTTTTGCCACCTGAAGGGCTTAAGCTCTTGCAAAAAAGTCCACTTCAATAAAAACTGCTCAAAGAGTAGAGTTATAAACAACAGTCAACGGGCAAGAGCCTCTCCATTGTGTGGCTTTGCCTTTTGTTTTAGAGGCAAGGATAGCATCAATTATGAATAAATAACATAACTGGGGCATAATAGATATTTTATTTGGCTCTAGAGCATGTTCCATCTGTAAGAGCAGAGTAGTCCAGGAACTTCCTGACCACAAGCAAGAAGGGGTGTGTGTGTGTGTGTGTGTGTGTGTGTGTGTGTGGTCATGCGCTTTTCCATTCTGGGGATTCTATGGCTATTTCTTTTATGCAAAGAGAGATGTAAGCAGCTATAGTCAGATGGAAGGTAGACATACTGGCAGCACTCAATTTCTGGGCTCAGAGTCTTTTTATTTATTTTGTTTTCTTTTGTTATCCTAGCCAAGTCATTACCCTGTGTCATTCATGCAATTGAGGAGACTGTGACTTCTGTAAGGGACAGGCATTTTCTGACATAAAGGCTGGGAGCACGGGGTTGTCATCCTTTGCAAATGCCCCTGGTATTACCTGTGACTGAGCCTGACTTTGCACGTACCCTTGGGTCCTTTTGGAGCAGAGTGTGTGGGACTGTTCCAGGCCGAGCAGCCACATCAATAGGGTTGGATGTCTACAAATAAATTAGACCACAGTTTAGGATGCACAAAAAAAAAAAAAAAATCAACTTTATCTTTCTTACAGAATAGCAGAAATGAAGCATTATCTCCCTTATCTTGTTCTGAATTTTGACCTTTTCTTTTCTTTTCTTTTAATCTGTATTTGTGTATGAAGGCACATGCATGCATGTTGAAGCCAGAGCTTGGCATCTGGTATCTTCCCCCCAACTTCTCTTTTTGAGACAGGGTATCTCTGAACCTGGAAAAACTTGGCTGGTTAGCCTGAAGCATTGGGGATTTTTTTTTCTCAGTCTCCATAGAGCTGGGAATAAAAATTAAAAAAAAAAAAACAAAACAAAACATCGCTGGACTAGGAGTGAGGATGCGGGAGAGAACTGGGCTAGAGGACCCAACAGCAACCCACATAACAAAGGAAATCATTATATATAGATGTTAGGGGGAGGAGTGTCTGATCTTACAGGCATAGAGCCTGTATGTGAGTTTAGTGCATTAGTGAAGGTGCTTGAGAGGATCTATGCCTCTAATTTTGGGCTGGAGAAGTGGCTCAGCAGTTAAGAGCCCTTGCTGCTCTTGGAGGTGAGCTGGTTTGGTCCCCAGCACCCACATCAGCAGGCTCACAACTGCCTAGAACTCTAGCTCCAGAGGGGTCTGACTGACATGCACATATATAGAGACACACAAGTTTAAAAAAAAAAAAAGGCGGTAATTTAGGACACTAATCCTATTGTCTCACCCTACCCAGAGGTAAGCTAGGAACTCAGCAGCTTAGAGATGCTAGATAAGAAGATGCAGGTGATCCCTCTCCTCTGTTTGATCTAAAAAGCTACACAGGCAACTTTCTCCCTCAGACCTCTTCCCTGTTGACCCACACCACAAACTCCCACTGCTTTTCATTTATCATCCTCATTTGTTTTCCTGCTTTACCACCCCAACACTGAAAGAAATACTTAAGTGCACAACCATTATAGTATCCACATAAGCTGCATCTTTCAGGAGGGCTGACAGAGTTGTAGAGACACTAAGCTACCTAAAATCTTAACTGGTAGGTAACAACAAGAAATTGCACTCTGTGATTACTCATCAGCGATGGAGGAAATGGGACGAGAGCCTAATTTAGGGATGACATAAGATTTACTACTAAAATCCGCTGCTGTTCTTCCAATTCCAAACACCATTCTTAATTATCAGTAATAGTATTAACCACATTGCTAGACCTTTTTTGTCTTTTTGAATCAACAATAACAAAAAACCTGCCCCCCAAACCAAAACAAAACAATGAAAAAGGGAACAGTTACTAATGACTTGTGGGAAAAAAATTTTTTTTTTAAATCGTAGGTTTCTTATTGTTGTTTGTTTCTGATTGTCTTCTTTTGAGATAAGGGCTCTTATTATGTAGCCCTGGCTGGCCTGAAGTTTGCTGTGTAGACCAAGCGACCCTTGAACTCACATATCTGCCTGCCTCTGCCTCTCAAGTATTGGAAATGAAATTATATGCTACCCATGCTGAGCTGTAGTAGCTATTCTCTCTTTTTTTTTAATTAAAATGTATACATTATATATATTACAATGTATTTGTCAGTATGTATGTGGGACTCTGTCTGTGTGTGTGTGTGTGTACACGTGTGGAGATCAGAGGCCAGTTTATAAGGATCAGTTCTCTCCTTCTGTCTTGTGGCTCGCCAGGATCCAGTTCCCCAGGCCTGGTAGCATGTAGCTTTACCTCCTAAACTGCTTCCAGTAGCTTTTGAAACTTACTTACTTGTGTGTGTGTGAGAGTGTGTGTATGTGTGTACAGATGTTACAAGTCTCACAGATGGAGGTCAGAGGACAACTTGTAAGAGCTGAATCTCTCCTTCCAACACATAGGTTCTAGGGATCTAACTCAGGGTTGGTGGCAAGTGCCTTTCCCTACTGGGAGTCGGAGGGAAAAGCTCAAGTTTAGGCATGAAGCTTGCCTACAAGGAGAAGTCGAGGAAGAAAAAAAGAGAGAATGGAAGAAAAGCAATCAGCTGCTGTACAACTAACAATTAAGCTGCAGTTGTTAACAGCCTGATTTGCATACATATGAAGAACTCTGCTAATGAACAGCAATCTACATATTCAATCAGGAAGATGGCCTGGAAAGGCTTATTTCAACACCAAGAGACACTTTCTTGCCCAGATGTAGTTTGTGGTGTGATTGGATAATTGCAAGTGAGGGAAATAGTCTAATTTATTAAATGACCTACCAGTCTGCTTGGGGACGCACTGGAGATTTATCTCAACCTAGTGGGGACAGACCAGGGTCTGAGGGATTACTGAAAAACAGGGAAAGGAGACTAAAAATCACCACTTGCTGTGGTCATTGCAAAAGCCCTGTGTATGTAGACCCTGTCATTTGAACTACAGTTCCATGAACACGAGGGTGATTTCAAAGAGTAGCATCTAACCCCTAATACCTTTTAAATTTCTTTCCCTTCTGTGTTTCTGGTTTTTATGGCAACACACCTTAGAAAATCCATGTGTTCAAAACAGGATACCCTGGTCCCAAACTGGTGCTTTAGCTTAAGAATGGGAATGGGAGGTGGGGAATGGGAGGCAAAAACCAAACCACACATAGCATGATATCACAGCTGTGTGTGGTTGGCCATGAGAGAAGCATACTTCACTTTAAAAATTAGTATTTAAGGAAAGTCAGGGGCTTAAATATTATTCTGTATTCTTCTGATGTTGTTGCAAGCAGACCTAGGGACTTGTGTATGGTTAGAAGAGTGCTCTGTCTGAGAGCGGTCCCAGCCCCTCACCTCTAGGGAGGTGCTCCACTGCTGGTCCATGCTTCTGCTCTACCACAGCAGACTCTTTCAAAGGCAAAATTATTTTTGAATATTGACCTTTATAGAAAACAGAGGCTGTGCTGACCTGCATATTATTCACTATGAATTGAAAAAAAAAATTCAATTCTTACTAAGAATAAAAGATGAATAGTTTCGAGGGCTAGGACGATGGCTTGGTGTTGAAAAGTAATTGTTACTCTTGCAGAGGACCTGGGTTTGGTTCCTAGCACCTACACGTTGGTTCTCAACCATTCATAACTCCAGTTCTGGGAGGTGCGAACCCCTCTCCTAAAGGAGCACCAACCAGGCACATGGTACACATACATACATGTAGGCTAAATACTCATATACATAAAACAAAACAAAACAAAACAAACAACAAAAAAAAAAACAATCCAAAAGGTGATCTTTCAAAGTAGCGTATCAGAAACAAAGAACAGATCCTGACTTCGGGTGTGGGTGTAGGGTGGGAACAGTGTTAGCTCGGTCTAAGATGAGCAGAGAGAAAACACAAGCAAGGTAAGCTTTTGCCTTGCCATCAGCAGACAGACCTGTGTACAGACGTATGGTTGATACAGCGAAGGACAGAGAGTAAATAGAAAAAAATCTTTCTCAGACAAAAGAAACAGGAAACAACTTTAGTCTGGGAACCTTCATTCCCCCCCATACCACTAAAATCAACCAACACCTCAACTCTGTATGTTTGTTCATAATGTACACCTCAAAGGTAACTTGGCATTTTTTACTAGACATTTAATCTTGAGCAGAATTCCCCCAAAGAAAAATCCTTTTCTTCAGTGGTACAGCCTGCTCTGCTTCCACAATGACCTCTCACTTACGTTCTTTGTAAAACCAAGGAGAGGGTCTGAACAGGAGTAGGAGGAGGGCAAGAGGTAAATATGTCAAAGTATATTATAGATATTATATGTATGGGAAGGTCATAATGAAACCCATTATTGCTTACAATTAATACACACTAATAACAAGTAGGAGGAGGAAAAATATATCAAATATGCCCATATTGTATAAATTCTGCATATTCTTTCAGATTTTTGCCGTATTTTTATTTTATTTGTGTGTCTGTGTGTTTGTATGCATATGTGCATGTGAGTGCTCACAGAGGCCAGAAGTGGGTACTGGATCCTCTGGAGCTGGAGTTACAGGAGGTTGGGAGCTGCCTGATGTGGGTGCTGGGAACTGAACTTGGGTCCTCCACAGGAGCAAAAAGCACTTACCCCACTCAGCCATTCCTCCAGCCCTTTTCTGCACGTTTTGAAGAGTACAGAAAATTTAACTCATGAGACTTCATGGGCCCTAGCAATCGCAAGTTACATTTCTATTTGGGTTTAAGACTAAATGGACTAGAAAAAAAGGTCTCATTCTACTCCCCACGGTCCCTTTGGGTGTGAGCACTCATCGCTGCAGACAAGCAGGTGTACAACCCCCCTGCACGCCTCGCCTGGCCCTCCACTAAGGTAGGTGCCCATGTCTTCACTCAGGTTCTTACCTTCGGCTGGAATGCTCCTTGGAGTGAACCGAAAGGGCCCGTGGGTGGGATCATGGGGGGTATGCCCGAGACTGCAGGAGGATAGGAGTGGAAGAGCTGTAGCCAAAGACGGGGAGGGATTAAAAAAAAAAAAGGTTTTAGTAGGGGGCACGTGATATGTCCCAATTCCCATAGAAAGACATCGACATTAGCAAGCCAGCCAATCTCAGTATGATGCCATTAGCCAAGCTATGATGAGATGAACACACAGATGCGCCATGAATGTTTAACGAAAAAAAGTTAAAAAGTAGTTCAGAATCAATCGGCCAACAAATGACGTCCCCAATGAGAACATCATTAGAGAGAGAGAGCTTTGCTAATTATTAATCAAGAAATCACATAGAAGCCCTCCATGCATATCGAAAGCAGGAGGGGATGCTAAGCCCAACAAGACGCCCAGAAAATTACAAGTGAATTAGGAAAAAAAAGGAAAACCAAGAAGAAGAAGAGAAGGTCTTGATGAGGGCCAAGATTTTATATTGTTGAAACTTGATGACTTTTAAATGAATTTAGATGTTTGGTGGTTTGAGGAAAGGGACTATTCACAATCCTTGCTTCATTAGGTTGTTCTAGAAAGGGCATTTCTAGAGGACAATTTAATCTCCTCATCTAAAATGATGACGGATATTTGTGCAGGGCTAAGTGACTCAGTCTACATTTTAAATGGAACTGCCAATTTCCATAGAAAGTAAAAAAGACTCATCTACTATTCTCCCCCACCACTTATCGTGGGAAGCAATGGAGGAGGTAAGAGTGGAGTCTGGGATAGCATGTCTTAATCTGAAGCTCCTCCTGCCCCAGACTTCAGGTACTCAAGGCTGCCGTGTATTCACACACAAAGCAGGAAGCCCTCTGGCCACTTTCTACTGTAGGCTGCTCAGGGAACAGACTTGTTGGAGGCTGTGGGAAGGGGCCTGAGCCACCTATGTGATTCTGACCACTCAGGCACAAAGATGGGTTTCTAACGAACTGTGAGTCTTCTGGACTCAACAGCTTACAAAGCACGAACAATAGCTGGGCAAACAAGCCAAGCAAACTAGACATTCAGTGCAACCACAGGCAGCAGAAATATATCTCCGTCCTTAAAAAAAAATTTTTATTTCTCTGACTCCATGATCAAGCTGACATATGGTATTTAAGCAACTCCCCAGCCTCACTGCTCTCTGGTAAGTTAAGAAATACAATAACAAGCTTCCCTTAATAACACTCTAGGCTAGCTGGGTTTGGTTATGACTAAAATTCACATCCTGCAATCCTATCTTCACAGAGCATGCGATGTTTTCTGTTGCTCTCTGCAAAGATACCAAGAAGTTTTCCAGACTAATTGATATTGAACTAAATCCACTTAAACAGTGATTGCCAGCCAAGTACCCTCATTTAAAACTACTTTTAAGTCTAAAATTGTGTTTCAGCTACTTGAGCGCACTGCATCTTAATTTGCCTTATAATGTCTTTAATCCCCAAAGCAGGGGAGACTACTTCATAGATTAGCCACTATCGCTAATATTATGAAATAACTCTCCCCCAGTACGCTGCAGAAAGTGGAGTAATTAAATACATGCGGTATTAAAATGCTCAAATTTCTATGACTCTGCCTCCAAGTGGTCCTTTCCTCTCTAATGGTTACAATTAAAGGAGAAAAATGGGAGGCCCGTTCCCCTCTCCTTCCCTGTGCTGCAGACCTCTTAGAATGGAATATGGCTCACTCCTGCTCCTTGTCTAAAAGCCTGAGGCGAGGTGTCTGAGTCACCCAGCAGACCCCACACTCGGGCCTCCAGAGTGCCCCTCCCCCTTTACCCAGGCACTGGCACTCTGGCCTCATGAAGCCAGCCTGGGCCACCAGCTGAGCATGTGACACCTTTTTTTTTTCTTTGCATTATTTCATCATTTCACTTTTTAGCATTATTTCATTTGTTTGTTTTTAAGATTTGTGTTTGGATGTGTATATGTACTCGTCAAGAGATATCCTGTCTATCTTGTTTTTTCCAGAAATGTATTATTGTTATTGTTATTAGTAGTAGCTGCAGTAGTGGGGGCATGATACGTGTAGGGGGGTGTGGGTGTCAGGATGTGATAAATTAGTTCTCTTTCTACCTTTATATGGGTCCTAGAGATTGAACTCAGGTCTCTAGGCTTGTGTGGCAAACATCTTTACTCACTGAGCCATCTCCTTAGCTTCTCTTTCACTGGGACGTGGGGCTGGCCAATTAGGCTAGGCTGGCGGGTTACTGAATGCCAGGAATCCTCCTGTCTCCACCTCCACAGTGCTGGGATTAGGAGTGTGTACCATCATGGCAGGCTTTTTCACTTGGGGCTGAACTCAGAACCTCATGCTTGTAAAGGACTAAGCCATCTCTCCAACCTGACCTTTCATTGAAATCTATAAAGCACCAAATACCGTGTGTGAGGCACACTCAAAGAGGACACCCACAGATTTTACTGACTTCTCACTGTCATTGCTGAAATGCTTTTGTGCCCTAGTGCTCAGCAGTTCAGAGTGGATCCATGGCGACTGAGTAACCTAAATATTTTTTCTCCCCATCCTACTACTTATATTATTTAGTTAAAGTTTTTTTTCTATATTTTTGAGTGTACATGTACATGTAAGTGTAGTGCTTGAGGAGTCCAGAAGAGGGCATCATTGTGTCCTCTGGAGCTTGAGCTAGAGACAATTATGAGCCATCCTACCTGAGTGCTGGGAATTGAACTCTGGTCCTTGGCAAGAACAGCATGGACTTTTAACTACCAACCTGTCTGAGGGTTATATCTAAGCTCAAGTTCCCTATGTAGCTGAGGATGCCCTTGGACTCCCGATTCCTCTTGTCTCTACCTCCAACTTCCGGGGATATAGGCATGCACTACCATGCCTGGTTACACTCAGTGTTGAGCATGAAACCCAGGGCTTCCTGCCTATTAGGAGACTGCTCTCTATTTCTAGCCCCCTCCAATCGAAGGGCCCTTCTGTGGGTCAGTCCTGAATGCCTCTAGAGAGTAGACAGTTCTAACGGGTTTCTAGTACTGTCTGGTCTAAGTGTCTCAGCTATGGTCTTGCCTAGTAAGCAGTGTGCACGTGTTTCTTTCAAGGTGGAATGGATTCAGCCTTTACAAAGGAGCAGTACAACAATAGTGTTAAGAGAATGCTGTGTAATAAAGCAACAAGACCAGTGCATGAGATCAACATGACTACAATTACTAATCTCCCTCGTCTTTGCTTTCAAGATACAAATTAACCCTTATGCAAAGAAACTAGAGGAGTTTCAGATCCAAATGATGCAGTATTCATCCCATAATCAAAATATCACAGTAAATAGTCATGTCTCTGTATAGAGAGGTTCTTGTCCCTTATACAGCTCAACATACAGCTCTGGTCAGTACCAATTTATATCCTGGGAATGCATACTTAAAATTACATAAAGCAGAGCTGCTTCTCAAATAAACAAGAATGAGTCTAAAGAGAAAAATAGCTCTTTTTTTTCCATTTTAAAGCTTTTTGTTTGTTTTGTTTTTCTGACAGCGAGTCTCAGGTAGTCCAAGGCTGGCTTTAAATTCTGGATCCTCTTGCCTCCATTTCCCAAATGCTGTGACAACAGGTGTATGCTCCCATGTCTAGCTCAGACCTTTTTAAACTGATTGACATTTTTATTGTCCAGTGGAAACAAGGTCTGGAAAGCAATCTGCCTATGTGGAAAAAGGTTTTGTACTTATTCTAGAAAAGAAGAAAAATCCACTCTTTGAGAGGCATGAGTCAAAATAAAAGGGGCGGTTTATTTATAGGAAAGAATTTGAGCTGAATTCCCGGAGTTCTGGGTTCCTAGCATTTCAAATAAAATCTGTGATTTCATACTCTCCTAAGATAATAACAATTCTACTGACAGCTCACCCACTCTTAGATAGCTGTGTGGTTTCAGAAAGTTCCGAGTTGGAGCAAGGCTAGTGATTTTCTGTTGTTTTGCTTTTGTAAAACAAGATCTCACATAGCCCAGGGTGTCTTTGAACTCACTACATAGCAAGGATAACCTTAACTCCTGAGCCTCCTGTCTCCATTTCTCTAGTTCCCAGCTAACAGGCTGAACCACCACTGGCAGGCTTGCTGATGATCTTTTGATTCAGAAGATGATACTGCATCGCCCACCCAAAGCAAAAATGGCACACAAGCAAGCACCCCAAATGATAAAGGAGCGATGGGGAAGACTCTTGCACAGATGACAGGGAAGGCTGGCAGGCGCTTACTCATCGGTGGCAAGAGTACTGGATGGAAAAGGCGTTACAACAAATGGGGAGCACAGCAGTATGACTCACACTATGCCGGTAGAATGGGTCAACTTTGGTAGGGTATTTGTCAAACTGCAAAGGGATCAAAGCAAAAGCTAGTTACTTTTAGCTGCATGTCTTGTTCGCCCCTCCAGGGGAGATGACCCACTAGACAAGCTTCGTGCCAACCTCAAGGTGCACAAAAAGCAAGTCTGAGCACCCGACAAGAGGCATCCAGCATGTAAATGCAAAGTGATAAGCCCACCCAGTGTGCCCCACTCCTCAGGACCCCTTGAGGCTATGTTTGGGGACTGGCACAAGGCAAAGATTCAAAGTGGAGAAAATAGGCAGTTATCCAGATAAACCAGAAAAATAGGCACCCTATCTGTGCTGGCTAGTTTCATGTCCACTTGACACGAGCTAGAGCCGTCTGAGAGGAGGGAGCCTCGACTGAGAAAACGCCTCTAGAAGATGGGCTGTTGGAAAGCCTTAGAGCATTTTCTTAATCAGTGACTGATGCGGGAGCACCTAGCCCATTGTGGGTGGTGCCATCCTGGGGCTGCTGGTCCTGGGTGTTATAAGAAAGCAGGCTGAGCAAGCCATGGGGAACAAGCCAGGAAGCAGCACCCTCCATGGCCTCTGCATCAGCTCCTGCCTCCAGGTTCCTGCCCTGGTTTCCTTCAGTGGACTGTATTCTAGATATGTAAGTCAAACAAACCCTCTCCTCCCGCTCCCCACTCCAAGTTGTTCTGGCCATGGTGTTTCATCACCCTAAGACAATATCTAACCAAGAACTAACTCCCTATGTTTTCCTCTTCTCTGTGGCATGAAAAGTACAAATACCACTGTCTCAGTGAAATATATTATACCCCAAAATACACACTGTTTGGGGGATAGGTCTTAGAGCTTGTCTCTCAACAGAAAAAGAAAATATTTAAAAAAATAAAAAAGGAAGAAAGAAAGGAAGGAAAAACATGTATGTGTGTGCCTGTGTGTGGGTATGTGTACAAGTATTCAGGGACTTAAGGAGGCCAGAAGAGGGAGCTGGATCCCTTGAAACTAGAGTTATAGGTGGTTGTAGATGTACAACATGAAGGCTGGGAAATGAATTCTGACCTCTGGAAGAGCACTAATGCTCTTAACTACTCAGCCATTTCTCCAGCCTCAAGTATTTCCTTAAATATTGAAGATTACTCATTGCGATGTGCAGGCCTCTCTCTTTAATATATACAGAATACTGCTACAGCACCATTCATTAGTATCCCTTGTCTAAAATACCCCAATTCTCCACACATGTGCCAGTCCCCAGACAGGACAAAGCAAGGCTGAGTCAACTGCTAAGCTGTATCTCGGTGGGGCACATCTGTCCCTGCTGCCTGCTTGCTATCAGACATAACATAAGATTAGGGCCTTGTGTCATAGAATAACAAGAAATATGGTAGTTCTAGAAAAGCAGGATTAGGGAAAATTACGACCAGGGAAGAGGCAGTACCCAGAGTGGGCATCCTCCCAATTGGGCCCTCGTTTCTCTTCTCTTCACTCCCAATCTTTTTTAAGTATTTCTATATTGTTATTAAACATTTTAACATCTGGAGACAACCACCCAGCATGCACGAGCAAACACAGCAACCCTTTAAGAAGGTAGCAAGGCTTCATTTGAGCGTTCTGAAGGCACCAGGATGAAATCTATCCACAGTGCTAGTTTTAGCCATCTAGAAAAATGTCCCAACTCCAGTGCTCTAGAACCAGAATTCGTTAGCAAAGATGGATAAGACCCAAGGGATGCCCCCAACCCTACCGAGTTACCGCCTTCCCACCCCCCTCTCCAGTGTCTCCCAATGCCCACGCCAACCCCCAAGCCAAGCTGCATGCTCTACTTATCCTCACATTTCTGCCTGGGGTACGCACCATGGGAGGTGCTGGCGTCGGCATGATGGCGGTGGGTGGGATGGCGTGGGGGAACGGCGTGAAGGTGTGCTGGTGCGTGTGCTGGTGCGTGTGCTGGTGCTGGTGCTGGTGTTGATGGAACTCTGTCCGCAGGTAGGGTGGCGGGCCCAGGGAGGCCCCTCGATCAGCGCTCTGAGAGGCCAGGAAGCGGGTGTTCAGTTCCTGCCTCAAGATGTCTTGTTCTAGAAAAGAAGGAGAGGGAGATAATGGTGGCGACACCTTTTCTTTCAGAACAGGACACCCTGGGTACAGGCATGTCTGGTGTGCATACCACATGCCAATGCAGCACAGGAGACCTATGGATGTGGACTGATGCGGAATCATGAAAATGACTGTGAACTCCCTACACAGCAGAAAATGATCTAGAATTCCCGATCCTCCTGCCTCTGTCTCCTGAATTCTGGGACAGGCATATATCACCAGATATAATTTTCTGTAGTGGTAAGGATGGAACCCAGGGCCTTGTGCATGCTGGGAAAGCACTCTCCCAACTGAGCTATAACAATAGCCTCCAAAATGAGACTCTGTGTGTGTGTGTGTGTGTGTGTGTGTAAAACTTGACTGTGTGATTCTCTAGTGTGAACTCTGTAGATGACAACATGATGTCATAATGTTAAAAAGCTGGGCAACACTGACAAGGACACTGGGCAACGCCATGTGATGTATGGAGGATGATAAAGACACAGTACTTGGGCACACAGGGGTGGAGCCAGGCCCTGGATAAAAGGGGACAACAGGTAGAATAGACCATAGCAAGGCTGGCTCTCAGCTCATGTCAACTTCAATACCTAGTCTCTCAGTCCCAAGTCTAAAAGCAAGTTCAGCCACTCCCAGCCTGTCTAGGGAGGTCTGGACCAGTGAAAGACTATCTCAAAAACAACAACAATAACAACAGCAACAACAACAAATACAATCATTCACATAAAGCCCCACTAAAAACAACAACAAAAACAAGGTGAGTGACTGTGTCCTGAATAATGACACCCACCGTTGACATTCGTACTTCTGCTCTCATGTAAACACACGTACACACACACACACACATACACACACACACACACACACACACACACACAGATCTAAGTACTGTGGTACAGTGAGACACACCAGTCGGTCATTATATTCCTGTTAATACCACCAGGTCCCCATGCCTTCTTCAAGGACTGATACAGCTCTATGAAGTGTAACATGGCTAGACTAGATCAACATCAGGGCACAGTTAATACAGCCAGGAGGAAAGAACACTAAAATCCAACACTAGGTCATTCATCTGTATGTATGCTGTGTGTGTGTGCGCACACACGTGCATGCACGCTCGCTCACATTTGCATGTGTGTGGAAGCCAAATGTCAACCTCAGGTGTCATTCGTCGGTCAGGGTCCATATTTTTCTTAAACAGATGTTTATTTCTAATAGTTAATTTAATTAATTAATTTGTGGTGGCATCACCACATGTTGGGGGGGTCACAGGGAAAATTTTGGGGAGCTTGTTCTCTTCTTTCACCATCTGGGCCCTAGGGTTGGAAGTCAGGTGGTCAGCCATTGTGGCAAGTGCCATTACCTACTGAGCCATCTCACTGACATCACCTTGTTTTTTATGACAGTCTGGCTGGCCTGTACCTCACCAAGGTGACTAGACTGACTACCCAGTGAGCCCCAGATTCCTCCCGTCTCATCTCCCCAGTACTGGGATCACAAATGTGTACCACCATCCCTGCCTTTTGTAAGTGGGATTTAGGAGATGAACTGAGGACCTCAGGCTTGCAAGGCAAGTCCTACTTTGAGCCTTCTCCCTCACCTCAGCATGTCTGTCTTTAAAATTCTAGGGTACACTGTCATCTCAACAGAAGATAGAGAGGGCCCTAGTCGACTGGAGAGATGGCTAAGAGTACATATTATTACTTTTTGAGAGGACCTGAGTTTGGTCCTAAGCACCACAATCACTTGTAGCTATAGCTCCAGGGGAGCTGATGCCCCCTTCTGGCCTGTTTAGTTCCCTGCACATACGAACACATACACAGAAACACACACACACACCACACAACCTGAGATCCTAGAGTGAAACAGACACTAGCCTGGAACTGCTCTCACAGCTTAAACAGGTGTCACAGAGCAGGTGCCATCTAAGTTCCCTCAGCAGTGATGTCATAAAAAAAGTGTGGGTTAGGCACTCCATTTTCTTGCTCAGCATCAAATTACCCAGGGCCTTGCTGGGCAATTTGGAGGCATTTGTATTCACTTTTGTAAATTTTGTACATTTGTGTGCTGAACCTGGGCCATGAACGACTAAATGAACACATCTAAGATGGTGAAAATTGTTACATAATGTGTTCTGGTGGTGAGGTGAGGGGTGCTACGTAAGGGTGTGCCAATGAGACTGCCTCGACTTACCTGAGTAGGTGCTCCCTGCTGGGTGCCCTGGCACCTGCAGACTTCCGGATGTCAGCGGTGGGGGAGGAGGCAGAGCCGTGGGAGGGGCAAACATATTGGGGTGATGTGAGTGCGCGGGAGGTTGGAGGGTGGGCGTAAAGCTGTGGAGGGGGCTGTGATTGGGCAGGGAGAGTGGGAAGGGAGAGGCAGAGGGGTGGTGGGAGATGTGAGGAGGGGCGGGCTGGGTTTTGGCTGGGGTGCTGCTTCTGCTGCTGCTGCCAGAATAAAAAGAGAAAAGAAAAAAGGTCAGTGATTCCTTTTCTGTGGTTGTTGCTGCTCAATTATTTTTTTTTCTTTATTACAGTGGAAACTTTTTTTTGTGTGTGTGAGACAGGGTTTCACACAACTCAGCTGGCCTCCATCTCACTACATGACAGAGGTGACCTTGAACTCAGGACGCTTAGGTACCCATTTCCTCAGTGCTGGACATTACAGCTGTGTACTGCCATGTCCAGTTTATACGGTGCTGTGGACGGAACCTAAGATCTCATGCCCACTAGCCAAGCATTCTATCAAATGAGCTGTATCCCCAGCTTTATTTTTTAGGAAGGAAGTAAATCCTGGGCTAGCGAGATGGCTCAGGGCTCTTGCTGGCAAGTCTGATGGCCAGAGTTCAATGTCTGAGACCTGCATGATGGAAGGAGAGAACTGAATCCTACAAGTTGACCTCTGAGCTCCCTATTTGACATGTATGTGACCACACATACAAACACAAACACATGCAAATAATGTGTGTGTGTGTGTGTGTATTTTTAAGAATCCCATCTCCATGCCTATAAGCCATTAAACGTGCCTGCCTTACCCCCTTCCTCTTCATCAATGTTCCCTGGCATCCAGCAGCCTTGGGAACCATAGACAGCTGTGCACTACCCTGGCTACTATACAAAGAAGCATCTAGGAGCTACTGTTCCTTTCCAGATGCACTCTCACACCCTGTTCAGGTGGCTCCTGTTGACTCAACCTCAGGACCCCTCCTCGTTAGCAGCCTTCCCACCTTCCAGTGGCCACACTAGCAGCTGAGTTAAGAAAATGGAATAAAATTATTTTCTAAGCACTGGTGGCTTGCCACTATCACCTTGGGTGAGAAGGCAGCACAAGTGAGGCGTCAGGTTAGGTAGGGCTTCATCCCCTGTGAGATGACCCCTGGGCATACAGGGGAGAGTGCATCCACATTGAGTGGGAAGAACCACCCTGAACATAGGCAGCACCATCTCAGGGAATAAGGTTCTGGACTAAAGGGGGGGCGGGGTGGCAAGCTGAGTACCAGCATTCCTCTCTCTGCTTCCTGACTGTGGATACCAGCTGCCTCGTGTTCCTACCATCATGCCTTCTCCTCCATGATAAGACTGCAAGCCAAAATAAACCCTCCCTTCTTTAAATTATTTCTGTCAGGTATTTTGTCAAAGCAACAAGAGAAGCAGCTAACATACCACTCTTCTGAATCAGAGGGTCATAAGACAGACCTGACCCTCTGGGCAAAGTACTCAGGAAACCAATGCAACCCGAAACCCTTGAAGTCATCTGCCTTCCAAAAGGAATTCAGTAACAAAGATGGAGTCTGGGGACAGTGGTGGATCTAGACCTTCTTCTTGGCAGACATCATTTGAGCAACTCTGTCAACTTTCCCTTGTAGGGCCTGAGAAAGTCAAAACAGAGCTTGGCTCTCCATGCAGGGATTCTCTCTTACTTTCAACAGAGCTGAGTGACCCGAAGCAGAGAAAGAGCCTCCTAACAAAAGAAGCTCAAAATCCTTGGGTCCTGGGCCTCTGGAAATACCAGCACAACTTTCTTTTCTTTTTTTATTGTTAGTTTATTTATTTAGAACAGTATTGTTTGGTTTTACCCTAGGTCCATGGGCTATCCAGTCTCTGGTTCTTGGTCACCCAAGCAATGCCAAGTTTGGGTTCAATTTTATGGAGAGGGTCTTAAGTCAAATCAGATATTGGTTGGATAATCCCACAAGTGTTGTGCTACCATTGCCCTAACATATCTTGCAGGCAGGACATCACTGTAGATCAAAAGATTTGTGCTTGGGTTGCTGTTTATATTTTTCCTTTGGTAGTCCAGCATGGCTTTCTAAAAGGCTCTCACCAGAGGCACAGAGCCTCCTGTCTCAGACTCTCCCCATGGAAAATCTTCAGGTGTGCCTCAACATGCCTGTCCTACCTGTCTGCCCTCCACCCAGGTGCTCTGGTACATCCTTCAACTTCGGGATTTTTTTTTGGGGGGGAGGGGGTTGTTATTGTTGTTTGTATTAAGGAAGGATTTCTCTGTGTAGCCCTGGATGTCCTGAAACTCACTGTGTAGACCAGGCTGGCCTTGAACTCAGAGATTAATCTGCCTCTGCCTCCCTGAGTGCTGGAACTAAAGGTGTCATATGCCATCATGCCTGGCCTCCTCCAACTTTCCTTCCTTCCTTCCTTCCTTCCTTCCTTCCTTCCTTCCTTCCTTCCTTCCTTCCTTCCTTCCTTCCCACCTTTTTGTATTACCTCAAGTCCCTGCAGGAATTTTATTCCAACCCCACCCACCACCAATGTCCTCAACACTCAACCCAAGATCCATTCTCTCTCAACAGATTCTTTCCCTGTCTTTCAGTCTCACCAACTAAGAAGCCGAACAAATGGCAAAAAGACAACACTAGTCTGTGGGAGCTCCTGCTCAGTGACTCCCACTGCGTGGAAGATCAGGGTCACTCACCTTAAGCTGTTGAGGCTCAGGCTGCTGCTGTTGTAAGCAGACAGTGGCTGCTGCGAGAGGCTCTGGGAAGAGGGATGTGGCTGCACAGGCGGAAGGGGCTGCTGGAGCAGGTGGCTGGGGGACTGCGGCCGGGGTGGCCGCTGCACCTGGGGCAGCGGGGCAGGCTGCAGCTGGGCTTCTGGGGGTCCTTGGGCTGGCTGTGTACTTGGAGGAGGAAACTGGGATGGAGCCTCCGTGCGCTGGACCAAGTCTGGGTCCGGAGAGGGCACTTGGAGCTGGGGCTCCGCCTGGGGCTGGGATGGTAGCTGGGGGAGCTGAGGATGTGGGTCTTTGAGCACCACGGGTTCAAAGACGGGCTCTTTGCAACAGTCCTGGCTCTTCTCCTGGCTTCTCTCTAGACCCGAGATCTTGGGGACAATTGGCCCTGCATCTTGGTTGTCGTGTTCAGATAGCGTGCCCACACCTAACTCTGGATCTGTATGAGAGAGAAGAGAGACAAAAACAGGAAGGATGCGTGAAAGAAAGCAAGGGACACAGGACAAGCAAATTGTACAACGCATCAAACATTCCTAGCGAGTCCTGCATCTGCCACCCAGCACCCCGATTCCCAGAGCATAGGGATTGTACACCATTAGTAACTTCAGTTCTCTGGGTTCCAATGCCCTTTTCTGATCTCTAAGGGCACCAGGCACAAATGTGGTGTTCATACATACATGTGGGGAAAACACCATGTGAATAAAAATAGACATGAAAATTTAAAACACCCTAAAACATAACATAAATACATAGTGTAGAGGAAAGACACTGTGTGAGTAAGGACTTTTGTATGTGTGTGGAGAAGGAATCAGTGCTAACACTGTCTCCAGTGAGGAGCTAAGGAAGTGACTCAGGGATACAGCTCTTGTCTCCCAGCTAGGGTCCAGGGGTCTGGTTCAATATAGAGCACCTGTCTAGGATCCCCTATTGAAGGGCTGAGGGTGTAGTCTAGTGTGCATGAAGTCCTACCCCGACTGGAACCTCAACAAACCAAACAACAAAACATGAGGATGGAGGGGGAAGGAGTGGCTTGCCCTAGCCATCGGACCATTTGATAACTATGGTTTGTGGCTGTAACTACGTCATGGATCCAAAGCCTGTTCTTTCAGGATAGCTACAGTAGGGCCATGACTCCATGAAAGAGCACTCGCCTTGCACGTACAAGGCCCCAAGGCCTATCCCAAGCAGACACCAAGAGATCCAAATGACAAAAAAATAAAAATAAAAACAAGGATCCCTTTTGCAATAACGAGTATTATAATACTTGGAAATTTTCTTGTTAGAAAAAATTATAGTGCCTGTAAATTTTCAGTGACATATTCTAAATTTTTACAGAGTGCTCATTATGCAGAAACTACAAATAAGCAAAGTTAGGGAGGAGGAGGGAGAGAGAGAGAAGAGTCAAGTATATAAGAAGTTCTCAGCAGAGAATGCCACTCTTCTAGGAGAGCATTGTTGGCTCTTTTAAAAAGGAATTTAATTTTTATTTATGTGCATGTATGTGTGCCTGTGTGAACACAACTGCCTGCAGCCAGAAGAGGGCTGTCAAGCCTCCTGGAGCTGGACTGACAAGCTGTTGTGAGCCTCCAGACATGGACACTCTGAACTCTGGTCCTCTGCAAGAGCAGTGGTTCAGACTCTTAGCCACTGAGCCACCGTCTTTGGGTCCCTATTATTGGTGTCTCAATCTATCAGATTTACGAAGAGGAGAGGAACAAGGCTGTGTACTGCTCCAGCTAGCTTCCTAAATCCCACTGGATATCATTTGGCTCTAAGACCCAGAATCTGGTTTGCATGGTTTTACTTAACACAGAATTTCTGGAATTGGAATCACTGTGTTTTGTCACGCTCTCCTACCCTCCGCCACTTTTGAGGTACACTGAGTTTTACAAGGTTGTTTGTTTTTAATACCATATTTCTTTGTAGCCCTTACTGGCCTCAAACTCAGCCATCCCCCTGCCTCAGGCCCCTAAGTGCTCCAATTACTGGTAGGTACCACTATTCTTGATCTTTGAATTTTATACTTAGAACTTCATCAGAAGCTGCTCGGTACTTGGAGCAGATAATAATAATAACATCAGGAAGGCTACTCATGGTATCGGTGATGGTTAACCTCAATCACCAAGACCACAGGATTTAGAACCACTGTGCGAACAAGCCTCTTGACATGGCTGTGAAGGGTCTTTGTAGGTTAGGTTTAAAAGGATCCACCATCTAGATTAGGTTAAAAAGGATCCGCCAGAGCTGTCCAATAGGCTGAGTAACAGGGAGAAGTGGGCTGAGCACTGGCATCAATCTCTCTGCTGCTCTCTGCAGGTGCAAGGCGAGCAGCTCCTCACACTCCTGCTCCCAATGCCTCCCCACCTTGATGGACTGTATCGTTGGACCATGAGCCAAAATCAACCTTTCCTTTCTCAGGTGGCTTCCACCTGGGTATTTTGTCACAGAGGTGAAAAGGAACTAATACAGAATGATGGTTAAGGGTTTGGAGCCTTCATGGAGGTGGTCGTACACGTCTTTAATCATAGCACTCAGGAGGCAGAGGCAGGCTTACCTCTGTGAGTTCCAGGCCCGCCTGGTCTACAGAGTGAGTTTTAGAACAGTCACAGCTATGCAGAGATAGCCTGGCTAAAAATGAGTTTGAGGCCATCCAGCACCACACAGAGAAACTAAATCCAATCAAAAACAATCCAAAACAAACAGACCCACACACACAAAAGAAAAGATTGCATTTGTCAAGGTCCATAGTTATATAATCATCTAACCTAGTGGTTCTCAACCTTTCTGATGCTGCGACCCTTTAATACAGTTCCTCATGTTGTGGTAGCTCCTGACCATAAAGTTATTTTCATTGCTACTTCATAACTGTAAGTTTGCTACTATTATGAATTGTACTGCAAATATCCGTGTTTTCTGATGGTCTTAGGTGACCCCTGTGACAGGGTCATTCTACCCTCAAATGGGTCACTACCTACATGTTGAGAAACCACTGATCAAAACTTTTTAAAAATTTACATTTATTAATTTTGTTTATGTGGAAGGGTGCAAAACTACTGTGTTTGTGGAGGGAAGGAATTTGTTCTCCAGAGACCCACATGATTCCACCATGTACATCTTGAGCACAAAATTCAGGCTATCAAGCACCTATATCCACTGAGCTATCCTGCTGGCCTACGTCTAACAATTTTATTATTAAGCAAGCATTTCTATGCTTCTAAGCCTATTATGCCATTATAAAAAATGACTTCTCACTAATTTCTCCTTTGTTTTTCATTATGGCTTGTATACTTGGAAATTACATGGACAGTGTGGTATAGATTATATTCGATACAAAATCTTTTTTGGGAGGCAGGGGTGTTTTTGGGACAGGGTTTTTCTGTGTAGGCTTGACTGACCTAGTACTCACTCTGTGGACCAGGCTGGCCTTGAACTCTGAGAGATCCACATGCCTCTGCCTCCCGAGTGCTGGGATTGAAGACATGCACCACCACTGCCTAGCACAAGATCTTTATTGTAGCATATAAAATCGAACTTGGGTTGGTAAAGGGTGAGCTTTGATGCTGTGGCGAACTGCAGCACGTCCCCACGTCCAGCACCACATGCTCACACACAGGAACTACCTGTGAGCATTCTATGAAGACATGCTAAGGCCTGTGAGTTCTTCCCATAGCGTACACCAAGGGCTTGGTGTTTCCATAACAGCTGCAGGAATGGAGGCAGGGGCGGTGGCACACACCTGTGATCCCATCGCTTGAAGGCAAAGGCAAGAGATCCGGAGTTCAGAGCCAGCCTTGGCTACATAGGGAGTTTGAGGCCAGCCTCAGAGGCACGAGATCCTCTCCAAATCAAATAAGGAACCAAACAGAAACCCCTGGAGCAAAATTACACTAAGGAAAATAAAATACATGGTCAGTTTTGTCTCAGTGAGAAAAATTACCAGTGTAAACGTACATAGATTGACAAAACTACATAGCCAAACACGGCTCTGAGCCTGTGATTTTTTTTCCTCCCTTAACTTCTCAATGTTCCTATCATGAAAACATATTACCAGGCAAGAAAGGAAGAGAGGCGTTACATTTTATAATGAATCCCTCCACCCTCACTACCAAGATGGCTCAGTAGGTAAAAAGCGCACGCCACCAAGCCTGAGTCTGATCCCCTGGGTCTACGTGGTAGGAAATAACCAACACCTGCAAGCTGCCTTCTGACCACCATCACGCACGACGTGATATGCATGGCAAGAAGGACACACACAACACAAGCAAACAAATGAACGTAACGGGGGGCTGTGTGTGGTTTACTGAACATACCCAGGGTGGGCTGATCTCACAGGCACCACAGCCAGTGCATCCCGAGATCCAGAATGATCACACCTGTTTCACACTTCCCTCTACCCAGCCCTCACACCGATAAGGCATCAGTGCTGAAGGCTCTGCCCAATGCTCTCGATGCCTCAACAGCAGTCATCTACCAAAGAGACACTAGTCGACAGTTTGATGGCGGCCACCTTTGAGGGTAAATCTTGACAGCGCGCAGAATCACCGTGGAAACACGTCTCTGGGTGTGTCCATGATGGAGTTTTTGTGTAAGTTAAACTGAGGTGAGAGGACCCACCCTGAGGGTGGGCAACATTGGCTATCCACAGACTGGGGTCCTGCACTACACAGAGAAGAGAAAGCTAGCTCGGCACCAGCATTCATTACTCCGTACTCCTGCTCCTGCCACTGGGCCTTCCCTGCCATGATGTCTTCCTTCCTGAAGCTGTTTCTGTAGGTGTTTGTCCTCAGCCAGAACAGTAACAAATGTTCTGTATGACCTGGCTTTCCTATAGGACAAAGAGCCTTTCACGATCACCCTTGACTGCTAAACATACCATTTCCTTTGTAGCTTCTGGAAAATAAGAGGTATGGGGCCTTTGATATACTCAGTGGGTAAAGGCACTTGCTTCAAGGCCTGATCTGAGTATGAGCCCTCAAACCCATATGTGGAAGAACAACAACTCCAGCAAATTGTCATCTGGCTTCCTTGTGGATGTTTGAACACATGCACACACACAAAATAAACTTTTTAAAAGATTTTTAAAATTTTTTTTCTTTTTTTATTTTATTACAAGTTATTCACTTTATATCCCAGCTGTAGCCCCCTCCCGAGCCCACTCTCCCTCCTTCCCTCATCTCCTCCCATGCCTCTCCCCCAGTCCATTCACAGGGGAGGTCTTCCTCCCCTTCCCTCTGTCCCTAGCCTATCAGGTCTCATCAGGACTGGCTGTATTGTCTTCCTCTGTAGCCTGGTAAGGCGACCTTGCCCCCATCCTGCCCCTCAGGGGGAGGTGATCAAAGAGCCAGCCACTGAATTCATAGCAGAAACAGCCACTGTTCCCCTTACTAGGGAACCCACTTGGATAATGAGCTGCCATGGGCTACCACTGTGCAGGGATTTTAGGTTATCTCCATGCATGGTCCTTGGTTGGAGTATCAGTCTCAGAAAAGACCCCTGGGCCCAGATTTTTTGGTTCTGTTGCTCTCCCTGTGGAGCTATGTCCTCTTCAGGTCTTTCATCTCCCCCTTCTTTTATAAGATACCCTGCACTCAGCCCAAAGTTTGGCTGAATCTCAGTATCTACTTCGATACCCTACTGGGTAGAGTCTTTCAGAGGCCCTCTGTGGTGACTCCTGTCCTGTTCCCTGTTTTCTCCCTCTTCTGATGTCTATCCCATTTGACTTTCTGAATGTGGATTGAGCATCTTACCCAGGGTCTTCCTTATTGTTTAGCTTCTTTAGGCGTACAGATTTTAGTATGTTTATCCTATATTATATGTCTAATATTCACTTAAAAGTGAGTATATATCATGTGTGTCTTTCTGCTTCTGGGATACCTCACTCAGGATGATCTTTTCTAGTTCCCACCTTTTGCCTGCAAATTTCATGATTTCCTTGTTTTTTTAATTGCTGAGTAGTATTCCATTGTGTAAATGTACCACAATTTCTGTATCCATTCCTCAGTTGAAGGACACCTGGGTTGTTTCCAGATTCTGGCTATTACGAATAAAGCTGCTAGAACATGGTTGAGCAAATGTCCTTGATGTATACTTGAACATATTTTGGATATCTGCCTAGGAGTGGTACAGCTGGATCTTGAGGTAGCACTATTCCTAGTTGTCTGAGAAAGCATCAGATTGATTTCCTAAGTGGTTGTACAAGTTTACATTCCCACCAGCAATGGAGGAGGGTTCCCCTTTCTCCACATCCTCTCCAGCATGTGTTGTCACTTGAGTATTTGATCCTGGCCTGGTATTTACTGATGCCAGAGCTAAATGTTTTCAACAGTGTTTAAGAACTCCCAAATCCCAACTTCACACACACTCAAGCTGGTTGGTATATACCGGAAAAAGACCAGGCAGTTTTGAGTCTTGTCATGTGCCCAGCACTGAGAACATCAGACTATGCCACCTAAGCATACCTGGCTCACAGACGTCAGGGGCCAAACACCTGCAAGGCCCATGTACCCAGCTCACTTTCCTCCTGTTCCCACCTCCCCAGGGATTGCAAGAGTGTGTCACCACACCCAGGTTTTGGCATATCCAGTCTGGGACTCTGAACTCAGGTCTCCCTGCTTACACACAGCAAGCACTTTATCAGCTGAGCCACTGCTAGCACCAAATTTTCACTGACTTCCCAGAGCCCTCACGTGTTGGGTGGTACAGGAAGAAGCTATGCCTTCAGAGCATCACCAAAACTCCTAAAAATCAGTGTTCTCCCTGTGTCACACTCCTGTCCTATCTCCAGGGTTCACTGTGAGAACTGGGCTTCCCCTCGGGAGGTAAGTTCCGATTTTGACAAATGCATCCTGTAGATACTCATCAGGGCTAGTGACAAAACTGCTCCCCAATCTGTTCACACTACCTGCCGTGGCCCACACGGGCACTGACGGAAGCTAACCCGCTACAATTTGTCTCCGAGGTTTACGTATGAGCACCACAGAAGCTTCTCGAATGAATCGTAAGCTGTTCTCATGGTGACAGAAGAGGAAGTAAACTATGCCGCTGAATATTCAGTTAAAGAGAGAGAAGGTAAAGAGAATTTTTTCACTTTTTTTTTTTCTCAGTTAAGTTTTGGATTCCATCATCTCCCAGTGTACCCTACAATTTCAACACTCCAATGTGGTCACGTGAATATCACCTGCGAGCTTGGTTGGAGCCCACCATTATACCCGTGTACCACTGAGCCTAGTGTTTCTTTTCCTCTGTTTTTGGGACAGAGTGTAATACTACCCAGGCTGGCAACTCTGTTTGCAGGCAAGGAATTCCTAGAACTTCAGATTCCCTGCTACCAATACTCCCTTCGTTAGGAGATTTCAGGGGTGCACCACAGTGCCTGGTACAGTTCTGGGGATCAAACACCGGGCTTCATGAATGCCAGACACACATCCATCCAAGTGAGGCACATCCCCAGCTTTCCTTCTGAAAGGATAGGTCTGCTAATCATTAAATCAACTCTTGGTGTGTATGAAAATGTGTGGCTTATGTACACGTATATTTGTGGGGGTATGTGTGCTTGAGTGTGAACATGGAAGCCTGGGGACAGCGGGTATCCTGTTCTGTCACAGTCTACCTTATTTCTTTCAGAACCTGGAGCTAGGCTGTGACCCAGAAAGCCCCACTGATGCTCCTGTCTCCATATTTGCCTCAGTGTTGAGGTTGTAGGCACACACCATAGAGTTCTAGGGATTTGAACTAAGCCCTCATGCTTCCATACTAAATGCTCTTACCTACTAAGCCATCTCACCAGCCCCCTTATGTTGAATTTTTTACAGCCCATCTATGCGATAAATTCTTTGTACAAAAATAGTATCTCTTGCCAATTTCATCTGCTTTAGTTTTTTGGTCCTCAGGTGTCATGGAGAAAGGAACACACTCCAGTACAAACTTTGAAGTTACAAGTCTCCACAAGTGTAGACTTTAGCCATCAGAAATAACCTTTCTGACAAAATGCTACAGGTCAGTGTCTGGAGCCCAAGTAGTAGACATGTCACCTGTCCTTGCAACAGATGGTTCAAGTCACGGTAAAAGTGGATTTGAGGCTTGACTGATGCTCTCAGGCAGGCTGTCATCCTTCAGAGAAGCTTGCCGCCAAGTGTGCCAGAGGGGACTGTGCCATTTGTCTCCTTCTTCAACAGCTGATGTGTCTGTTTGCCCCAGCTGCCATGTGCTGCAGCCCAACATGGCTGACGTCTCATCCCCTCCCAGCTCACTTCTGGATGGACCAGCCTCACTGTAAACACCCAGTTATGTCACCAATCTTTCTCAGCAGCCTACACTCTCCAGGGGCGTTTCCTGTCAATGCCTTGTGCAGTGCCTTTCTAGGCAGCTGCTGGACTAGAGGCCCTGCACCCAGCCCCTCACTGGAGGATGTTAGGCACATGATCTATGTCTAAACTACATCCCAGCACTTGAAGGAGTGTTTAAATTTTGGGATGATTCTTGCTAAGTTGCCCAGTGTAGCCTTGAACTTACTTACGTGTATACATATGTGTATGTGTATGTGTAGATGCCCACAGAGGCTGGAAGAGGGCGTCAAATCCCCTGGAGCTGGAGCTGCAGGTGGTTTTGAGCTGCCTGACATAGGTGCTGGGAACTAACCCAGGTCCTCTGTAAGAGACACACGTACTCTTAAGGGCAGAGCCATCTCTGTTCTTTAAAGAAGGGTCTCTTTAAAACCTACACTCCCTTCAGTTCTGAGCACAGTGCCACACATAGCCTGAATGCCTGATTTCTTTAACTACATAATAATCAATTTACAAAAATCTAAGCAAGTTTCTTTATAAGAGCAATTCTAAAAGGAAAAAAAAAATCACCATAATGAGAAAAACACTCAATAAACAATTACACATTAAGCCAGAAAAATTATGCCTCTTTGGAGTCGTTTCTGTAATTGGACAGTATACTGCAATAAAATAATAGCATATAATACAAGCCAATGGGAAATAATTAGATGTCATTTTGATGGTTAAGGATGCATTTTCCATATATAATAAAACTAATGTTCTGGTTTGAATCATAAAGGATTCTAATAGCTTGGTTATTTTTGTATTACAAGGGGATAAAAAAGTAGGGCAATCAAAAGCATAGAGCTTTTTACTAACCAGGGATGGGTGGGGCCCTGCTGGTGTGTGTCTGTGGTGTGCGTGCGCATGGACTCCACCGTCAGCTTACAGACATGAACACAAACAGAAAGAAAAAGAAATAAAATCATACACAGTGTCACACCAGGGAATGGTTATACAGAAGTGTCACAGCACGTTTATGCCTGTATGCTTTGTTTTATTTCTAGCTACTTATTGTTTAAGTGTATATGAGTGGTGTTTGTGTGTGTGTGTGTGTGTGTGTGTGTGTGTGCATGTGTGCAATTGTGTTGGAGAATAGGGGAGTCTTCTTCAGTTCTTACTTTTTAGAAGACTGATTCATAGCCAGACGTGGTGGCTCATGCCTTTGCTCACGGCACAGGTGGATCTCTGAGTTCAAGGCCAGCCTGGTCTACACAGGGAGTTCTAGGATAGCCTGGCTACACAGTGTGGCCCTGTCTCAAACTGTTTTTTAAATTAATTTTTACTTGTGTATATGGAATGGTGATGGTAATATGCACAAGTGTGTAGGCGCCTAGAGGCCAGAAGAGGGTTTGGGAGTTACCCGCAGGCCACTGAATGTGGATGGCTCTGCGGGTAGAGGCACTTGTAGCTAAGCCGGAGACCTGAGCTCGCCCCTTCAAACCCAGTGGAGAAAGGCTTGTCTTTGAGCTATGTCCTAAAAGCCATACAAATATGCTAGCCCAGTCTCCACCCCAAAGTAAACAAAGGCTGTGGCCATGGGTGTGCACAATGACCCTAGTGCAGGGCGCACCGAGACAGGCAGGGTCACCGAAGCCTCTGGCCTCCCAGTCTCACCGCTCACTGAGCCCCTGTTTAAGCAAAAGGCGCTGTTCGAAAGAGATGGTGGCAGGCAGACCTCCATGAGCTTTAGGACAGCTTGGGCAACAAAATGAGACCCTATCTCAAAGACAATAAAGATAATGTGGACAATGACCTAGGAAGATACCAGATGCTGACGTGTGGCCTCCACTTGCACGTGCACGCATACAACAGGAAAACATGCAAAAAGTAGGCTTGGGATGCAGGGCAGCAGTGCAGGGATGGCCTAGAATCCCCAGTGAGTGGCTGGGAGTGTGTACTTCCCTTTCATGGAAAAGAAGCAGGTTTGGTCCAAACACAGCTCCTGCCTCCATCATAGGAGGCAGGAGCATGGCTCATGGGGAAAGAAGCTTGCTAAGCCTGATGGCCTGAATTTGATTCCTAGGATCCACATGACGAAACGAGGGCCAACTCTAACAAGATGTCCTTTGACCTTCACATATGTTCACGCGCACATCTCATAACAAATTAATAAATTTATATTTAGCATAGCAAAAGAGACTCAGAACATGTCCTAAAAAGCAAACTACGTGAATTTATACGTCTTTCAGGGTGTATGCCACGTGTGTTTGGATAGCTGCAGAGGCCAGTCCCCTAGAGTTCGGATTACAAGTAGCATGAATCACCCAACATGGGTAGGTACTGGGAACTGAACTTGGGTCTGATAAGCTATCTCCTCAGCCCCTGGGGCTCCCTGTCTAGCCAGCCTTGCCGAATAAGTGAGATCCAAGCCAGTAAGAGACCCTGTCTCAGAGTCGATAGCTTCTGAGCAACACCGTCGTGGCTGTCTTCTAACCTCCACTGGAATGAACTCGCATGCATGCTCACCCACACCTACACACACACACACACACACACACAAACACACACTCAGTCTTCCTTAGTGCCTTGACAAATAGCACATACATGTCTATTAAATTTTCTAAAAAGACGGTGTCATGTCACCCAGTCAGCCTCCAGCTCCTGTGTAACTGAGGATGGTCTTGATCCTCCTGCCTCCACTTCCTAGGCGCTGGGGCAACAGGTGTGCACCATCTCTCCTGGATCACGCAGTATTTGGATGAACCCAGTGTTCCACACATGCAAGCAAGCTCTCTGCCAGCTAAGCCACATGCCCAGCCCTTCATCTTGGCTTTTCCGGTCTGCGGTGATGAGATGCCATGTCCCAGACAGCGAGCTCTCCAGGCCGCGCTTTGCACTGCATCTCTATGCACTGAATACACATACAGCAGGAGCACCCACACATCGGAGAATTCATGCTGGAAAGAGCCTGCAGTTACAGACTCTAAGGGATGGATCAATGTGTGGACCAACCTCCAATGTGTTGCAAAAGGCATCTCAGCACTGTCTTCCTCAACATGGTAATTAGCTTATTAGTATGCAGAACTAGGGTGATCTAATGTTCCTGACTTGCTCCTTGCACAAAATATAATAAGCACATTATAAGCTAGGTGCTTAGAAGGAGACAAGTGATGTGTTATAGAACTCGGTCCTCCCAGGAAAACAGCTGGCATCTTTATCACATCAGTTGTGCCTGCCCAAGCATCAATCAGGATCCAGCCTGTCAAAGGTTGACATTCACTCCTAGGAAGAGGGAGGGGGGTGCTATGTTGGTGTGCAAGTAATTCAACTGGCCTGCCCTCAGGGGCCTTTAGGGTCCTGAAAAATCACCTATGTCAGGTGCACCAGATGTGCAGGATATAACCCCCACCACCCTGCTTCTCTCTCTCTTGCACTCTCTGCTTGTCTTTTCCTTTGCCTTCCCCCCGCCACACTCTTTTCTCCTCTATGCCCTCCCACACTGTCTCTTTCTCTGTCCACCCTAATGCTCACTCAGACTATAATTCTTCTCCCTCTCTCCCCAACCATTTCCTTGTACCAGACCTGTTGCACAGCCCTGAATTCATGTAATAGGGGTGGTGGTAGGAAAGGTCATTAGATCCTTAACAGAGATACCAGCCATCCACTACTCTCAGCTATCTGTAGACAATTCTGCCCTAACTGCACCGGGCCTGGGGCCTGAGGGACTCTGAGGTGCTGGAGTATATAGTCTGAAAAAGGCTAACTAAGGGGGCCCATCTATGATGTTACACAGAAGCCATGTTGATGACGACTTTCCAGTGAGGCTGCTTTTCGGTTACACACTACTGTCAGTTATCCATCGCCCATGCTGTGAGTGAGCCCAGTAAACTCATTGGTCTCCCCAGGGTGAACTTTGGTGTGTTGTTGGGAACCCTTATAAGAAAGAAGTATGTGATGTTACTTACAAAATTTACAGCCAGTCATGGTGGCTTAAACCTTTAGTCCCAGGGCTAGGGAGAAACAGACAGTTGGATCTATGTGAGTTTGAAACCAGGCTTGTCTACAAAGTGAGTTCCAGGACAGCCAAGGCTGTTACACAGAGAAAGCCTGTCTTGAAAAAGACGAAAACAAACAACAACAAAAACCCAACAACAAAAACAATCCAAAAGAAACAAAAAATAAATAAACCCACAAAACAAAATTTATAATATGCACACACACAAGCACACTAGCCTTCAACAGAGGGCTCTGTCAATTCCAAGAGCCAAAAAATTTTAATTTAATTAATTTGCATATTAATATGTTTATTGCTAATTGGTTACAACCTAATAATGAATCTATACTGTATTTCACTGCTAATTAAAACCTCAATAAAACACGCAAGGACTCTTCTCCATGTCAAGGTGAACTCTGAGTCCCCAGGGCTCAGAAACACATCTCTCCCCGCCCTAGAGACTTCACTACCCACGTGCTCCTTGGTGCTGAAGGTACACAGGGTCCAGCTGTGTAAGGGTGCATGCTTGGATCTGTAAAATCAACTTCTATTGGCCTGCTTCAGCCATTGTTTCAGAGGTTTGTTACCTCTGTCTGCTAACCTAGAGCTTCTAGCCTCCGTACAGTCTAGCCGAGGCCTAGAGTGTTTTCAGCCTCTGAGACTTACTGCTTAATAAGCTCACCCTTTCTTGTTCTTACTGAGCTCTGGGCTGGCTGGTTCTGGCTCAAACTCCTCTCCCGGCTGACTTATTCAATCTGGCTTCTCTCTCAGCCCCTGAACTGCTCTGCTTGGCCTCAAACTAGCTCCAGCAGTCTGGCTCCTTCTCATTCTCTGGCTCGTTCTGCTTTCAACCTCTCTCTGTGAAACCCTCCTGGTAAAACTGCCTCCCCTCTCTCTGCGTTGCCCCTGAAGTAGCTTCCCTTTCTTCTCTCTTCTCATGAGAGTTGGGTATACCCTACTCTGTCAAGCCATTCTCTGATTCATTTTTTCTGCACTCAAACATCTCTTTCAAACATGGGCGCTTCCTTCTACAAACTAATTTTATCTTCATTGTTTGGGATTAAAGGCATGTACCACCATGCCTAGACATAAGTTTGTCTTAACCTGAAACTTGCTCTATACCAGGCTGGCCTTGAACTCAGATCTGCTTGCTTCTGTCTCCTGGATTAAAGTCGTGTTTGTATTCCAGCTGGATCACACAGACCTAGAAGGTCTTTGGATGTGATCTCTTGCCAGAGCAGCCATGTTCTGAATTAAAATCCTTCTACAGGGAATTGAACCCTGGGCTTCCTGAATTCTAGGTGAACACTTTATCCACTGGCCATTGCCCCAGACACAGCTCAAGATTTCCCTTCATCACACAGCCTGGGAAGGTAAATCCCTCTTGACCAGATTCCAGTTCCCATAGAATTAACACTTGACTCATTTACATATAACAGTTCAGTAGCAATGAGTATAATGGAGCCATTTGTGACAGTTTTATACAACTTTACACAATGCAGAATCACCTAAGAAAGTCTCCGTGAGGGACTGTCTGGCCTGTGAAGCATATTTGTGATTTTCTTTAAAATTTTTTTATTTTGCTTTTATGTATGTGTGTATGTTTGTCTGAATATATGCTGTGTGTGTAGGCTAAAACTGGAGTAACAGGCAATTGTGAACCACTCAATGTAGGTGTTGGGAATTGAACTCGGGTCCACTGCCAGAACAGCAGGGACTTTTAACCGCTGAGCCAGTTTTCCAGCCTCCTGTGGGGGATTTTCTTAATTAGGTCAATTGAGGTGGTAATGCCCAACCTGAATATGAGCGGCCATAATTCCCTTGTTTCGTGTCCTGGACTAGATAAGGGTAGAGAAGGGGCTGAGCAAAAGAAGTATGCATGCATTCACTTCTCTCTGCTCTTTGACTGTCAATATACTGTGAGTAGCTGTTTGGCATTTATGCTGCCTTGACCTTGCTGAACCATGCCCTAGCCTTTCATTGGCTTATTCTAGGCAGGGATTCTATTACTGAGCCCAGCCCCTCACTGGGGATTCTAGGCAGGGGCTCTATCACTGAGCCACACCCCCAGCCCCCTCACTGGGGATTCTAGGCAGGGGCTCTATCACTGAGCCACATCCCCAGCCCCCTCACTGGGGATTCTAGGCAGGGGCTCTATCACTGAGCCACGCCCCCAGCCCCCTCACTGGGGATTCTAGGCAGGGGCTCTATCACTGAGCCACGCCCCCAGCCCCCTCACTGGGGATTCTAGGCAGGGGCTCTATCACTGAGTCATGCCCAGGGCTCCTCACTGGGGTTTAGGCAGGTGCTCTATTACTTGCACTACATCCCAGACTGTTTACTACTTAGCCTCATCCCAAATTCCAAGCTGTGATCATTAAGTTATTAAGTACTGCTTGCTCTCTGTCTCCAAGAATCTGAGCAGTACCCCAGCTCTAATAAGACACCCCTGAGCAGCTGTTTTCTCTGCAGACACATTCCCTCTTTTGCAAAGCCAAGTCCCCAAGAGGCAAACCTTTTTACACACTCCTCCGCTGCCTAGGACCATTAAAAGCCTAGGGTGTGGATGTTTATTATTCTTGAATGGTGCATAAAGTGATTCTACCAAGCAGGCAAAGCTGAGATCTAATTAGCCAGCTGATTAGAATTAGAGGGCCTGTAGAAGCTGAGTAAGATACAAAATTGGAGAGGCCAGGTGTGTGTTTCTGTGAGTTGACAGTCCCCCTCCCCATGCCACTGCTCTCTCATGGACAGAAGGGCGACTGTCCATGTCATGTGTTGGCTAGGAAAGCAGATTACTACAATTACAATTAGCAGGAAAAGAGAAAGAGAGAGAAGGAAAGAAAAAAAGAGAAAGAAACACTTTGAAAAGCATAGTGCACAACACACTTCCACACCGTGAACACTCTGACTTCAACTTCTTTTAAAAATCAGTGCATGCCTGAGCCAGTATCGTAGCTCTGTCCCGCAACCCAAGCATAAGATACCTTCAGCGACTGGGTCTGACTCTCTCCAACCATCAAGAGCAATAGGCTGCATGGTTTTGGGGTCCTCTGGGGCCTCCCACACCAAAACCCTCAGAGGGAGGTAACTCCATTCTCAGAATACGTGGCTGTGAGTGCTCAGGCAACCACAGCAAGCCTCTGTCAGTTCTCACCTCCCAGAGAACACCCTAGAGCATAAAGGAGCATTTAAGACTCAGAGGCCAGGGAGAAAAGGTGGGAAGCGCTGTGTCATCTGGGCGTGACATGGCTGGTGCACACAAGTAGGGACCTGAAGGAGACCCACACATCAAGCCACCTCTCCCTGAGAGATGCCGGCAGGTGATGGCTGCTGGTGGGAGAAAGAGTCACTCTTCATTGGGAGAAGTGGCTACTGGTAGGTTGTCCATCCCTGAAATATGACTCAACATCATGCATACTGGGACAGCACTAACTGGACTTAGTGGATTATTTGTAAAAGCAAACAAACAAACACCCAAAAACATAAGGTTAGGAGGAAGCTACTGTTTGGTGGAACCCGGGGGAGCTGGGGGTGGGGGGAAGCAGGGGTGACTATAATCAAGATACATATGTATATGAATGAGATTTTCAAAGAACACATTTAAAGAAGTGGCACATGCTGCCTGGCATATTTTGGATGCTAGCTACCACTTAGGAGGCAGATGCTGGAAGACTGTAAGTTCAAGCCCAGCCCAGTGTGAGCTATAAAGAAAGATCCTCGTTCCCACTCCCCCCGAAAAAAAAAAGGGAAAAAAGGAAGCTTCATAGAATAAAAGGCTACATTTGTAAATCCTGTATGATGATGGTCTAGGGGTCCAACGTATATAAAGAATGATTCTAAATCCACAATAACAACAAACAACCTATTTTAAAAGTGGGCAAAGGGGCCGCTGAGATGGCTCAGTGAATCATGGTGCGTGCTGCCAAGCTTAGTGATTTGAGTCCAATTCCCTGAACTCACAGGGAAGAAGGAAATAAGGGACCCCCACCAAGCTGTCCTCTAACCTTGATGGCCAAGGTGTGGCCATACAAATAAAGGTAAGAGAAAGGAATTTTTAAAACGCGCAAAGGACTTGAACAGGCACTTCTTCAAAGAGGACATACACAAACATCTCAGCAGCAAAGGGAAGATGTTAGACATCACCAGTGGTCAGGAAGACAGAAGTCCAAGCCACAAGAAGCAACCACACCCACTGTAATGAGAAACAGAGGCCGGGAAGAGGGCAAGGTGGAGCGCTTCCCTAGCCACAGTGTGGCACCGCCTGGTGGTCCTTCAAAGGCCACAGTGTATGCCCCTCCCTCTATTCCCACTCATCCCAGTCAATACTGCCCCCCCACCCCCGCCAAGGGTCTTGAGTTGGGTGAGACAGAGTCTCAAGTAGCCTATACTGGCTTGAAACTCTAAGCAATCCTCCCAAGTGTTGGGACCAGGAGGATCAGGAAGAAATCAGGAATTCAAAGTCATTATTTGCTACGTAGTCAGGTCCAAAGCAGCCTGGGCTTCAAGAGACCCTGTCTCCAAAGAACAAAAAGAACTGGGTCCTGCCCTGAAGGAGCCTACAACTTACTGAAAAGACAATTAAAACAAGGAGTCTGGAGATAGCTCAGTAGGTAAAGCACTTGCTGCACAAGAGTAAGGATGTGAGTTCGATTCCCAGCATCCAACATGCTGGACTATGCTTGTAATCCCAGAGCAGGGGAGATGGAGACAGGCAGATCCTTGGTTTTTTTGTTTGGTTGTTTTTTTCAAGACAGGGTTTCTGTGTATAATAGCCCTGGCTGTCCTGGACTCCCAAACAAAAAAAACAAAAACAAAACTCAAAAAACGAAACAAACAACAATAAAAAATAAATAAATAAATCTTAAAAGTAAAACATCTTAAAGATATGGCAGTCCATGCTCATAAAACTAGAATTCTGGAGGTTGACACAAGATTGTCCGTGAGTTTTGGCTAGCCTGGGTTCCACAGCAATTTCCAGGCCAGTCTAGGCTACAGAGTGAGACCTGTCCCAAAACAATACCAACAGCAACCACCAAACACCTGGGCTGCAGCAGTAGCTTTGCAGGTGGAGGGTTTATTTAGCGCACAGGAAGCCCTGGATTCCATGCCCAGCATACCGTATAAACTGGATATTGGCCTATGCCTGTAATCTCTGCACTCGGGTGGCGAAGCAGAAGGGTCAGAAGTTTAGAGCCATCCTCAGCTATTTAGTGAGTTCAAGAACCATCTGGACTACATGAGATACAGTCAAAACAGACACCAAAAAACAAAAACAAAGAAACAAAATGAAACAGGAAAAAAAAAACATTACTTAAACCCTCCTTAAAGAGGAAACGAATTTACAAATTAAATCAAGAACAGTGTGCAATGTTCTGGAATGTTTTTCCCCGCTGTACCAAGCAATCTTCATTGTGTGAATTTTTCAAAAGAAACGGAAAGGAGCAAACACGGCCACTCTCATCTTCTCGACCACCTCTGTGTGGGTTTTGACTAACCTGATTTTTCTTGCTTTGTTTGCTGAGGCACTAGCTTCCATCTCTGGAAGAGATTAAAGGATACCTTCCTCAAGTACCGTGTTACAGAATGACCAATTCACTCTCTGCTGCCTAAATCTTCCCACATGTGCCCGTGCTACCAGGCACACCTGAGCCCCACTTCCTTCCCGTGTGTTCATGTCTACACCAGGCTCTGAAGGCAGCGGGAGGCAAGGTGTAGGAGTCCACTGATGACTTGCTTGGCAAAGCCAAACATATCTTGGGCTAATCCTTTGACATGATTAAGGGAAAGTCTTTGTCTTTTTGTTTATTTGCTTGTTTTATTTTTCTTTATTATTTCTGGGGGTGTGTCACACTCACCATGGCACATGTGGAGGTCAGAGGGAAAACTGGCAGGAGTCAGTTCTCTCCTTCCTCCATGTAAGTTTCAGGGATAGAACTCAGGTCATCAGGTCAGGTCCATTTCAAAGACCTGACTTCCACCTTGTGAGGAAGGGGCTGTCTGATGCTGGGCCAAGCACTCCAGGCTATCTGGTCTACAAGATTCCCGGGGATTCTCCTGTCTCTCCTGTCTCTCTCGTCTCTCTGAAGCCCTAGGATTGTAGACAGGCGCCACAGCATCAGGCATCCAAATCCAGGTCCTCGGGATGCACAGCTAGCTTCTTAGAGTCATCTCCCTACCCTGTTTTTGTTGCGGCTGCTGCTTCTCATATAGCCAGGCAGAGCTGAAATTCATTTATGTAGCTAAGTCGAGCCTTACATGGCTTTCCCTCCTGCATCCGCCTTGCAGGGCTTGAATCACAAGTATGTACTAACATGAGCAGCCTGGTTTTTCGAAGAGAGTGTTCTTATGTAACCATGGCTGGCCGGGCACTTGCAACAATCCTCCTGACTCAGCTTCCAGAGCACTAAGATTAAAAACATATGTCTGGCTTTTAATGCTGGTGTACGCCCGTAATCCCAGCACTCAAGGAGGCAGAGGCAGGTAGATCGCTGTGAGTTCAAGGCCAGCCTGGTTTAAAAAGTCCAAGATAGCCAGGGCTACACAGAGAAACCCTGTCTTGAAAAACCAAAACCAAAACAAACAAAGAAAAGACTAAAAGCATGTGACACCAAACCCAAACAATTCCTCCAATCTTGACACACAATTAAACAAATAAACAAAAAAAATCTCTGAAACTTAAGTTTTACAAACAGCTCTGTAATGAACAGTGTTGGCTTGCTCTGACAAAAATTTGAAATTTAAATACCCACCTGGGCATAATTACTGTTGCAGGAACCCACATGCTGGCCCCAGTGGGACTGTCTAATCTGTTCAGAATCAGAATGGTACTTCTGTATTCCCTGATGGTGGGATGGAAATAACCTTTCTCCTTTAGCCTTGCACAGGCTGAGAGTCAGCCACCTCCAGGGCCAGGTCATCACTAGGCCTCCCAGAATTCTCATTAGCCTCCCAGACTTCATTAGCGCTAGCTGAAGGGGAGGATGATGACAGGAACTTGGCACAGACAATGGAAAACAAATGTCTACCTAGGCTTCCTAGGAGCTCGGCTTCACAGTGTACCTGATGAAGGACAGGGATGGGACTGACTGGAAAAGAGTGTAAATAAGAAGATCCCCCATTAACCTCTATACTCACCTCTCAAAAGAACAAACATACAAGATCCGTCCTAGGCGAGGAGCATCTGGCTGAGGATATTACACAGTGAACCTCTCCACCTTGACAGTAACATTCTGCAACCTTGCATTTCTACATTTCTCTGCATATATGTATGTATGTATGAATGGATATGTAACAAAAAACAGGAAGAAGAAGCCATTGATTTGAGAGGAAGCAGGTGGAATGGTGTGGGAGATGACATAGGGACTTTTCGGGAGGCAGAGAAGGAGAAACGATGTAGTTACATTTTAATTTAATTTTTAAAAATACTCTCATCTAGAGCTCAGTGGGTAGAGCGGCCTTACACATGTGATGGCCCGAGTTTGATCCTCGGAACTCATGTGAAATTGCATGTGTCTGTAATCCCGGTGCTGCGGAGGGAGTAATGAGGGGGATTCCTGGGACTCGCTAACCAGCCACCTAGATTACACGTGGTAAATGATGCATCTTTAGTGTCACAGAAGGTAGATGAAACCCGAGGAACAGCACCCAAGGTTGTCCTCTGACCTCTATGCACACATGCAAGCACTGAAAAAAAAAATCCTCAGTGGTTAAGGGCATACACTACTCTTGCAGAGTTTCCAGCACCCACATCAGCTGGTACACAAACCAGTTCCAGAGCATCTGATATCTGTGGGTATCCTTGGTTACCTGCACTCACACATCTGAATACCCACAAACAGACATATATACATAAATTCAAATAAATAAACATTTAATAAGAATTGGGTACAAGAAATTCCTCTAAAATTAGGTCAGGTCTTAAGGCTTCTGTTACTTATAATTTTTCATCTTCTCTGCTCTAAAACTCAAGGACTTAGAGTCAACAAGATTTCTTTGTGTGTGGTGGAATTTTCATTTACAGTTGAGTTCCCGGGTGATTTTGTGTGTGTATCTGTTTATGTTCCTCCGTTATTGCAAGCCACAGAAATTTAAGAAGGCCAAGGGCAGATGCCACATTGATGGGAACCACCAAAATACGTAAAAGGTAATTATATATGGCAGGATGGATTGTTTAACAGTGGTCCAGTGTGTTTCCACACAGCAATTCAGCAAGTCACACATAGGGGGTGAGCCAACATTTCTTAATGTGCTCTCTCTCTCTCTGTGTATCAAAATATTCCTTTACCAGTAAACAAGCGTTTCTAATAAACACATCAATTATCTCCATAAAGCCTTCTGAAGGTTGAAATTGTTGAGTAATGAATGGCATTTCAGGCACTAAATATTTTCTATTAGCTTTCTGCTACTCTGTTGAAATGTAGGGGGTTGGAGAGTAAGAGGAGGAGGAGCTAAGCGCTAGAGACATGGCTCAGTCTATCAAGCGCTTGCCATGCAAACATGGGAACCCGAATTTGATTCCCAGCACCCATGTTAAAGGGAAGTGGGGATGTGCAAACGTAATCCCAGCATAGATCACTGAAGACACAGATCAGTGCTAGCCCACTTGCAAAGTTCCCAGCCAGTGAGAGACCCTGTCTCAAAGAAAAAACCAAAACCAAAATCAAATGACACCTGAGAAACAACAGCTGTGGTTGTCCTCTGGCCCCCACGTATGGTGGATCCTCCCAGACATGCACGTGGCTGGGCTTGGCAAGGCACAGCTAGACTCCCAGCATTCCATTTGGAGGCAGAGGCAGGAGAACTGCAGCAAGTGTGAAGCCAGCCTTCGATACACAGCTGAGTTCCAGTCCAGCCTGAGCTACATAGGGAGACCCTGTCACAAACACTCCCCAATGTGAAAATAATTCTAAATTTATAATTCTAAACTCACACCTTGCACACCAAACATTTCAGTACTGACTCCTGTTAAAATATATCCCAGCTACCTTTCTTCCTCCTCCCAGATGACTTACTTAAGACTAAGTCCATGCTTATTAGATTCTCCCCAATGGGGGGGGGGGATGGGGTTACATCTGAGCTTTCAGATTCTCTATGGGATTCTCTATCATGACAAAATGACACTAAACTAAAGAACATTCATTTTAAAATTTGACGTAACTCTCAAAAATTTAAATCAGATAATATGATCCCAGTTACTCTGAGGCTGAAGTAAGTCCAAGGCCTGCCTAGCGAGAGAGTGAGTTCAAGGCCAGTTTAGGTAACTCAGAGACCCTGTCTCAAAATTTAAAAAGAGAAGATCTGGGAATATAGCTCAATGGTAGAATACTTGCCCAGGACCTTCTAGTGGGAAACTACAGGTACGGCTAAGTAGAATAACTGAATGAAAGTTATTCTGAAAGTTATTATGAAAGAGGGGCTGGGGTGTGGCTCAGTGGTAGAGATCCTGCCTAGAAACCCTCAGGGAGGGCCTGGTTGTATGGCACAAGACTCTAGGTTAGATCCCTAGCACCCTAAAGGTGTGTGTATGGGGGGATCAGATATATCAATCACTATTGGCAAATTTTCCAAATGGAGTTCAAACCAGATTTCCAGCATTCCTGAATGTCACTGCGCTCTTCATGTCAGATAAGTTAAGATCCTGAGGCATATGTAAAAAGAACAGGCATTTGGTGTGGACAGTCACAGGACAGGGGCTTCACAGTCACCCTAGATCTCATTAATTCTTACTATGTAATTTTCTTTTACAGTTGCCCTTATCATAATGAATTAAGGGCCTGCCATCTATTTTCATTTGACCCAAGGCATTCTTTTAAACGGGCTGTTGATAGTCTCTGATGATGGACGGTTCCAAGCTGATGACATTTCAAATGGGCCTTTAGGGTGCTGACAAAGGACCTTCCCTCTGTTCAGCTGGAGCACTCTCTTCCAAGATCTACCTCAGAGGACATGAATAAGCTGTTCTTAAGAGTCCAATTTAATTTATCAGCATCTTGAAGGGAAGGTCATTTTTTTCTGTTTCACTGGAGGCCTAACTTCCTTGCTCTGGTCCTAAAAAGGTCTATACACTTCTGTTTTAGGTAGATGGGCTTTTGAAATGTGAATTGATACACCATAAGAAAGAGCCATAATGCCAGGCTTGTGGAAGGAGCTACACCTCCAGCCTGCCTCAAATTGTGGCTTCCAGCCCTTGGGGAGGAAGAAAATAGGGCAAGCGAGACAAATATATGTCTACCCACAGCTGAAGCTACGGACCTTGTGGGCAGAAGCACAATGGTACCATGTTGAGCCTAGAACAATTCTTTAGCACTTTCCTGGTACTCTCAAAATAAAGAATGATGAAGCAGGGGGTAAAGTTCAAATGGCCTTTCTGGGAGCATCCCCACCAATAAAGCACTGCTGGTCAACCAGGTGGCAGGCAGAGCATATGTCTGAAAAATGAACTCTTAGAAAAATAATTCTTATTTGTCAACTTACGCCTCTGCATAACTGGACATGCATGTGATTAAAATCAGATGCGGCAGGGGAAAGCACGTTCCTAGCTAGCAAACTTAATCCAAGCCTATTAATCAAACAGAAGACCCCCCCCACACATCACCCTCTTCTTGTCTCTTCAGGATTGCACCCACAAACACATACCCATCTACAGACAAACAAATATGTTCATCATTTAAAATATTTTTTTAAAAGAAAGATGTAAAACATATGAGTACTACTTAGATCTTTCATACCTGGTAAATGGGAGGGTTTTCTGGTATTTATGAAGGTAGTTATTGGAAACAGAATGAGATACATGGGGCTCTTGAGATGGCTTAATGTGTTAATGCACTTACAGCCACGATTTAACACCAGAGTTTGATCACTGGTACTCACATGGTTGAAGGAGAGAACTGACTCCTAAAACTTGTCCTCTGACCTCCATGCATACCACGGGCACACACAGATAGATAAATATAATGCAATATGAGAATAAATAAACACTATTAAACATAGTGTCCTCACAGACATAGCAAGATTTAAAACTTTTGGATACTCGCAGCTTAAGGGTTCTGAGCCCCACTTCCCTTACCAATTAATCTTTCAACCTGCTACTCCAATCTAATTAAACAATACTACCTTGAGCTGTTTGCCAGCTTCAGGTCTACTTGTACAAAACACACTAATCTTGACAAATGGGGTTGGGGGGAGGCTCTTAAATTCAAATGGAATTTGGAGCTCTCAATGACCTCGGAACTACACCCATCCAATAGCATATGAAATGCAATGTCAGGGTGGAAGAAGGCTTAGAAGGCTTAGTCGGTAAAGCAGTTCCCATACAGGCATGAGGATCTGAGTTCAGAATCCCAACACGTACATTAAAAGCCAGGTGTGCTGGTATGTGTTTATAATCCCAGCACTGGGAGGTGGAGGCAGGGGGATTCCTAGCACTTGCCAGCCTGTCTAGCCTTCAGGGAGCTCTAGGTTCAATAAGACTGTTTCTTAAGAGTGAGATGGAAGCCAGGTGCAGTGGAGCACTCCTGTAATCCCAGCACTCTGGGAGGCAGAGGTAGGCGGATCCGATGCCTCTGTGAGTTCAAAGCCAGCCTGGTCTACAGAGCAAGTCCACGACAGCCAGAACTATACAGAGAAACCCTGTCTCGAAAACCAAACCAAACCAAAAAAGAATAAGGAATAAAAAGAGTAAAGGAATGTTATAGAGAAAGACTCTAAACATTGACCTTTGGCTTCAAAGCCCTTCCCTTTGGCTATCAGGCTATTGCAACAATGGTCCCCAAAGAATTGGATCTCCCCAGGAGTAACAAGCTCTCAGCTCTCTGGAGATCCAGTGTCCTTCTGGATTCTTCAGGGCCATTGCAGCCATCTGCCCTTATGTGCTACATGCACACACACTAACTAAAAAAAAAACAATAAATATTTTTAAAAACCAACAACCCAAAAAGCAACCAAGCAACAAAGATAAAAGGTGTTCAATGCCATGTTCACTATGGAGCTGAGAGTTTCAGGCATGTGTCAGCTGCTCACTGTGGGGGTCCTGGGAACTGAATTCAGATCCTCTGGAAAAGCAGTATGCTCTCTTAAGCACAGAGCCATCTCTCCAGTCCCTTCCTTGGTGTTTTGAGACAGAGACCCAAATTTGCTGTCTAGCAAGTTTGAGGTCAGCTGGGATGACAGGAGTCTAAAATAGCCAGTCAATTAACCAACCAAAAAAAGAAAAAAAGTGTGATAAGAGGATTCCTGCTGAGCACTGTCCCTTTGTTGTGGAGGTGACCAACAGAGCCCTTTGCCTGGAGCGGTACACGTGTGAAAAGCTCTCTTGGTTGACAGGCACTTGTCCCCAGTGAATCCTCCCAGATGGACCTGGGCTTCCCTGGCCTGTGACCTCTGGAACACTGTGAGTAGCTTGATGTTCTGGACCTCACAGTATTTGCCATGATGGCAGGAGCGCTCAGCATTTCCTTCAACTCCAGAGGCAAACAAAGCCAGTTCAGCCCTTCAGTCCTTTGGTTAGCCTGACTTGGGGGTGGGGAGTGGAGGACGCTCAGTCCCTAAGCTTGTAAGTGCAGCACCCCCAGAGATGGGCGGCAGATGCCCTGGAGCCAATTATAGGCAGTTGTAAACCGCCTAATGCTCGTGCTGGGAACCAAACACAGGTTCTGTCGGGAGAAGCAAGTGAATCATTCATCCAGCCTTTCAGGTACATTTTAAGTGAAGCGGAAAAGACCAGTCCAGCAAAGGCCAAGGGTAAACAGACAGTGTGCGATGGCTCAGGAGAGGGCTGAACTCTTAAGAAATGTGCATGTGCGTCTAAGGTACACATCCCATTTACCAGAACTTTAAAGTTTAACACGTGCAGGCAAAGGGACAGAGGTAGAGATGATGGCACTGCGAGAAATAAGCCAAACTAACAGATAAAAATAGCATGTTTTCTTTCCTATGGAGAACATAGATTTAAAATCTTTGTTTAAATAAAATATTTATAAATAAGTAAGTATATATGTAAGGTATATATATATACCTTACAATATAAAAGGTACAATATAAAAAGGTCAGAGACAAAGCCCATTATTTTCTATGCTAACTAAACCAAAAAGCCATGCAAAAAGAACACAATTTTAAAAAGCATTTTATGATATAATAATTCACTACTAAAATAACTTAAAGGCTCAGGAAACACTGCCTTAAATTATTTCTGGGATGAGAAAACAGTGGGAATGATTTAAAAATTCAGTAGAACACTGAAAAAGAAAGAAAGAAAAAGAAAAGAGGGTCAGGGAGGTGGCTTGGTTGGTGAAGTGCTCAGTGCCTGCCTGGCCTGCAGTAAGCCCAGGGCTTAGTTGCCAGCATCACATCAGCCAGGCATGGTGGTGCACACCCTGTAATCCCAGCACTTGGAGACAGAGGCAGGAGGATCTTCACAGGTCTGAGGCTAAGGCCAGTCAAGGTTTGCAAGGTTTCCTTTGCAAACCAAAGCAGCAAGTACGCAAGCAAACACACAAAATCAGCAGAAATGAACAAACAAACAAAGAAAGATAAGGGGGAAGGGAGGAGGAGAGAAAGAGAAAGAACAGTCTTGATTTTTCAATTTGTTATGTTTGGAATTTTGTGTTTTAGAGGACATTCCTTGATAGGGTTATCGTCCAGGCCCTCTTTGCTGTTTGAGGATAGGATGAAGTGTTTTACCCACGCATGAGGCCTTCATAGGTATGCAAGCCTAAACACATTGGAAGGCGATACTCAGGTCCTCTGTGTGCACTCCTTCATCAGGCTGACATTTGGAAAATCGGCTCAGGACTCAGGACTCAGGACTCAGAAATGCTGACCTCAGGAGACAGGTGCTCCAAGGAGTGAGAACCAAACACTTAAACACTTAAACGTGGGCCACTCACTGAACCTCTGTGGACAAAATCCTCAGTGTCAGTGTGGTGTTTATAACAGTGTCACATACCTTCAACGCCTGAAGGAAGGACCCTATGAGTTCATTCACTCCAAGTGGCTAGAACACTCTACCAAGTACCCAGTAAAAGTTATCTACCGTCATCATTGTCTGAGCAATGTTCACAAACAGAAATGGTGGAGATGAGGCTCAGCATTAGCATATCTGCCTAGACTCCAACGAGGGCTGGAGATGAGGCCCAGTGATGGAGCACCTGCCTAGAATCCCCCAGTGGGGCTGAGGAGAAAGCGGAGTGGTACAGCGCTTGTCTAGTCCCATGGTTCAGTGAGAGGCTGGAGGTGTGGCTCAGCGGTAGAACACTGGTCTAGCATACCTGAGATCCTGGGATCCATCTTCTGCACACACACACACTGGGGTGGGTTGGGGTGGAGTTAAGCTAAGATTGCACAGTTCTTAACTCAGTAATCCCTTTCTCCTGAGGGCAGAGAGGAAGTACACCTGATGAATGATGCTGCATGGTTGAGGTTGGTACTTGGCAGGCTGACTGACTAGAAGACCCGGGAAGGTGCTATGGTGACGGTGTCTCTGAAGTAACTATGATTTAGGGCTTGAATAGGTAATGCCTTTGAAGATTAAACCTGGCTCAACAGTGACAGCCTGTCAAACAACGAACGGACGAACAAACAAACAAACAAAAAACAAGCATTAACAAGCAGGAAACTGGAGCTAAAGCTCATGAACAGCTCAGGTGGGTGCTGAAAGCTCTAAACCAGCGGTCCTCAACCTTCCTAACACTGTGATCCTTTGGTACAGCTCCTCGTGTTGTGGTGACCCCAGCCAGGAAATTATTTTCATTGCTTCTCCATAACTGTAATTTTGCTACTGCCTTGAATCATAATGCAAATATCTGTATTTTCCGATGGTCTTGGGCGACCCCTCTAAAAGGGTCATTTGGCCCCCAAAGGGCTAAATTGACAACCACTGCTTTACACAAAGACAGACATACTAGACCCTTGGACAGCTGGATGGACGAACAGAAACTCATTTGGTGTTGTTCTCCCTCCAGCTCCACTCTAATTTTTTAGAGACATTTTGTCCCAGAGCTTGAGAAACGAAGGTAAGCATGGCTGTGCACATCTGTAATCCCAGCACTTGGGAGGGGGAGGCAGGAGGATAAGGAGTTCAGTGCTAGCCTGGGCTACATGAGACCCAATCTCAAAAAAAAAAAAAAAAGACAAATGAGAGGCTTGGGAGAGGGTGCAGCCTGGCAATGTGTGTCCCTTGGTCCCTTGTTCATATCCAGATGAGAACAGAAGACCTTGTGAGAAAGCCAGGGTTAGGGACTTTGAGGAAGGACAGATGTTGCTATTATAAAGAACCCTACGCACTCGTTGTACGATGACAGCATGTTACCGTGTGAGAGAAGGAACACTTATACACTGATAACAGAGCCATGTGTCTGGAAACCCAAGATAGACCTTACAAAAACGGTAGGCGTCCACCAATCTACTTCTTCCTTCCTTTCTTCCTTCCTTCCTTTCCCCTCTCTCCTCCCCTTTCCACCTTTCATTAGTGTCTGTGTATATGTGTGTGTGTATATGAGTGAACAGGGGGAGAAAAAGAGAGAGAGAGAGGAGGGAGGAGATATGTGTGAGGGCACCGGTGTGGAGGTCAGAGGGCAACTTTGAGGGGCTGGCTCTTCTTCCATCTTGCAGAGATCAAACTAAGATTTCTAGACTTTTATGCCGATCTCTACCGACTGAGCCACCTCACCCAAATGTAACTGTGCCAAAATATCAGTGTGTAAGAATGTGGTGGTACACACCTGTAATGCCAGCACCTGGGAGGTAGACACAGTAGGATCAGGAGTTTGAAGGTCTACCTTTTTGAAAAGCTCCTGTTTCTGGTAAAACTGACTTTCCTATCTTTAATCATCACACACACACACAAACGCACACGCACGTGCGCGTGTGCGCGTCCATGAGAGAAAGTCTTCCATAGTTTTAGCTGACATTCAATTCAGATATTCCCTGTAGAGAAAAACACACTTAAATTGGGAAAAACACTGGACACATAAGAGTCTCAGGATCCTCTCAGGGGACCAGAAGTGTCACCGTTAACCGGTTGACTTGTTAGATATGGAAGTTGGTAAGTTCTCCTCTCGCGTCTCTGGGTCAGAACTATCTGTGGATGACACACAGACATCTGTGTCTCTAGCAAAATATTCCAGTGCAGCCGGAGTCTGAGAACCACCATTTTAACTTTTAAATAAATATATTTTAAATAAAATATATTAATTTATTTTATGTGTATGAGTTGTTTTGCCTGAATGTATGTCTGTGCACCATGTGTCTGCAGTGCTCATAGCAACAGAAGAGGGCACTGAATCCCCTCTGGAGTTACACATGGACGTTAGGGGCCATGAGGGTGCTGGGGACTAGACCCAAGTCCTCTACAAGAACAGCTAGTTATCTTAAACATTGAGCCATCACCCCAGCCCCTTTATTATTTCATTTTTGAGATTAGGGTGTCATATAGCTCAGGCTGGCTTCTTAGTTCTTTATGTAGCCAACATTAACCCTGAACTTCTGATCTTCCTGCCTTTACCTTTCAAGAGGTATATGTACCAGTCATTCTGGCTTCATGGAATGCTTGGGATGGAACCCAGGGCTTCCTGCATGCTGGTCAAGCATTCTACCAACTAAGCAATATACCCAGCTCAAGATGAACTGCTTTTAACACAATGAGCCTTGGGTGATGTTTTAGATGTTGAATAAAACATCTGTTAGTGGTGTGCACTGATAGACACCTGTAATCACATCACACAGGATGATGAGGCAGGAGGATTGTGTCTTCCAGGCCAGCTTGTACTATAGAGTGAGACTGTTTCAAAACACTAGATGACTCGCTGAAACTTCTTTGGGTATTAATTACATATTGGGAGAAAAATTCAGCCTATACGTTTATAGCCTTGAACTTGCTGAAACATTTCATGGAAGAAACAATCATCTGACGCTACTGCTGTCCACTCATCCACAGTTGTGTGTGGTGGACACTCATGAAGAATTAGCATAGGGCAGTGCTTCATTAACAAAGCATTTACTGCTCATCATGGCCCATTTGATGGGGATGTGTGTGCTGTGCTGTGCTAACCTTTCGTGCAATGCAGTGTCTGCCAACAGGGAAATGAGCAGAACAGCCGGTCTCAAGAAGCCAGCCAGAGTAAGCAAAGCGTAACACTGTGCCAAGGTCACACATCCGAGCCTCACTCAGGTTAGTGGAGCCTTCACTACGGGCTCAACGTGCCAACTACCCCTGTGCATGGGTAGGCCTCTTCACGTGGCCGGACAGAACTAGGGTAGAAAAGCCACAGGGGAAGGGAGACTGTGTCCAATCCTAGGCGCAGGGTCACTCTTAGCAGATTAGACACATCTGGTGTCTTTGTGTATGTGTCTGAGAGAGATATACATTCAAATGTTCATATGTGAGTGCAGGCATATTCATGCCATGACACACGTGATATGAGGTGGTCAGAGTAAAACCCTGGATGTGTCTCCTCACCTTCCACACTGTTTAAGATGGGTGTTTTTGTTGGCTAGGCTAGATGGTGTGCAAGCCTCTGGGACTTTCCTGCCTCCTCATCTTGTTACAGAAATGCTGAAATTACAGGTATGTGCCACTGTGCATGGCTTTACGTGGTTCTGGAAAGGCAAACTCAAGTCCTCATGCATATGAGGCAAGCGTTTTACCTACTGAGGCAGGTCCCCAGCCCCAGAGCGTGTCTTCTCCCTCACTGAAGGCTCAGGCTTTTGAGAGTCCACATCTAGTACCTTAACCTAACTACAAAGACTCCTAACAATGATACACTGTAAATGAGAGACACAGGCTTGAATGACAAACTATATTGCAAGCCAGGAGGACTTTAGATATCCTTCCTCAGCCCTAAATTATTAGCTAAGATGGAGATAGAAAGATGGCAAATTGATTGCCAAATTGGCAACACCTAGAATCACTTAGGGGACAACCTTCTGAGCACATCTGTGAGGGAGTTTCTAGGTTGGGCTAAGTGAGGTGAGAATACCTACCCTGAATATTGACAGCACCATTCCACGGGGCCATGGACTGAATACAAAGGACAAAGTGAGCTGAGCACCAGCAGTCATCTCTCTGCTTCCTGACTGTGGAGGCCATGGGACATGCTTCCTGACTGTGGAGGCCATGTGACCGCTCCTGCCGCCATGCCTTCCCCATCATGATGGACTGTGAACCTCCAACTGTGAGCCAAAATAACCCTTCCTCCCTTAAGTTGCTTTTGTCAGATAATTGTTCATAACTGTGAGAAAAGTAATACAAATGGGCAGAGAGAATAATGTAGGTGTAGGTAAGTGTGTGTGTGTGTGTGTGTGTGTGTGTGTGTGTGTGTGTGCGCACACACACACACACATGTGCATAAGGATGGTTTCTGTCACAAACGCAATAATCACTAGTATTTGGGACCCCTCTCCACAATCCCATCTCACCTGCTGTCAAACACAGCCACCCACAGCCTCCCTCCTTCCTCATCTTGGAATGTCAGTTGTTCACCTGTGTGGAAATGACATCCGCTTGTCATACTCTACATGAGAGGGCTCCCTCAGTGAGGTAACTAGCAAGCCATTTCTAAAGCTGTCATTCTCTGGTGTCAGTGCAACCTGCTGTTCAAAGATCTGCTCTGACATGAGCCAGGCAGCACCGTGACTGTTATTGCCAAGGACTCTTCCATGCTCCGACAACAATGGCAGCTGCTCAGCACCCAGAGTTTGTTTCACCCAATTATTTGTTTGTCATTCGGAAGCCCCGGATGTTGAGAGGAGATCAGGGAGGTATTTTTGGCCCAATGCACAGGCATCGAGTATAATGAGGCCCTCAGGTAAAGGTCTGTTCTGTCAGTGAGGTGCTGGGATGATGTGCTGGGGAGAAGCTTGAGTATCAATTAGACTATTTGAATAAGATAAGGGAACCAGGCAGGATGCTGAGAAGGCTCAAGAAGTTGGCCTTAACTTTTCAAATGCCTAAAAAAAAAACAAAACCTAAGCATAGGCAGTTTTCAAGTTGGTCTGGCAGCTGACACAGATGGAATTGGTGTGAGGGGTAGGCTGTCTTGTCTCAAGTAAGGGTCTTCAGAAGAGAGGGTAGAAACAGGTGCCAGCAGGACCCAGGGGTGAGTGTTGGGGGGAAAGGGTAAAGGTACTTGCCTCCAAGCCTGAGGACCTGAGTTGGATCTCTGAGATCGACATGATAAAAAGAACTGACTCATACAAGTTATCCTCTGACCTCCACAAACACACACACACAAAGAAATACAACAAAATGTTAAAGAAAAAACAACAACAACTTTGTTTATAACGTGGATACTGCCATAGCCTACAGGCAACAGTGTTCTGGCTCCTAGCACAGAAATTTGTCTCCCAGAGTTCTCACTGTCTTATCCATTATATTCTTCTTTCCCATGATTATCAGTGGGGGTGGGGGCTGGCCCAGTGATTAACTGCATGTCAGGCAACCCATGAGGATGAAGTTTGGATCCCCTAATACCACTGCTGGAGGTTGGTCTGATGCTAATTACTGGCCCTCTGTGTATAACTGCCTAAGTCATTATACCTGATTGGCTAATTAAACAGCCTATACCTGGGCAGGGCAGAATGGGGCAGTTGTGGCTAAGGTTCCTGGGCTTTGGAGAATCCCACAAGGAATCATAGGAAAGACAGAGAGATGGGAAGAGAGGAAGGAGGAGGATGCCAGGATGGGTTAGCCTGGAGAAAACACCATGTGGGCCCAGCATGGACTCCCAATAATGGCATGAAGAGGCCCAGAGGAAGAATATAAGCAAGTACGATGGGATTATGGATGAAAGGTAGTCCAACTGAGGAGGATTAGGGTGGATGGCATTGGATGGGGGCTGGGAGATGGATGGTGAGGAAATGGAGACAGTCTAAGTGAAATATCTGCCTGGCCCAAGGTAAATAAGGCAATTATAAACCTAACAGCTGTCTGTGCTTCATGACTTGTGATAGCAGGTTAAATAACAGTGCTGTGATAATCTTAGGGCTAATAATACTATATAGCCCCACATTCATTTTTATTTACTGCAACGTAACAGATAAATGACAGATGGGTGTGGCAGCTGGCCTGCAAGTCTAGCCCTAGAGAGTGGAAAGCCAGCAAGCTGGCTAATGACACTAGCCACATGCGAGCTCAGGGTTCAGATGAGGGCCACCCTTGATGCACAAAGTGGAAGAACTGAGAGCAACTCCTGGCGTCACCCTCAGGTCTCCACAGGAAAGCTTGTATCCGTGTGCGGGAGCATCCACACACGCATGTGCCCCCACACATGAAAGCAAGCAGAGCCACACATGCATACCACCCACATCAGAAAAGCGGGGAAGGAGAACAAGGAGTGCAGTCCAGAGAAGAGGTACAGAGAAAGACCAGTGTCTCCTTTAATTCAGTCATGGCTTTAGTTTATCCTCTCCAAGACACTGTCAAGAAATTCAAAGCAGTTGGGTGTAATGACATCCGCCTGTAATCCCAGCACTTTGGAGGTGGATGCAAGAAAATAAAGACTTCAGAGGACAGCCTACATGCTGAGTTGGAGGCTAACCTGGGCTACATGAGAGAACCTGTTTCAAAACAACTAAAACCAAACAATAACAACAAACAAACAACAAAAATTCAAAGTAGCCTGATGCCTGTAATTCCAACGCCAATGAGACTGAAGCAGGACAACGGAGTTCGAGGACAGCTTAAGCTACATAAGAAGACCCTATCCTAACACAAAACAGGAAAGGGGGCCGGAGAGATGGCTCAGTGGGTAGGCACACCTGATGCTCTTCCAGAGGACCAAAGTTGTGTTCCCAGCACCCACATCAGGCAGCTCCAGAACCTATGCAAACGAGGCACACACAAACTTGGTGGCCTCCAAATACTGAAATACACATACATACATATGCACGTTGAACATATGAAAAATGGGAAAAGGGAAAAGAGGGAGGATCTGACACCCTCTTCCGGCTTTCAAAGGGCACTCAATACACATGCCATTCACACACACACAAACACATTTTTAAAAGTTATAAAAATAAATATTTTGCTGGGTGTGGTGGTGCATACCTTTAATCCAGAAATCAGGAGGCAGAGAGAGATTTTTCTGCCTGACCTCGAGGCCAGTTCTAGGCTAACCAGGGCTACACAGTGAGATCTTGTCTCAACAACAACAATCTTTAAAACAAAACAAGCAAACACCCCTCAAAGTAGAATTTCGTTTTTATATATCCTTTCATTGGTTGTAGCGCTGGGACCTGAACCTGTGATCTTAAGCATGCTAGACGAATGCTCCGACTGTCTATCCCAGCATTTTACTCAAAACTTTCCCCTAGTAGAGTAGATATCGGATGACTGTGAGTAAGCTAAAGTCTTAGTCACGGTGGATGCAGCATGGAAAAACTGAAATCAGCACTACGGTTGAGCAACAGCAAAGTAGGATTATTCAGCCATCAGACCTGGCTTAATTCTGGAGGACTCAGGGCTCTGCTGGTTGGCCTGGCGCCTGAGGTGTGCTGCCAGCTCCTGGTGGATGGAAGTGGTGACATTATTCCCCTGATCCTGAACAGCCCCTGCCTGGCCTCATGAGTCACTCCTGGAAACAGAAGCTGCCTAGCCATGGCCCCTGGGGTGCTCTTAGGCCGGGCTTTCTCAGCCATCTAATCCCCAGCATACACCCTGTGGCTCCCCGACTCATTCCTAGTCTAGAAAGGAGGGAGCCCAGCCCAGGAAAAGGCCTCAGGCAGAACAGTCCTCCCCTTAAGAACTCAAGTACAGAAGGAAGTCTGCACCTAAGTACTATTATATACAGAGGGGTTCTGTAAATATTTGTAAGCTGATAAAATGCTTCCTTTAACTCCATCCAACAGAGAAGCAGGCAGGACATTGCAGTGTTATTCCTATTCAAAAGGCTAAGGACTAACAGCCAGGATTCTTATGGAGACTCTCTGCCCTCTTCTCCCACCCACTTCCTTGTGTGTGTGTGTGTGTGTGTGTGTGTGTGTGTGTGTGTGTGTGTGATCATGTATCATGTACACATGTGTGCATGTGTGTGGAATCTGGAGAACAATCTCTTGCTTACCATTATTCTCCAGGAACCACCCACCTTTTCCATTTTTAGAAATTACAATTATTGGGGGAGGACACACAGGACACAGTACAAGCATGGAGGTCAGAGGACTACTCAAAGGGGTTAGTTCTCTTCTTCTACCGTGTAAACCCAAGGGATCAAGTCTTCAGGGTTGGCGGCAAGTGCTGGACCATTTCATCCGCCCCACCTTTTTTCTTTATTGAGACAGGATCTCACTCACCAAGTAAGCTAGACTGACTGACCAGGGATCCATCTGTCTCAAAAGTCTTTTTAAGTGGATTCTGATCCACCAAGCACTTTACTAACTACGCCCTTTACTAGCTACACCATCTCCCCACCCCCTTTCATGCCTTCTAAGGCTCATCCAATCTCACCTGACCTGTAAGATCTTTCTTAGAAAGATGGAGTTCACACCAGCACCAGAGAGTTTAAGTCAGAACTTGGCCTGGGCAAGTCTGGTCTCCATAGTGAGTTCCAGACCAGCCAAGGCTACATAATGAGACTCTGTCTCTCATCCCAGGATGCAACCCTCCTTGAGAGATCTAATTTTCTGTCTAAGTCCTCATCAGTTCAAGACTGAAGTCAGAGCAGTGGTTCCCAGCATCCAGTCCTTTCCAGTTCAGGTTACTGATGATGTCATTTGTACTCCTCGGGTAAAATGTTTGCTCTCTGCAGAAGGTTTAGACTCGGGGAACCCAGAACCTTCCATCATAAAGTCTGGCCTTTAGACCTAGAAAAGTCTCAGTTTGCTTCCTTTGGAGGTGGGGTTCTCATGTACACTAGTTCTCATATAGCCCAAGATGGCCTCAAACTCTTATATACAGCTGAGACTGACCTTGAACTTTTGATTCCTGCTTCCAACTTCCTAGCGTCGGGATCAGAAGTGTGGCGCCTCACCTGTTTCTGTGATTCTTGAGCCCCAAACCAGGGCCTCTGTGCCTGATACACAAGCACGCCAGCAGCTGGGGTGCACCCATAGTGCATGCCCGAGTTCCCTCACTACAGCTCTGCAATGAGATGTGCAGATCCTTATGCTGCTCCCTCAAAGACTGGCAACAATTTAATTAATCATTTAGCACCACTGATTGCGTGTACATGTGTACATGTGTGTGCTTATGTGTAGAGAGGGCCAGAGGTCAAAATAGGGTATCATATACTCTTCACCCTACCCAATCAATATTCATTACTTGTGTGTGTGTCTATGCACGTGTGCATGTGTGTCTGGGGGCGGGGTGCAAGTGCATGTGCCTTGGAGCACATGAGGACAGAAATGGCTAGATTATTTGATGCTGCACTTACAGGTATATGTTGGCTACCTTGCTTGTTACAGAGGCATCTGAATTTGAATTCTGGACATCATGACTATGCAGCAACTGCTCCTAACCACTGAACTCTCTCTCCAGACCCTATTTTCTTGAGGCAGGACTTCCCACTGAACCTGGAACTCATTGATTCATCCAGGCTGGCTGGCCACAAGCCCAGAGATCTGCTTGCCTCTACCTCCAGCACTAAGATTACATACCCCCCCCCCCCTTTTTTTAAATTGTTGTTTGGTTGGTTTTCTTTTGGTGGGGAGAGCATTTCTTTGTTTTTTAACATAGGTTCTGCTGACTGAACTCGGGTCCTCATGCTTGCATGGCAAGCACGTTATTAGCCAAGATTTCTCCCCAGCTCTCACCTACCGACATCATTTGTTTAAAAGCTGACAGATCTGACTTCAGAGGACCCCATGTCAAACATGCTTCCGGATGAACATTATGGATAAAGAAGCCTAAGACAGTAGCTGGAGCTGGCCATCAGGAGTAGGGCTCTCAGGGCCAGGAGACTTCCTCTGGGAAACCCTTTTCCCTGCTCCAGGCAGATAATGAGAAGATGATGTCATCAGGGCTAAAATTAGGTTTTAGTGTTACTCTGTTGAAAGATACGAAAGGTGACAGATAAGGGGGCGAAAATGTTTTCCAAGTGGCTTTTAAAGGCGACCAAATATAACCGCTTCCCACATCAATCTATTAAGGGGAGCACTTGAGACATCTCCCTCTTCAAAAGGACTCTCAGAAAAAGCAATAGTGTGCTCCCAACCTCCTCCTTTGTAGGAGTAGTCATTTGAGGGCCAGGCAAGCAGGTCTGCAGCACGTGCATGGATGGAAGGCCACCACCTCCTCCCTCTTGGCAAAGAATTGGGTGTCTAACTTACTGCTTATATCATGGTTGCTATAGAAATGTCCCTGTTGGAAAATACTGGCTCATTTACTAATAAGATCTGGCTGGAAAGTAGACCAGGGCACAAGTTGCAAAGGAATGCTCACAAGTAAAAGACATATGAAAATGCTAGGTCACTGGGCTGCATTTTAACTGTCAACTTGTGACAACCTAGAAAAACATAAGAAGGGAGTATTAGTTGAGGGATTGCCCGGGTCAGATGGCCTGTGGTATGTCTGAAGAGACTGTCTTGCTTGTAAATTTGACTAAGTCCACTATGGGTGGCACCATTCTCTGGGCAAGAGATCCTGCCATATATAAATAGACAAGGAGGCTGACTGAAAGCAAGCGGGTCGCATGGGTCCTCTTCTCTCGGCTCCTGATTGTGGATATGGTATGACCTGTATGGCTTGTTTTCTTGCAAGGTTGGACTAGAAGCTGGAATTATAAGCCAAATAAGCCCCTTCCTCCCTTATTATTATTATTTTAATCAAAGGACTAGAATGAAACTAGAACAGTAGTTCAGAAAGTGAGGCCAGGTGTAGTGGGGCTCCTCTGAAATCCCCAGCATTTGGGAGGCTGAGGCAGGAGAAGCAGTGGTTTAAGGCCAGCTTTGGCTAAATAGTGTGCTCAAGGGCATCCTGGGCTACGAGAGTGAGGTGGTTGGAGATGCCTTAGGTTGCACCCTGAAACAATGACTTGGAGATGATAATCAAGGCCACCCTTGATCAGATAACGATTAGTCAGCTGGTGGTGACGGGAAGTCCCAAGAGCGACTCCATCAGGTTCAAGTGTCTACTAATCACTGGGAATAGCAAACATCTTGGGAAAATGTGGGAGGGAAACAAAAATGGATAACCTCTCCTGGACAGGGTCCTGACCAATGTCCTCTCAGATTACCCAGTTTTCCCAGGGCTTTCAGCATTGACCACTCTATTCTGTACTGCCTTAAGGGAAAACACTCATCTTCCATGTTTGATTTTTCTGCCACAATGCCAGGGCCTGCCACAAGTCGAGTCTCAAAAGCATATGCCTTGGAGCCAGGTAGACCCATTTCTTAACAGCTCTGTCACTTTAAGCCACTCAGCTTTTCCGAATCTCAAGTTTCCTCATTTGACAAATGAGCACTTTTCATGAAGCTTAGTTTGGTGAAGACAAAAGCAACTCGTCAGGCCTTAGCTTAGAGTGACCTGAGTTGGAAGGACTAACTCCCTCAAGTTGTCCTCTGACCCCACAGACACACTGTGGCGTACAAGACAACACCACAAAATTTAATAATGGAAAAAGCAAGTCCTTAGTAAGCACCATCTATGCCTACTATAATTAACCTCCTTCACCTCTAAGTGGGATTAGCTGCCTTCCTTCCTGTTCCCTTTCTCTCTCTTTCTCTTCATAATTTTTCTTATCTTTTTCTTTTGAGAAAGGCTGGCCTGGAACTTGTGTCAATCCTTCTGCTGTAGCCTCTCAAGTGCTGGGACTACAGGTGTTTGCCACTGTGCCTAGGTATTTTGCATTTTCTGAGATAGAGCCTCACTATGTCAATCTTACTAAGTCAATCCTCCTGTCTTCGTCTCCCAAGTGCTGAGATGACAAGCATGCATTGCCATTACTTTCTGGGCAGGAAGTCTAGATGATGTCATTCACATAAAATGCTTTAGCATAATTAGATCAAAGTACATGGTGGGCTGGACATTTCGTACATAATTACCACAAAAGCTCTATGAGACAGGTTTGATTATTCCCATTTTATAGAAAGAAAATTAAACAATGGCGATGCCCTGGCTCCCTCTCCTGTTAAGTGTTGGAGCTGGGAATCACTCCATATCCCTGTGAGTCTCCAGTACAAGCCCAACATGTCCAGGGCACCACAGTGCCCTACCCGGCTGCCAGCTTTGCACTCCTGCTTCTCTGCATTTAAATTTGCCAGGCCAAGCTTCCTCAGAGTAATTCCGTAGAGCACGGTCAGTCTTCCAACAATTCTCTAAAAACCCTGGAGGTCATGTCTGCATCCGAACACCCCTTCTCTTAGTCCTTCAAAGTCAGATTGGGGTTGGGGGCATGAAGAAGAAGGTGGACTGTGAGAGGAGAGGAGGAAACAAGAGAGTCACATGGAATTCACATGATACAAATGCAGAACGGGAGACTCTCTGAGGGGGGCGGGGAGGAAAAAGACCACCAACTGGAGAGGTCGGCGAGGAGGCAGAAAACGCCACAGTGCTAGGGCTCAGAAGGCAGTTCAGTGAACAGAGTGCTCACAGACATGCGCGAGGCCCTGAGTTCTGCATAAACTGGGCACTGTGGTGTAACACCAACACCTGAGAAGCGCAGGAGGGAGGGTCGGGAGCTCAGAGTCTTCCCGGCTACAGGTGAAGTTTAAAGTCAGCCTGGAGTATGTGAAATTGCATCTCACCAACGCGATGGTTCAGGAGGCGTGGGTGCTTGCTGTCAGGGCTGGCGACCCATAGGAAAGAACCAGCCCTGCAAGTAGTCCTTTGACATCTGCACGAGGGCCCTGGTGCGCGTGCACACACGCACACAAGTAAGTGTGATTTTTAAAAAGATAAGTAGACAAAAAAAAAAAAAAAAAAACAACTAAGGAAATCCATTTCTCTGCCAAAAACAATTTATCAAAAGAATTTAACGTAGGATAAAGAAACCAGCATTAAGTGAAATTGGGTAAATATAAGGAAGCAATTGATTTTATGAGGACTGAATGGGCTTAAGCCTAATAGGGATCAGGCAAGTGGCTGTAGAGAAACCTATCTCCTCCAGAAGAGCCTCCTGGCTTTGTCCCCAAGTCTATGCAATCCACACCCATCTATTTGCAGTCACCCGAAAAGCCAGCCAGAAAGATTGCCAAGTACGCATAACAACTTAATACTCTTCGGCTCACAATCAATCACCTATAACTTCAGCTCCAGGGGAACCAACATCCTGTTTCTGTCCCTGTGGCACTGCATACATACACACACACACACACACACACACACACACACACACACATCCCTGTGCCAGCTTCCTGGGCCTGGCTGCACAGCCAAGTCAATATTTGCTGTCCTTTCTTCTAAAGCCCATCTCTGTGTTCCCTCCCACATACCCACCTCTCTGGGAGGACCTTACTCCCGACAGGGCCAGCCAGGTAGTCACCTGCTTTGGCCAATGAAATATGTGAAAGAGCAAAACATCCCCATGGAAGCTGAAACTTGAGGATGTGTCTAGTAACGTTCCAGATGTGTCTTAAGTGTCACAAAGGGGCTTGTTCCACAGTCCAGGCTCAGAATTAAGACATGAGGATACCAGCTAGTTTGAGCCTATAAGCGTCTAACCTGTTTTGTTTTGGCAGGAAAATGTACCAGCGCAGGCTGATGGAGATGCTAGAATGGAGGTAAAGATCGAGGGCTGATACAACGCAACTGCTGTGTCCTAAAGAACAGCTTCAACACCGATGCCTGTCTGTCCATCACGGAGCTTTCTGCCTTAACTCGACAGTAACAAGGATACCTCTATTTTCCAACTACTAGGTTCAGTCTATACTGTGTTCTACAGTTTAATGATTAATATTGGTCATCAACTTGACGAGACTCACCTAGGAAACAAACTTCTGGACAAGACTGTGACGGAGTTTCCAGGTTAGGTATTGAGGCGGGATGACCTACCCTGAGTGTGTATGGAGCCATCCACAGACCGGGGTTCAAGACTGGATCCAGAAGAAAAAGGAAGAAAAGAAGAGAGGGGAAGGGAAGGAGAGAGGGAGAGAGAGGGAGAAAGGGAGAGAGAAAGAGAGAAAGAAGAAAGAAAGAAAGAAAGAAGGAAGGAAGGAAGGAAGGAAGGAAGGAAGGAAGGAAGGAAGAAAGGAGGAGCTGACAAGGTGGGTAAAGTGCTTGGTGCTAACCCTGACACTAACCCTGACAACCTGAGCTCGATCCTAGGGACCCACTGTCTGCTGAGGCACTCATAAGCCCACATCCATGCACACAAACACACAACACCTAAGTAAATAAATAATTGTACTTTTTTAAAGGGAGAGCATTCACGGCCCTCTGCTTCCCAACTGCAAGTGCAGTATAACCCACTGCCTTATGCTCCTCTCCCATGCCTTCTGGAACTACCAGGGTGGACTGTACTCTGGAATTGTGAGCTCCCCCTTAAGCTGCTTTTATTGGGTCTGTCCTGTCTAGTTTTATGTCAACTTGATACAAGCTAGAGTCATTCCGAAGGAGGGAACCTCGGTTGAGACAATGTTACCATAAGATCCACCAGCAAGGCATTTTCTCAATTAGTGATTGATGGGGGAGGGCTCAGCCCATTGTGTGTGGGGCCATCCCTAGGCTGGTGGTCCTTGGTTCTATAAGAAAGCAGCTGAGCAAGCCATGGGGAGGAAGCCAGGAAGCAGCACCCTCCCATGGCCTCTGCATCAGCTCCTGCTTCCAGATTCCTGCCCTGAGTTCCTGACTTCACTCTGTAATAGGCTGTCACCTGAGAGTATAAGGAAAATAAACTCTTTCCTCCCCAAGTTCTTTTTTGTCATGATGTTTCATCACAACAACAATAACCCTAATTAAGGCAATGTCTTTTGTTGTAGCGACAAGGAAGTAACTGATATGGATTGCTACATAGGTATCAGCAGGATTGGAGGACAAGAGGGCTGGGCTGCTCCCTGATAAACAACAGTAAAAAACAAGGGCCAGAACTACAGTACTCTACTTATTGATTAGACCAATGGGATCCTCGTCAGTATTCCTGTCCCTGGAAGACATGGTATCCTGAGCCTGGAAGGCCCATTAACTGTTGAGTATCTAAACCTAGTTTCAGAAGGCCTGAACATTTATGGTCATTATCTAGACAGCACTTAATGTTAAAAAAGAATTTCCCATTACCTACTTTTGTAAGAGATGGTCCACATAGGACTATTAATTAACTGCACAAGAAAACACCCCTCAGGAAAACTATCCAGAAGTTTTACAAATAGTAGGAAACCTACCTGCAGCATGTATCTGGACAAGGGTCTCACTGGTTCCAGGCCACTCTCATCCCTGAGAGAGTATCTTCCATTACTCTATCAAAAACTGTGTGTCTTCCATACTAGGGCTCTAGGAGTCTCCTCTGAATTTATGGTCATTTCTTTCTATGGGGATCACAAAGCCTGAGGGGCCAAGGGGAGTTCAGAACAGGACCTGGCTGACACCGGAAGGTTTGCTCAAATGGAAAGTTTTGCTACAATAGACCCACAGAGACCGAGAGAGGGTTCCACAAGGGACTCCTATCTGCAGGCTTCATGGGTTTGTGGAAAATCATTTCTAGGAGGAGTGGCAGGCACACAGCCTCTAAGGTTCTGCAAACACCAACTTGTGGGCTGGGCCTTGGATTGCCATCTCCTGGTAAATTCAGCAAAACTGGGCAAAAGGAAGAAAAGAAGAAAGGGAGAGAGAGGGAGAGTGGGAGAGAGAGAAAGAGAGAGAGAGAGAGAAAGAAAGAAAGAAAGAAAGAAAGAAAGAAAGAAAGAAAGAAAGGGCTGACAAGGTGGTGTTCACCTCTGTAAATGGAGGAGATGGAGGAGGCCCAGGAGAAGTCATAGAAAAAGGGAGAGCTCTGGGGAGATGGCTCAGTTGGTAAAGTGCTTGCCTTGAAACATCCAGAGCTGAGTTTTCTCCCGGACCCTTAAGGAAAGAAAACAAAAACAAAAACCTGGGCATGGTGGTCACAGTACTGAGGCAGTGGAGGCAGCTGAGTCCCCGGGGCTGACTGGCCAGTCAGACTAGCCTAGTCTGCGACAAGTCCCAGGTACCAGTGTCTCACTGGCCTTGACTCAAAAACGAGGTGGGGTTGGGGATATGGCTGGGTGGGTAAAATGCTCATCCAGAAAGTACGAGGACCTGATTTTGGATCTCCAGAACTCATGCAAAACTAGATGTGGTAGCACGTGTCTATAATCGTAGGGCCTTCATGGTGACATGGGAGGCAGAGACAGGAGGCTCTCTGAAAGCTCCCGAGCAGCTGGCCTGATGTCTGAACTGACAAACTAAGGTGGAAGGTAAAAGATCTGACAGCTGAGGTTGTCCTCTTACTGGCACATATAACATGACACTTCTCAAAGATATGGTAATCATGCCCCAAACCTGCTTCATACACACACACACACACACACACACACACACACACAATGCAGGTACACATGCACAAATTGAAAATGTGACAATTCCGGCCCAGGTTCTCCCTGGTGGATTCAAGAATTGAATTCTCTTCAAACGAGAACAGTTCCTACTTCTTAAAGCATATACTGGGACAAGTAGGTAAAAATAGCTTGATGTTCGCTCCGGGCTAAATAAAAGACAGCTGAGTGAAAGTTCAGGCACCATGAAATTAATAAAAATCACCGTTGCACCCTCTCTATTGCAGGTTCAGGAATAAATCGGGAGAAATCTGTGATGCACAGAGCAGCCTACTCAAGTGTGAATCAATCATTTTCTCCACTGACGCCTTCTAGCATTTTCTTTCACAGTATATTTACTGGATTCCTAGTTCACCAAAGTTGCTTCCTAGGCCTGAACAGCGATGGATTTTTGGAGTCACCGAGACCAATTTTGTTTACTAAAGAAATTCCAGGCAAGAGTAGTCTGACTTAGGCCTAGGCAAGGCAAGGATCCTTACGTAAGCTGTAAAACAATAGTTTTGTCTTATCTGAGGAACTCACTGCGTGTGTGTTCGTGGGTGAGTGAGTGTGTGGGTGAGTACATGTGTGTGTGAGTGTGTGTGTGTGAGTGTGTGTGGGAGCGTGTATGCATGTGTTTTACTGCCAAAATAAAATAAATGGAATCAGCACACACATGATAACGCGCTCTTTGCTAACTCACACTAATTGCTGGGCTAATTGATGTTTGTTGAACTTTCTCCGTTTCATTGAGTGATTAGGTACAAAGCTAACAGTTGACATCTGTAGGCGCTTAACTGGCGTCTGTAATTACTGTTAATGTTAAATAATTGTTAGTTAATTGGAGTGGTAACTGACTGAATGGAATCCAGATTGTGACGCAGAAAAGAAACCTAGTTAAATAAACATACATTTTTGGGAGAATACAACTTTTTTTTTCCTTCTTAGTTGTCAGAAACTAGAAATAACCCAGAAGCATGGACTAGCCCAAGGGCTTCCTGCAGGAAGGACCCACGCCTGGGGCTGAAGGATATGTTAGAAAGTCTTACTAAAGAGGAAGGAGGCTTTGGTCCCTAACATCTTTCATTGCAGGTCTGCAACACAGGCTTGATGTTTTAATTGCAATAATTATTATCACAGTGGTCTATTATGAGTATATTCCTCTCCCAGACAACCAGACACCACACCAGTGTCTAAAGAAACTACTGTATACCCATATCTGTAAATAGGCTTAAAGGGGCCAAAGAGCATTCAAGCTTTTCTGTCAAAACCCCTGGGCATAAGGAAAACTATTTCAGACAGAGGATACAGGGATCACCCAATAAAGAAAATGAAGGACTTCCTAGTGGGCTCAAAATTAAATCAGAGTATCTGAACATCCATGAAAGGAATCTGTTGGGGGCTGGAGAGGGTCGTTAAAGTGTTTGCTACACAGGCAAACAGAGACCAGAGTTCAGACCCAGCACCTAATTAGAAAGGTAGGTGTGGCAAAGTTATCTATAATCCTAGCACGGGGGGAGGCAGAGACTGCTGGATTCCTGGATTCACTGACCAGTCAATGCAGCCAGGTTCGGTGAGAGACCATGCCTCAAAAAATATGGTGGAGAGCAACTGAGAAAAACACTGGACATCAATTAAGCTCTGGCCTCTACACTCAGACATATTCACAGACATAACACAGTAACATAGTAACCAGTTCACAGTGGTCATGGGGACACTCAGGATCTGGGGAAATGGCCTTTCGTCTTTTTACTGGAAAGTGACAAGATGGCCAATGAAGTAACCCAAATACGACTATGATCATTTCAAATGCTCTCAACATCTTACAACTAAATGCTGTGGTGGGATCCAACTCCTGCCTCTACTTCCCCAACATGTGTCCCCACAAGTCCCCCATAAGGCCACAGAATAAACGTCTCCAGTAAGGAGGCTAGAGATGATGGCTATAGCTTACCACACTCCCCAGCAGCCTCAAAACAGCTATTCATGGCAGTCCACATGCACGCTTGTAATCCCAGGAGAGGGGCCCCAGCCAGCTAGCTTAATGGGTGAACTCCAGGCTCAGGGAGAAAGCCAATCTCACACGACAAGGGGGAGAATGGTCAAGGAAGACACCAGCAAGGATACCTGGCTTCCACGTGTGTACAAACACTGTGTGTCCAGAGAGAAGCACTTTCTCACCATATGGAACAGTTCTGGTCTCTGCTGGCAATTTTACACTCATAGGACAAGGCATCTGTTTCCCAGAATTCTCCAGGAATAATTCTATACAACAGCTTCTGTATGTGAGAGGCAGATTTCCATAGGAAGGCCAATTTCCATGACAAAGGGGGTCTGATTGCATGCTATTTGTGGTATGGGGTGGGAGAAGATCGAACTACTTCTAACTGCTTTGTCTCACACCAAGCACCAATTACCTTCAATACTATTTAATTCACCACATGTAAGACATTTCTATCTCTCAAAACCCCAAGAAAGCCAGCTCTAAAACAGCACACACACACACACACACACACACACACACACACACACTCCTGGAGGAAGAAATACAAAAATGAGCAGTATTCTATCTTTTCCTTATCTGGGATAAGGAGAGTGGATAAACACAGATCTAATTTGCAGAGGCTAAAATTGGCTCATTTTTCCGTTTCACGTCTCTGGTCTGTGTCTTCCTTACTCTAAGCCCAAGACACCACAAGGGGCTGTAAAGTGGGCTCCTTGTGTTTATGATAAGGGATAGTAAGTCTAAACCACATTTCCCCTCCTCTACCACAGTCAACTGCCTTTTAGGTGTGGAACTAGGACTTATCTCAAGAGACAATGTTCCTTTTTTGTATTCAATATTGCCTTCTTGGTATTCAGACCAAGAAATCCTGTCCCTTCAAAACCAACAACTACAGTTAACATTGTTGCTATTAAGCAACTCACTAGACAAGAAGTTGCTTGCAATACCTTTTTATTTTCTGCTTTTGAGGACCTCTGGCTGGCTCTGATCTCACTGTGCATTCATTATATCGCAGAGGGTGACCTTAGACTTCCGATCCTCCTGCCTCTACCACCTCTAGAGTGCTGGGATTACAGGTATGAGCCACCACATCTGACTTACGCAGAGCCATGCATAGAAAGCAGGGCTTCCTGCACACCAGGTAAGCACAGCTCCCACGAAGCCCCATCCCAGCAATCTGTCTGGGTAACGGCTTTCTTATCCCTTCTCAGATCTCAGACAGCGTAGTACCCAGGTTCTCTCTGTGTGATGTTGATAAAAAGGCATAGTGCCCAGACACTCCAAAAATCCATATTAGTTACTTTTCTGTTGCTATGATAAAACACCATGACCAAGGCCATTTTATAGATGAGTTTATTTGGGTTTAGGGTTCTAGAAGGCTGAGAGTCATCTTGGGTGGAGAAATGGTACTAGCTAGGCTTTTAATCTCATAGGCCCACCATGATAGAGTTCCTGTAACAAGGCCACACACCCTATGCCTCCCTAAAGAATGCCACCAACTGAGGACCAAGTATTAAAGTAGGGTACTTCTCATTCAAACCACTGCAGGACCCAACCTTGCCTATATCCTCTGGAAATTGTGTCTCCATGAGCCCCACAAAAGCTCAAGCGTATTCCTATAATTGGAAGGGAAAGGCCTTGATAAAGCCATCAGGAGCTCAGGGAGGCCAAGGATTCTACCTGGTACTTCTTGAGGTGACACAATGCCCATGAGAATTCTCCACAGTTGGTGTTGGAAATGGAACAAGATTCTGCCTAGCTTGCAGGTGAGGGCTCCCTGCTCCTTCACTTTCCTGAAGACAAGCTGTGTTCACCACAGGATTTGAAGGTTTCTGTCTTCTCTAGATTATCCCCATTCCCTACCACCAACCTCACAGCTTAGGGTATATTCTGTTGGCAGGATCTAGGTCGACATTATGGGACTGTTGTATTATGGCAAACAAAACAAAACAAACAAAAAACCCTCCGGACATAACAGGATCATCCCACATCCAGTTTGGAATAGAGATTACCTTGGCCTGGTAGTCATGGCAACTTACTGAGCAGAACAATATACAGTGGTAGCTAGGTCTTATGGTAATTATAAAAGAGCCATTAATACCATTGGCAGGAAGATAGGAGGGTCAAAGGACCTCATCCAGGAGTTTAGCCATTCCTCTCCCCCCTCCCCTCAGCTGCATCCTGGGGGTTTCTAGAGTTCATGCGTAGTAAAAACAGTAACCAAAGAGGGGCTCTACAGCACAGCTTCTACAAAATCACCATCCGTGACGGGACTTCGAGGTGAGGCAGCCGCTTTGGGGTCACATTCACTACTCCTCTGCTCTGTAAGTCACTAATTAGCCCAAAGCGGGACTCTGGCGACATCATTCACTACCCTGGTCAGTGGCTGGTGCCCTACGCGATGTGGACCGTTACTCATTTTGTCACCCCAGGAGGAGCTAATAGAGCAGGGACAGAGGTGGACAGAGGGGTGGGAAAGTCAGAAGATCTCCCTATGGCCTGCCTCGGCTTCAGGAGGAGTCCAGGGACGGGGATTCTGAGGCCAAAAGGGGTGGCAGTTCTCTCTTCGCTGTGAGAGGCCCCACAAACAGGCGGGTTGGAGGAGGCAGGGATTGTCAGTTGTCCACCCTTGCCTGCATGGCTTCCTTTCCTCCTCAAGCAGCTCTGTTCTACAGCAACCTACGGGCTTTATAAAACGTTAATTATCTCCACACGATGAATATGTGTGCACTTGTCTACCAAACTGTGGAGGACAATCTATGGGATGCGAGAAAGGATAATAGGGATTGGAGAGATAGCGCAACCACAAATGAGGGCAAACTTTAGAGGGCCTGATTTTGACTCCTAGAACCAACCTCAGGCAGTTCAAAACCACCTGTAACTAACTTCCCAGCTACAGGCAATCTGATGGCCTCTTCTGACTCTTTGGGTACTGCACCCATGTACATAAACTCTTACACAGATAGATAATTAAAAATAAAAAGTAAATCTTAAAAAAGAAAAACAAAGGGTAATATTGACCATCAGCAAAAAATTCCTGTGTGTGTGTGTTTAGTCTATGTGTGCAGAGACTTAAAGTTGATATCAGGTGTCTTTCTCAATCTCTGCTCATCTTTTCATTGTTGTTGCTGTTAAGTGTGTGGCTGTTGTGTGTGCTTCGGAGCATGTGTAGGTGTGTCCTGGCAAACGTGTAGAGGACCACTTTATGGAACTGGTTCTCTACTTCCACCTCTTCATGGGTTCAAGGCCCTGACTTCACGTTGCTAGGTGGAAAGTGTCTTTGGCCACCAAGTCATCTCACAAGCCCTGTACTGTTTTGTTTTGTTTTGTTTGAGATAGGGTCTCTCAGTTGCCTGACACTTGTCAACTAGCTAGCTGGGAGCCCCCAGGATCTTCCTGCCTCTGCTCCCCATTGTTGGGATTGCAGGAGTTGGCCACCACTTCAAATCATATCCAAATTCAGGCCCTCACACTGGCAAGGCAAGGACTTTACCTCTGAGACATCTCCCCAGCTCCTAGAAGCTCCCTGAGCACAATATGCTCCAGAAATTGGGGAATTACAGAGCCTGTTGCTCCTATAGCTGTTCAGCTCACAACACAGGGGCAGTAAGTCAGTCAGTCTCTCTCAGCTTCTGTCTCAGTGGGAAAACCAATTTTTCCCTTGGCAGATGTTTGAATCACAAAGACAGAAGGATTCATAAAATTCACATGAACATCCTGTAAACATTTAAATACATCAAGATTAGATAAAGGCAACCATGACCTTGATTAAAGTTGAGCTATTTTTTTTAAGTGTACAGCAATAATCCCTCTAATTTGCAGGCTCAAACTCCAGCTTCTCTTGAAAGGCTCCTCTCTCATTGGGTATGCTGTATGTATAAGCAAGCACACCCCACCCGATTAACTTGTTGTAAAACTGGAAATCAAAGAGGCATCAAAAAGAAGCAACATTTTGGAACACCTATGCAGGTCATACTCCACTGGATTGGACTGAGTCTACGACATTTAAATAAAAATCAATCGGTAAGTTACAGAAAACATATTCACCACACCCCTGTCTGCTCCAACCCTTGCCCCTTGCCAATTAACTATTTTATCCCAACTGGAGAAGCTGGCCCAGAATGTGGTTTGCTTAGGACTGAAAATTCTGACCTGCAGAGGCTAAGTAGCTTGCTCAAGCTCACAAGCAAAGTGATGGACTAGAGCCATGGCCCCTTGCTGTTACAGCCTGGAGCTCTGTCTCCAAGCTAAGCAGGCCAGCATCAAAGCTGCCAAGTCCCCAGCCCCTGCCCCAGTTGGCTTGCGAGTTTAGCACTGCCCTCCAACAGTGAAATTTTATGGACCAAATCTGCACACCCACCAGACCACCAGGCTCGGAGGCATAACCTTCCCAGCTAAGCCTGCTACTCTGACACCAGAGGAGTGTCAGGCTCCTGCGAAGGACCAGGGTGATATGTGGTCTTGCACATCTGGCTCTCAACGGTGCCAGTGTGGAACTCCCTTACACTCTTGTTAAGACTGTTCACTAAGAGAAGGCCTTGAAGAGTTTCCCAGCTGTGTGTCACCTGATATAAACTGGTCCTTTCTTGCAAAGCTTTAAAACTCTTGTTTGTGTGTATGTGTGTGTGTGTGTGTGTGTGTGCGCACATATCTATATATCGTGCACATATGTATGTGCACCATATACAGATGTGTGTGCACACACACAGAAAGAGAGAGAGACAGAGAGAGAGACAGAGAGAACTGAGTGACTTCTTTCAGGCAAGCAAGCCAGCTTTTCAGAGTGTCTAGAACCTGATGCGAGGAGAGATGACAGCTGAAGGGCCTGTCAACCACTTATCCAGAAAGCACTGCTGCTGCTACCAGGAGTAAAGATAGACGCCAAACCACAGGTGCCTGGTGAGGCTCACTGCACCTGTCTCCCAGGAGAAACTGACATCAGTGCTGCACATGGTACACACACACACATACACACACACACACACACACACACACACTCTTTTTGATAGTTGTTTTAGTATTTAGCAGTGTGAATACTAACGGCCTTTAACAAAACGACTCTGGAGCCACCATCTGAGCCCCAGCGCCCCACCCTTCAATCTCTTTCTCCAGAGAGGGGGGGCTGTGAGCACCAGGCGCGCTACTTCAGCAACACCTGTGCTTCTACACTGATTCGGGTGCTTGTCATTCACTTTACCAACAGGAATTAGCATAAGGCATTAAGGGGAAACTCCAGGGGAGGAAAGAAGGGCCATTTTGATGGAAATAAGGGGCGAAGGAATAATCCGTCATCAACTAAAATGCTTATTTGTGTATGTTTCCCAAGCAAAGCTTAGGAGAAAAGCCTGTGTTGATTTTTAGTATACACAAAGAAACCTTAATCCTTTCAAGGCAACTGAAATCACCCCTCACTCTCCCAGAAAAGCAGCAAAGAAGAAAGGCACCCGGTCAGGGGCATGGCTGTTCACAGCCACATAGATGCCCCACATCACTCAGTGTAAGTAAACAAAATAAGAATGCGGGGCGTGCTGGAAACTTGGGGTGGGATGGGAAAAAGAGAACGATAGCTCATCTTTCTTCTGTCTTCTCTTCAAGTCGCAAAGTAGAGCCGAGACAGCTTAGAAAGGGCCAGAGCAACTTAGCAGGAGAAAGACACAGTCCCAGGCAGCTGGAGATTTGTGTGCCCGGGTTGGAGAGGTCAGAGAGTGATAGAAACTTCTTTGGGCAGGGAACTGCCCTCCCTCCGTTTGCTCTCCTGTTACCTTTCTTTTTATTAAGGACACCTCCAAGGCCCACTGATCCTCTCTCGTGAGGGACATGTGCTGTCAAGCACCCACATCAGCTTTTATTGAGCTTTTAGCATTATGGAGTACAAATTTATACAAACTTCTCAGGCCATTAAAAATATGATGAAATATAAAGCTGGAATCATATCATGAAATTAAAATACAAGATCATATTCAATATGATATTAAGTCTGAGAATCCCAGCAAACATACACACACATAGCCCTCGGGAACAACTTTAAATATAATGTACTATTTAAAATCAAGGTGGGTTCAATGTCAGAATAATTGGAGGGCATAAAATAACTGCACATAGAAATGCCTTACTAACTAGTAAGCAAAAAGAATAAAAATTAAAAAATTTAACAATGACATAAACTGCTGAAATGGGCTCCCGGTTCACCCTGTGGGTGCCTCGCTCTTGGTCCAAAGCTTATCCAGTGCTCCCACAAATCCTTAGTGGAACAGAGGTTACCACAGGCCAGTACATCTCTATTTAGCAATTATCCTGCAAGCCTAAGTCAGGTTCTAGGGTGGGAAGACAAAGGTGAGTTGATATAATTTGCATCTTTCAGATTGCACACCTTCTGAAGCTAGTGCATGGAGACTCCCCTAAATTTCATTATACCCAACGACCTGTCTGCAAATGAAGACTGCCGAGACCTACCAGCAGTGATTTAGGGTGAGCCTTTCCGAAAGGGACCTCAGCATCCTCACCGCTCTTCCTTTATGGACTAAGGCTTGGAAGGAATAAACGGGGAAGGGCGTGTTTAAATGCTGTCCTCTTGCTCATCTATTAACTTTACAGAGAGCCAGGACAGAAGAAGGCTTGGATTACGGCTATAATGCTGTGAATACTAAATACCTCGCTAGTTATGTAGCGAGGTATAGAGTTATAGAGTATGTGTCTGAGGTACCCACACCGTTCGTAGCGCTTTGACTGCTGGGAAGTTGATAACTGACAATTGAGACATTGTAAAAACATTCCTTTCTGTTGCAGTATCCAACATGAAATTAACACCACCGATCAATTTAAACAAGGAACCGGTAAATTCTTTCAAAATGAACTTTTTCTCCCACATCTCAAAAACATTCAGATTCCTGAGCAAAGCAAAAGCACAAAATGCAAAGACAAAAAGACCACATGGATTTTCCTTTTCCCTTTCTTCTTGGACAATGGTAATGAGATGCATTTTTTTGTAAGCCATCCTTTAGAATAATAAAGGGGGGGTCTTACCTTTGTTTACAAAAACAGTGTTGAAGAGTTTTTCAGAGCTAGCATCGGAAGCCTGAAAAACAGAAGTAAGGTAAAGCGTTAAGACTGTCAGCTAAGGCCGTCCCCCACAGCATCATCAGTTGCTATGATTTTTCAATCAATTGACTATATTTTAGGAAAAATATAAAAGCCAGTCATTTCCCCAAATCCTCCATCAGGTGGTGCTGGTTGACTGTTGGAGAAAGGCTGCACTGCAGCTATTTGCTGGTGGAAGGAAAAAAAAAATCTGATTTTCAAAATGTGTCCTTATTAGACATATTATCTGTGCAAAACATATTTCTATGAAATGGTACACAAGGCAATTTAATTCATTCACAAAATGATTTTCCAATTCCGTTGACAGATCATTATTTTAGAAATGTATTATTTTGGTTTTTGGGTTTTTGGGTTTTTTTTGCCACCAGATTTCCTGTATTTCAATTTTCTTCCACAAATCAAAAATGTGTAGTTTTTGACATTAATATTTTCCTTACTAAAGTACCATCCAGCATACCCACAAAATGATTTGTTTTTAGAGATGTAGCTGATGATCCTGATGTTCAGTGTTTGTCACAGTAACCAGGCCAACCTCGGTGTTTCAGATGAGAGCTGACCATGCTGAAAACCTGGCCACTATGTCACACCAATGTTACCTCCTTTTCACGTTTTTCAGAGACCATGTCTGCTAATTATTATACCAACATAGGGAAGTCAATAAGCCTGTTTAAATAGCAAGACTATAAAGTCAATTTAAATTATATACTAATGTTCCGGGAAATAAACAGTGGGTTGGTTTCGTGAAAGTGACAGTAATGTTGAAAATTTACTGCTTACTTCTAGGACTTAAAAAAAAAAAAAAAAAGGAAAAATTAAGAAAGCTCACTGCTCTGATTTGACAATATCTCTTTGACAAGTCAATGGTCAACCTGCACTCATGCTGTGTTTGACCTGTAACCCTTCTGAGAAAACTCTCCTCTTTCAGGTTTTATACAGAGACACATACATTTGTCAAAGCAAGGCACAGAATGTTCAATAAATATGGAAGAAAGAAATATGGGTAATAGGGGCGAGGGAACTTGGGCTGGCTTTGGGGGACAAAGAAGATATTCTATGTAGTCTTTTAATGCTACGCTGATGGAGATGAATTATTGCTGAAGGAAATGTTTCAGTTTACAAGGCCAGAGACAGAAAAAAAAAAAAAAAAACAATACACACACACAAAAAACCTAACCTATTTTTATTATGGTTGGTTCTCATTTAATTCTAACCTTCCTTTTCTATTATGGGGTGGTTCAGAGGATTAGTAAGACCAAGGGCAAAAAAATGTACAAAATATGTATTCAATTGCATTCACATGTGATTCCTCCGCTACTTTTGTAAGAATACTAAAAGACATACAGAGCTTTCCTGACATCATAAGTAATGCTAAACAAAATTATATTATAGTAGCACTTCATAAAAATGGGCCACAAAGCACGTCCTGCGGAGGGTGTTCAGCATGAAAGAGTGCAAGAATAGTAAGTTAGAAAGCCCCAGTGATCTGCACGGTGTACACACAGAGATGCGTGGATCGGACGAAGGGCACAACGATCCGGCTGCGCCAGAGGTGTTACTATACCCAAATATTAATGAGCTTTCTAGGCTTGTAAATTTCACAGTCTAAGCCTTAGCAATTCAAAGAGTTTTCAGCACTCTGACAATGGTGTGAAATGCTCTTAGAAAGTCATTAACAAGTCATGGCTTCAAAGCTAAAATGGAGTTAATATTTTTTGAAAGGGGGAAAAAAACTACACACACAAACACACACACAAACACACGAGCAACACCCTGTCTCTTCTATTATTGTACAGAACTAAAATAACACTTGAAATTTTGGGATTTTTCAATTACAGTGAGCCTATGGGCCTAAAGAAACAGGTTTTTTAAAAAAATTTACTACTCTTCCAAAATGGCAAAAGCAGAGCTAGGGAGAAGCAACCGTTTCAGGCTGCCTGTTCCATTGCTCTGGGTGTGGGAGGCAGAACTGGATTAGGCTCTAGGCGGCAGTCCCTGTGAGTCTGTCACCTTCGTGAGCACCACTGGGCTCTGAGAACACTCAGATAAGGAAGTGGCCCTGAGGACCTGATGATGTTGTGACCAACAGTCACCAAGGAAGTATGTCTGATGGACATTCAAAACGCTTGGGGCAATGCCTTCTAATGGAAGCTTTTTGAGCCCTTTTATTTACTGACATTGGTCACAAAGTGTTGAATTGTCTCTTGTGCCTTGGAGTAAAAAAGATGTCGCAAAAAGGCCTCCTTAGGAAAGGCAAAAACACCAAATGTACACGTGCCTAGGTGACTTGGTTAACATTTTTTGAAAAGTCTTCCTGCTTCCTCGTTCTCCTCTCTGGCCTTGTGGACCACCTTCACCCAAATTCTTCAAGAGTCTCCCAGGCAGTCTTGATAGGTCCAAATTCTCTGTAGAGCCTTCCACTTTCCTCGAGTAACTTTCCTTCGCTCATCACCTTTGAAAATTAGGGTGGGCGTAATGGCTCAGCAGGTAAAATGGGTTCGTTACCAAGCGTGACAACCCCAGTTCGAGCCCCCACACCCACGTTAAGGTGGACGTTGTCCTCTGATCTCTTCATGCACCCTCCACATACATATTTTTATTTTAAAAATTCGTCTGCACAAGTCGATGGGCTCCTTAATCGTGGGGACGTTCTCACCTCGTTGCTTTTAAAAGGAAAATAAACGTGCATTTCCCTCTATGACTTGGATCGTTTGCCTACCTAATTTTTCCCTTTAAATTAGCAACGATGAACGCAGGCGCGATAAGTCAAAGGGCAGACACACCGGTGCCTTCCCCATTCTCTCCGGCGCCGTGTACCTTTAGCCACACAGAAATGTAATGTTTCAGGTGCCATTTCGTTTCCTCACCTTGATTGGCTTTGATGAGTTTTATACACTTTAGAGGTTGAATCTAAAATTCCCAGAGAAACAAGCCCTTTGGGGCATTTTACGAGAGGGTGCGTGTTATTTGCCTTTTATATCGATACTTTCGATGGTCTAGAAGCCGTAGCTGGCGTGGAAAGAAAAGTTAAGTCAAGCAGCTTGGCTAATGAAGAAACTGAAAAGAATAAAGAAAGAAAGAAAGAAAGAAAGAAAAAAAAAACCGTCCAAGCACACGGGTGGGTCCCAGACGCCTGGAGCTGCAACGGGATTCCCTCAAAACTCAGACCGCTTAGGTAGCTCTCCAAAGCCACACCCGCAGAAAGAGGGACTTCGGGCGCAGCAAGACAATCCTCTCGGAAACTTAAGCGCGGGTGAGTTCCTGCACCAGCCAGCTCGCCTCTCGCTTCCCCGGGCTCCGCGTGCGCACAAGCCGGAGGGCGGGCACCCGAGGCTCGGCTCAGGGACAGTGACCCGTCAGCAGGCAGCTCCGCGCCAGGGAACCCTCTCTAGCCAGGGCGGTCGCCGGCATCCCAGCCCAGGGGTCTAATGATCTCCTCGGGAAGCCGCGGGTCCACTCCAGGAGGTGGGATCGCTTCTGTCCGCCAGGGGCTCCCGGGCAGGCGCTCACGGCTACACCGGCCGAGCCCAGCCAGCGAAGGGAGCCAGCAAAGTACAAAGGGGAGCGGGGGAGGGGCGGGGGAGGGAGGCCGGGCCCGCCAGACGCCAGCAGCCCGCCCCTGTTACCACCCTGGACCGGCTGCGGCCGCAACAAAAGACCCCTCGACCCCTGCCTCCTCCCCCGCAGCCGCGGGTGGCGGGCGGCCGAGCCACCCCACCCCACCCCCAGGGGTGGGGGGGACAACATTACCTGGTCGCCAGGGGTTCGGCGGTCTTGTCAACCCCAAGTTCATGGCTTGAGTCCTCCACCGGGTGTATGGGCACACACCACCGGGAGAGAGCAACCAAAACCCACGGCAGAGAAAACGCCCAACTCCAGGCGGCCCGCCTAGGTCCGCAAGTCTGTGTTTTGCTAATTCCTCTCCAAAGTCTCAAAGCCGAGGCACACGAATCAAATCCGAACCGGAGCCGCAACAGCAGCGGCGGCGGCGGCGGCAGCAGAACCAGGCTCCTCCGCCGCAGCCGGGAGTCGGCGCCGCGCGCGCACATCCAACGCAGCCAAGTCCGGGGCGGGCGGCGGGGAGACGGGGAGGGGGCCCGGCCCGCGCGCTCTCCTGGTGGCTCCGGCGGGGCGCGCGGGGGGGGGGGGGGCGGATGGCTCAAACCAGGGGCTCAACTTAGTGCGCCCTGGGGATCCGGCCGGGCTGAAGAGCGGCGGCCCGGGAGCCGCAGCCGCGGTGCTCGGAGCTAAGAACCAGGCGGCTGCGGCGGCGACAGGACAAAGGAGACCATGTGCGGAGGGAGGGAGGAGGGAGAGGGAGGAGGAGGGCGTACGGCGGCAGCCGCGAGAGCGGCTCCCCGGCGGCAGCCTCCGGCTCCCGACGGCGGGTGCCGCCTGCTCGGCAGCGCCGTGGGCTGGTCTGACGGGTCCTGGGCCCGCCGCGGCGCGGCACCGAGACGCTCCGGGAGTCGCGGTCGGCAGCGGGTGTCGCCCGCCTGGGTGCGGGAAGCTGCGTTTGAAGCTGCTGAGGGGCGCGCGCGGGACTAGCTCCGCTCTGGCCTGCCTCTCCCGCCTGTTCCCGGCTCAAGTGAACTCCATCGGCGGCCGGCCGCCGGCGCCTCCGGCTACCCGGGGCTGGATCTTGGCAGGGAAGGGGGTCCCTGGTGGCGACGCGGGGACACCTCTCTCTCCCGCCCTCGCTCTCGCGCTTGGACTTCGCTCCCGGATCGCAATGAGCGCGCCTCACTCCTGGCGCTCGCGGCTCTCGGAGCGGGACTTCTCGGCGCGCCCAGCCGGAGCCGCCAGCCGGTGCCACCGCCCCTCCTCCGACCCGCCCCGCGCGCCCCGCCCCTCGCCGCCCCTCCTCTCCACCCTGGCGCCCGGTTGGCCCTGCGGGGGCGCAGTCCCAGGGTGCCACACTGACAGCTGTGGCTCCCAGTACATTCTGCCTCCGGTAGCGGATCGGGCCCCAGGTCCCCATGGCGCCTTTCCCCCGCGGGGAAGAACCGCGACGCTCAGATCCCTTTGCAGTTACTGCTTCCGAGATTTGCGCCAAGCCAAGGAAAGGCTACTAGGCCCGCAGCCCAGCCACGGGTTGAACTGCCTCTAGCCCAGTTGCACAGAAGCAGGTTCCGAGAGCGGAATGGACGTCCAGGGTTAGGGGGTAGATCTTGGGCACACAGTGGGTGTAATATACAAAATAATCATTGAATTGTTTGATACGGAGGAGGAGGGGATCAGAGTCTAGAACACAAAGGTCTTGATTCAACCACGCCTCATGGTAGGTTTCCCAAACTGGCCATGTAGACATCTTTCCCTCCGCACAATTCCCCAAACTATCCGACTTGTGTACACATTTGTACCCACCAAGTGGTGACGGATGCTTCCCCTTTTGTCCAGCAAATGTGGAGCATTAAAGCCAAGCCGAAGCTTCGTTCTGTGAGTGATAACTGTATCACCTATCACCAAGATGTCCCCTGAAGCCCAGCTAAGCACCCTGGAGAGGAGATGGAGGGATGAACGAAAAATCATTAATGGGGCCTTCAGCCATCTAAGCCACTCACCTACCAGAACACACAGCCGCTCTCTTCATTTATAATTCTGTCTGTGCAAGATTCTCTTTCCTTCCCTCCCGCACCATTTGTGTGTGTGTGTGCGCGCGTGCGCGTATGTGTGTGTGCGTGCATGTGTGTGTGTGTGTGTGATCTGTGCTCCAGTGCCCTGGAGGACAAATCCCCCGGAGCTGTGAGTGACCTGACTTGCTGGAAAGCAAACCCCAGCCTTTGGCAAGAACAGCTGAGCCATCCTTCTTTAGGTGTTCTGACCTCTTTTACTTCCCATCCCGACATCAGTGGCCCTTTGAAGGAAGTGAGCCATGCCAGGGGGACAAAAGACTGAAGGCATTTGTAGCTTTGATTTTACCCCTGCAGTTTGGTGAGGCCTCTCCTGGGACCAAAAACCCAAGGAGAGGAACCAAAGCGTGCAGTCAAGAGCAGCCTGGGCTGCAGCATGCACAGTGGGTGGAAAGCAAGAGGCAGAGCCTGGTTTCCTCAAATGCCACTATGACCCGGGAAAAGTGACTAGAGAAGAAAAAAGATAGACAAAGGGCAGAGCTCTTCTCAAGAGCTTCTGCAATCCACAGAGATGTCAAGGAAAGGGCTTTAAAGGAATGATGGTACCCAGATCCCTACATCACAGCACTACAAGTCTATAACCCCAATACTTGGGGAAAGGACAGTGAATTCCACAATGGTCTGGGGCACATGATAAAAACCTGCCTGAGTAAAATGAATCAATAAAGCAATAATAAGATGAACATGTCTCATCTCTTTAAAGTCACTTCACCAGCACTGGTGTCATAGAAATCTTAATATAAATAAACAAACAGAACCTGGGCATTGTAAAAGTGCTTGCCACCAAGTCTGACAACTAAAATTTTGGAAATCAGAGGTCTCTTTCAAGTTTGACCCTTTTGATAAATGCAGCAGAAATGAAGTTTTGTAGAAATGGGTTGGTTTAACTATCTACTTTGAGGAAAGGTGACTGGTAGCTCCAGGAGGCCTTGGGTTCTCTGTGTAGCCAGGACTGACCTTGATCTCCAGATTCTCCTGCACAGCTCTGAAATTCAGCCCCTCCCTAGTCTTCCTAATTGGACATTTCATTTTGTTTTGTTTTACTGAAACAGCATCTCACTACGAAGCCTAGGTAGATCTCTACTGCAGCTGGCCATCTCCCTGCTTCCTTCCTCCCCAGTGTTGGGATTACAGACATTTACCAATAAATAAGGCCCAATTTTGGAAGATTCTGGTCCAAGTCTAGAAGCCATCATGTCTTTTACATTCCAGTGGTTTTAATACACCAAAATATTTCTGCCTTCTTAACATCACTTTCAGAGCCTGAGCTAGACCTAAAGACACAAAATCTTGGAAAGCGGCGATCCTACTAACCATCAATGAGCAAGACATGGACTCAAGCTGAGGAAGGAGGATTTAGGAGTTCTGGGGCATCCTGGGCTACAGAAGACCTAATCAATCAACCAAGCACAACCAGGCATAGACTCCAATATCTTCCTACTGATGAATTAATTATTTCAGGAGAGTTTGTGAAATATGACCACGTGGTGGGACAGAGTGTCAATCTTTTCAGTGGAGTGTCCTCTGGTAAACTGCCAATGTTCCAGGAAATAACTGCAACTGTAATCTTGCAAATACTCATAGTTAAACTCAGAGTAACACACACACACACTTACTATTTTTAGAGTCTCAAGTAGCACAGGCTAGCTACTTGACATAAAAGCAGGAGGGGGATTCAGTTGGGAAGAAGAGGTTCAATAGGATTAGGAGGAAGATCAGATACCATATATAAACATGTTATATATATATATAATGCATATTATATGTACATATGAAATTGTAAGCGTTTTAAAAATCAAAGATTTTAGTCAAGTTGGGTTTTTTTTTGGGGGGGGGGTCAAGACAGCACTTTTCATGTAGTCCTGACTGTCCTGGAACTCACTATATAGACTAGGCTGGCTGACCTCAAACTCAGAGATCTGCCTGCCTCTGCCTCCCAAATTCTGGTATTAAAGGTGTGCGCCACCACCCGGCTTCAGTCAAGTTTTTTTAGTCAAAATTTTCCAAGCAAAAGGAAAATCCATCTTCCTCAAGTATATATATATATATATATTCTAATATATATATATTTAACTTGGAAAGCTGAGTTAGAAGGATTATGACGCTGAGGCCAGCCTGGACTCTACAATGAGATCCTTTGTCAAAACATCAATAAAAGCAAGGCAAAACAAACACATAATTCTAAATCCATCTAGAGCAGCCATCCTCAACCTGTGGGTTGACACCCTTGGGGGTCAAAGGATCCGTTCTAAGTAGTTGTTATCAAAGACCTTGGGAAAACATAGATATTTACATTAGTCACCACAACATGAGGAGCTGTAATAAAGGGTCGCAGCATTAGAAAAGGCTGAGGACCACTGATCTAATAACGGGTTAATAACTGACAATTTGAAATTCGAGACGGTATTCAGTGGTATCATGAGTTATCAGACTTAACCTGGCTACATTTACAGAAAATATGTCTTTAAAATTCTGGCCTTAGGTTGAGTGTTTTGCATAGAGAAGGTTCCATTAATATATTTGTAGTTAGCTTTGGAAAACATAATGAGCTTGAAGCTCGGGCCCCAACAGAGTAATGCTAGGAGGTTCCTGATACAGTTAAAGGAGGAGGAGGGCTTTACAGAAATCTACTCAAGCCTTCATTTTCAATCACATAAGCAGTTTGAAAAGAGCATGGAAGGGAAGTAATAATGCACACAAGTTCCTTCTCCAACTCACCTTGGGTAGATGTCACTTAGTCTTGCCTTTCTTAATTTTTTTTATTTGGGGGAGGGGGACAGGGTCTCATGTATCCCATGCTAGCCTTGAACTTGCTGCGTAGCTGCAGATAACCTTGAATTGCACCGATCTCCACCACCTCTCAAGTGCTAGGATTATAGGCTTGCCGCTAGATCGGGTTTATGCGGCCTTGAGGATCCAATCCAAAATGCCATGCATGGTGGCAAACACTGTGCCAAACTGAGGCCAATCCCCAGCATAAGACTTGCTTTGTTGTTTTTTTGTTTTTGTTTGTTTGAGACAGGGTTTCTCCATGTAGCCCTGGCTGTCCTGGAACCTACTCTGTAGACCAGGCTGGCTTAGAGCTCAGAGATCTGCCTGCCTCTACTTCCCAAGGGCTGGGATTAAAGATGTGCACCACCCCACTCCACCCCAACTAGGCCCTGCTTTTTTACAGAGATCAATCAAGAGCCCTGGTGTGGAAAACAGGAACAAAGAAGCTGCTGGCTGCCGGAAATGAGGTGCATACCCCTCTCTTGCCATAGTCTACCCTTCATTCCTGCCAGTTCTCTTCTTTCACATTCTTCAGCCCAGGAGACAGCTACTCTTCCTGGGGTCTGGGATGTTGTTGTGTAGGCCAATACCTTTGAACCACAGATCAGGGCATCTTCCTTTCGTATGCATGCCTAGTCAGCTTCAGCTGACCCCCAAGTCCTTCCATCTCCACAGTCTCCGGCCCTTCTGGTAAATTTTGAAATGGAAGCATCATTACTCGTCAGGCAGAGAGGAGACTGCTGTGGCTCACGTTCCCATTGCTGTAAAGCAAAAACCCTCCACCATTCTACGCCTCCGTCCCTACCATCGATCATGGCTGTAACAAGAGGGAAGTAAATAAATGGAACTGTGTTAGTTTATGGCGCATACTATTGAGATGCAGGGGGGAATAAATATTTTCCAAGTATGGAAGTCAAGGAAAAGAATTTTATTTTCAAACTTCAGAGTTGACTATAAACTAGTAAGGGGAGGGGAATATAAGAAAGGATGTAAAATATATCTTACTTAGCCACCAAATCTACATTAAAATATTAACATTCGGAGGCTGACACCAGAGAAGAAAGGCAGTGAAAAACTAAAAATAAATTTCATCTATACTCATGTCACCCAGTTGTCGACAGGTACCTCATCTGATTTGTTTTTCATTTTGTTGTGTTGCTAGGAATGAAACCCTGGGTCTTGTATATACACATCAGGCAAGCACTGTACAACCGAGTCACACCCCCAGCCCTTCACTGGAGGATTCTAGGCAGGAGCTCTACCACTGAGCCACACCCAGCCCTTCACTGGGGGATTCTAGTCAGGAGCTCTACCACTGAACCATACCCACCGTCCCTCACTGGGGGATTCTAGGCAGGTGCTCTACCACTGAGCCATTCTTAATCCAACACTAAGGGACTCCAGTCATGTAAATAGTGTAAGACAGGCAGTAAATCACACATGATGGTGTCATCTACTGGTTCCAAGATTGAACCACTACTAAAGAAACTGACATTCATACATGTAGTAGCATGTTTCTTGAAAGTGTTTACCATGATATCATCACTTATATCACTGTTGAGATGGAAATATACAAATTGGCAAATGTCCTAATTCCAGACAAGAAAAATGGATACAGGAAGTACAAGAAAGACCTTAGCATGGAGCTGAGATGACAGAGTTGATTCTTCAAATTGTGACTATCATCTTCTGTATGCATTTCTGCTCTTCCACACTCTTGGGGAACCTATCTCACTTTCTTACTCCCTGGCCAAACCCAGAAGTAAAAAATAAATCCTAGGGCTGGAGAGATGGCTCAGCAGTTAAGAGCAACTTCTGCTCTTAGAAAAGACAGGAATGGCTCCCCGTACTGTAACTCCAGCTCCATGGTATGGTACACCCTCTTCTGGCTTCTACAGGCACCTGCACTTACATGTACAGACTCACATACAGATACACACACACACACACACACACACACACACACACACTAAAGCAAATCTTAAAAAAATATTTTTTTAACCCACGACAGCTTCAAATTCTCTATTATAGCCAAAAAGTCCTTCAAGTGCTCATCCTCCTGCCTCTGCCTCTTGAGTGCTGGGATTACAGGCATGTACCACACAGGTTCTTTACTGAAATGGTGCCTCTCTATGTAGCCCAGCCTGGCCTCCACTCCATATCCTCCTGTTTCTCCTGAGTGCTGGGATTATACAACACCCACCTCAAAATTAGTTCTGATGTCTATAATCCAGAGAAACTTCCAGGTCTGGGAGGTTATGGTAACCATGTCTTAGCCCTACGAACACTGTGAGGATATTTGAGGTTTACTGTCCTCCTTAGTTTTAACAAAGTCCACAGTAATCTGAGAGGAAAGCCTTCATTGAGGATTTGCTTAGATCCGATGGGACTATGGGTGTGTCTGTCGGGAACTGTTTTGATTGTTACTTGATCAAGCAAGCCAGAAAGCAGCATTCCTCCATGGTTCTTGCCTAGAGTTACTGCCTGGACTTCCCTCAGTGACTGATTATGACCCAGAATTCTGGGGTTCCCAGAATTCTACTCTTCTATCAATGTAAATAAACGAAGCTTTTGTTTGAGGCTTCATGACTGAACACTTGCAGAAGTCCCAGTGAGGCAAGAACAGTGTATTTGCTTCCACTGTTTTGGTGAATCATATATTTTCTGGAGAAGCAGGAGGGGAGTTAAAATGTCACAAAATTTCCTTAGGGTAGATTTCCTAAAAGCATGCTCATTTCTGGCTTCTCACTTTTGTTCTGGCTTTAGCTTTTATCCTTCTCTTCTGTGGTATCAGGATTGGAAGGGGGGGGCTCTTGAGCATACTTCTATGTACCCTCCATCTCTGGCTTTATGAGTCAGACCCATATTCTTTAAAACATGAATTGGCAGTGTGTGAGAGAGATTAGGCAGGAGGTGAAGACAACTTGATTCTTCAAGACAAGTTGATTCTCTTCCTCTATAAAATAGGTCCTGGGAATTGAACTCAGGTCACCAGGCTTGGAAGCAAATGCCTTTACCCACTGAGCCATCTCTCTTGCCCCAGAAACGCATCCTTTATAAATGGCCAAGTGATACAAAAAAATACTAGTGATGATCAGAGGTCAAGACAAGCCAGTGTGTGCTCCTGCAGTGACCTGCCACCTCCTCTTTGGTCCTATGTAAGTACCATTTGCATATGTTGGTGGCACAAATTTCTTCTGCTGCTCCAAAGGACACATTTTCTCCCCTTCTCTCCCTCCTTCTCTCAGTGTATGTGTAGTATAAGTTGTGTGTGGGTACACATGCATTTGTGGTTATATGTAAACATATGTATGTGTACATGTGTGAAGGCTAGAGGTCAATGCTTGGGTGTACAGGTCCACTGTGAACAGGTGCCCCTGTGCCCACATCCAGTTGTTAATTCAATCATAAGAGTACTGGTACTGTAACACACACATGCACCAGCCTTTCTTATTCTCTGATGTTTCCTAGGTCAGAGAGAGTCCATGAAATGTATTCACATCAACATGCTAGGGAAATGATCACACCTCTCTGGCAATGAGAACCTAAAAGAATGAGTACATCACCTCCAACATAAACCCCACTGCAAAAGTCCTTTCTGCTGATTGCCACCCATTTGGAATTTCACAGACTATAAAACAGACAGACTAAAAACAACACAGATAAGTTCTCCTGAAAATGATTACTAGCTAAAATGTGACAACTAGAACCTAAACCTTACCATAAATAATTTCAAATTTACTAGCCACTTTCCCAGTGAGAAGATAGGACTTAGGTCTTGGCTTCTGAGGTAGACTTCTGTCTCTTTTGACCAGCAAACATGGAAGAAGTGATGCGTTAGAAACCCCAGTGTTGGTTATTAGAGAGGCCTGCAGTTTCCGGGTCCTTACGCTTTGAACCCAGTCACAGTATTGCAAGGAAGCCCAAGCAGGGCCATACAGAACACTGGGACCTCAGGACCAGAAACATAATTGAGGTCTCAGTAACAACTGAGCTAGTGTATGTGTTTGTGTTCCTCATACTTATATGGCAAATGCTTTAGGAACAGAGTTGTATCCACAGGCCCTTGTCAGTCATCTCAGAAGCCTGGTGTGGTTCCTCCACCTCTAGTTAAATGTGCTTCCCATCTAATGTTAGGAAGAGCACAAAAGAGCTTTGTCTTCACAGCCTGCTCTAAATTGCAACATTGTGTGCAAATAAATAACTGTTGTATTTTAAGTTATTACATTTGTGCCTTGTTTCAAAGCAATCAGCAACTGAAGTAGCAACCTGGGTACCTGCCAACTCCAAGAAAAGAAAGGTGAACACACACGCCTTGAGCATCACGTTTGTGATCTAAGTCCCCAGCCCCTCACTGGGGGGTTCTAGGCAGATGCTCTACCACTGAGCCACACCCTCAGCCCCTCACTGGGGGGTTCTAGGCAGATCTTCTACCACTGAGCCACACCCCAGCCCCTCACTGGTGGGTTCTAGGCAGGTGCTCTACCACTGAGCTGCACCCCTCAACCCCTCACTGGGGGATTCAAAGCTGGTTCTCTACCACTGAACCAGCCGCTCAGTCCCAACAAGACAGAGAAGACAGAGAAAAAAAGATGAAGAAACCCAGACCTGGACATGGACTACAAACTTGCCTGCAAGGGAGAGGACATTTTGAGTCAACATAAGTTAACAAAAAGAAAGAAGAAGAAATAAAGAAAAAAAAAACCCACCTCACTCTAATAAGGCAGTTTTCCCTGTTATAAAGTCAAGGAAATGTAACATGTCAATATTAATGAAGGAATAAATCTGCCTCCTCCCTTTCTTTTAGAGATTAGAAATGTTTGCAAAACTAAAAAGTCTTCAGTAATCCCTTCTTTTATCCGAAACAGATTGCAGTTTTAAGCACAGCCCCATAAAACTGTAGGTTCAAAGGAACCTGAAACCAAATTAGCATAAAATCTGGAATTCTCATTGCCACCAAATGTACAGCTGCCATCTGACAGCTCTGCTGTGATTTCTTTTTTCCCAAATAGAAACTGAAAGTAGCTGAGGTGACACGGGCCATGTCTCCAACCTTTCATGCTTTTCTGCTTTTCTTCCATCGACATATTCAAGAGAGAACAGGGTCTAACAAACCTTGAGAGTCTGGGGGTGTGCTTTATTTGGAAGGATACTCGCCTTGCATGCACAAAGCGCTGGCCCCATCCCATACTGCAGAAACCATGGATGCTGGTGGGGGCCTGTAACCTCAGTACCCAGGAGGCAGAGGCAGGAAGGTCAGGTGTTCAAGGTCATCCTCCCCGAAATAGTGAGTTCCTGGCCAACCTAGGCTCCCATAGGACCCAATCTCAAAAAACAAATAACCATGGGGTTGAAGAAATGGCTCAGTGGTTAAGAGCACCTGCTGCTCTTGCAGAGGACATAGATTCCGTTCCCAGTATCCATGTTGGGTGGCTACAACAGCCTGTAACTCTAGCTCCAGAGACATAACACACTCTTCTGGCCTTTTTATCCCCGTGTGTGTGCATGTGTGTGTGTGTGTGTATTTGTGTGTGTGTATGTACCTATACATATATACATGTATGTATATTTATATATAATATTTTATATATACACACACAAACAGTAACTACCCTTCTCTAGCTCTACCACCAATGCCTTAATTTTGTCACCTGGCATGACGGCACAAATCTATAATCCCAACTCTGGAAAAGTAGAGGCAGGGGGACCGGATGCTCAGGGATACCCCTGCAGTACATTCTAGGCTAGCCTGTGCTACATCCAACTCTCCAAGGTCGGGGGAGAATATCCACAGGGCAACCCGTCCTGCAAGATTAGTTAAGAGCCAACAGGGTTGGGGGCTACTCCGCTCAGAGGGTACTTGGTGAGCGGTTTCAGGCGTGCTGGGTGTTTGAAGGTCACGCCAGATACGCAGGCTGAATCTGCTAACACAGTGCTGGGGGGGAGGAGGCAGAGTGAGCAACAGATGCCAAGATGACACTGCCAAGTCAGTGTCCCAGTGTTTTGCTTAGGTCAACAGGGATGTAACCACTACACAGACCCTCTGTAGGCACAAAAGAGGGAGGGCTGTTCAGACTGTGGCTGCAACATCACTTTGGGGATCAACAGTTAACCTTCCTAGAGTGAGCTGGTAACACGCTTGTGGCCAAGGCTGATGACCCAAGTTCGATTTCCAGAACCACACATGATAGGAGAGGACAGGCTGTTACAAGTCGTTCCCTGACCTGGAGCTGTGACACACATGCACGTACAACCAATACACGATTTTAAATAGTTATCCCTGCCACAGGTCAGGAACAAAACTCTATGATATAGATCAGGCGCTCCTCCAACCTTTGAAGAGCAAAAGCTGGAAGATTTTTTTCACCCCCAGGAGGGAAGGTGGATTTACCCAGCACCATCCCAAACCTCCTCCTCAGATCCCCCATAGGATCCACTGAATAAATCCAAGTGACAGCTGGCAGGGGCGTCTCCACAGCACATGAAAAGCAGGCTGCAGCCCCATAGGGAGTGAGGGGCCAGGCCTCTTCTCTTCTCTTCATGAGCTTCCCCCAGGCACGCTGGATCCTCCCGACCACCAAGCCCCCACCCTGACCATCTGCTGCTGAACTAGGCACTGATGTTAAGTTAACAGCTCAGGCTAGAGATGGGAAGGGGCCTAGGCTGTGTGACTGGGGTGGGCTGTCCCAATTAGAAAAGTACCAAAAAAATCCCCAAGGATGCCAGTGTGGAAAATTAGGGCTTCATTCACCTGTACACTTTGAAACTTAGTTTTTTTCATTGTTGTTGTTTTAAAATAGAGTCCTCTGTAGCTCAGGGTGGCCCCAAATACCCTATAGAGCTGAGGGTGGTCCTGAATTTCTGATCCTCCTCCCCCTCTCCTAGAGTTGGGATGTCAGGCGTGTAACACTATATGCAGTTGATGCAGTGCTGGGGATGGAATTCAGCACTTTGTACATGCTAGCCAGGTAATCTGCCAACTGAACGACACGCCTAGTCTCTTAGTATTCAACTTCCCCCTCTCTCCCCTTCTTTTTTCCTTTCCCCCTCCCTCCCTCTCTCTCTTTCCTCCCTCTCTCCCTTCCTCTCTCTCCCCCTCTCTCTTCCTTTCCCCCCTTCAGCTTCCCTTTCCCATCTCTCTTTCAGAAGCATCTCCTGTATTCCAAGCTAGCCTTGAACCCACTGTGTCACCCATCCAACAAGGACCTTAAACTCTGTCTCCTAAGTATGGGAATCAAAGGCAGGCAGTACCTTGCCATGCTCAGCTTCTACTGTTATCGTACAACTTTTCACATTCTTTAGGAGACTAAAAAAAAAAAAAAAAAAAAAAAAAATTGAGTGAGCATCTGGTATTTACACAAGAATCTTAGAGTTGATGGATTTAATTACAAGTGTTAGTCAAACAGGAAACTTGTAGCCAGGCTTTCAAATAGCCACTTGCCTATAACGAACACAGTTTTACTGGTAAAGAAAGCTATTTATTATCTGGCTACGAGTGTTCTCAGAGAAGAAGAGATTGGTTTGAAAACAAAGCAGTTGTTGGCTGGTAGCTTTTGTTTTAATTTATGACATTGTCCGTCTTCTACAAAGACCAAGTGGCAGACAACATTCTCGGCCAGGCAGTGTGCTCTGAGTAGTTCTTCATTAGTATCAGTGGTGATGGATTTTCTCTGGGTTACCAGGGCTCACTTACAGCTGACAACATGCATTTGCTAGATGACTGGCTGAGTGTGAGGGTCCAGTATAAGGCCAGCAAACGGCCTGCAAATAACTGGCCTATGCAGGAATTCGAGGCTGGCTTCATCTCATTAGTGAGCGACTCCACCGTGTTTGAGAAACAGGCTGTAGATGGTGTCCCGCTGTCATCCTAGCACCTGGGAAGTGGAGGCAGATCAAGAGTTCAAGCTTAGCCTGGGCTTCCAGGCTAGGCCTCCAGACTTGAGACTCAAAAAGATAAAATAAGAATATGTGACCAGGAGAATGTGTGTGCAAGTGAGCGTGTGTACGTGTGTGTGAGTGTCTGTGTGTGTGTGTGTATGTATGTATGTATGTATGTATGTGTGAGTGTGAATGTGTATGTGTATGTGAGTGTGTGTATACATATGTAGATGGAAGTGCCATAGCACTTACGTGGAGGTCAAAGCACAGCTGTGGAAATCAGTTCTCTCCTTTCACTATGTAGGTCCCAGGGATCAAGGCCAGGTCAGAATTACCAGGCAATGCCTTTACTTGCTGAATCATTACTCTGGCTTTTCTCCTTTTGTTTCTTTTTGAGAGAGGATCTCACTATGTAGTTAAGTCGGACTAATCCATGCTGGCCTTTAACTCCTGATCATCTTGCCTCACCCTCTTGAATGCTGGTGTTAAACAAAGGAAACACCACTCCTGGGTCTCTTGTGATTTCTTCCAACCTAATACTTTATAGATGGAATCTGACTGGGATGATGATACACACTTTTAATCTCAGCACTCAGGGGGCAGAGAGAAGTGGATCTCTGTTTGAGGCCAGCCTGGTCTACACAGTGAGTTCCAGGTTAGCCAGGGCTACACAGTGATTCTGTCTATAAACAATGCAAAACAAACAAACAAACAAAAAATATACACAAACAAGAAGAAGAGAAAGAAGAAAAAAAGACAAGGAATAGGAGGAGAAGGAGGAAGAGGAAGAAGAAGATCCTATTTCCCTCTTTGTATTTTCAGAGTATTTATACAATGAATTTCTGCACAAGGCATCCTGCTAGATACTTCCTGCCCCTGTGTCAGAAGTATGGAGTGGCTTGTGTTCAATCCTACCAACTGGTAAGCACAAATGCAGTTCCTTATCAAAACAGTCAAGGCATCCCCCAGCCTCTGCAGCTGTCAGACAGTACTCTGGGCCCCCGTTAAGTACATTTGTCAGCTTTGTGTTTTAAAAACAAAACCAAAAGGGTCAATGTGTCACCACATACTCTTTAATCTGAAAGAAAGTGCACGCACACACACTACAGTTACTCTTTGGGGTAGTCAGGTTTGGGGTGGTGTGGTTTTTGAGACAGGGTTTCTTGGGTACTCCTGGCCATCCTGGAACTCATTCTGTAGACCAGGCTGGCCTTCAACTCACAGGGATCCACCTGCCTCTGCCTCTGCCTCCTCGAGTGCTGGGATTAAAGGCGTACACCACTATAGTTGGCTACAGTTAGAGTGTGTGTGTGTGTGTGTGTGTGTGTGTGTGTGCATGAGTGCATGCACAAGCAGCACCTGCAGAGGCCCAAGAGGTGCTCAATGATGCCCTGGTGTTGGCGTATCCTGAGCTGCCCTATATGGGCACCAAAACTCTGTAACAGACCAACAACTGATCTTAACTGCAGAGTCATCTCTCCAGTCTCCGCTGCCTCTGAGCCAGAACATTCCTGACTGAGGAAAAGTGCAGGCCACACTGGGAAGTGACTACGCCCCATCTGACGCCTTAATGATTAAATCAAAGAACAAACAGCCTGAACTGGGCTTCAAGGGAAGCCAGTCCTTCTTCCTAGGATCGATTCTGACTTGAAAGTTTGGCTTGCAAAGACCTTATTGTGCAGCCACGCTTGGCCTAAGTTACACAGATCATCAACGGACGAAAGTGGCTTCCAGATGCTAGCCTACAATACCAGGATTTAAATCCTTAGAATTTGGTAATGGAAAGTCTGGGTCACAGGAACAGGAATGGGATCCAGGGAAAAGCTTTGGTTTTAAATTAGCCTTGTGGGCCTGTTGAACTCAGCCTTAAGAAGTACCACATGTCTCAAATTCCACCTCTTCTCTTCTCTCCTGGCTCGTCCTCATCTGTCAGACTGGAAAGTTCCTAGCTTCAGATCCCTTTCCTCTGTATATACTGTTGACTCTCTTTGTTAGAGTAGTTTTGAGGTGTTTTGTTGGGACAGGTCTCACATAGCCCAGGTTGGACCACAGCGTACTATTTAGCTGAGGATGAGCTTGAACTCCTGATCTTCCTGCCACCTCCTCTGAAGTACAGGAGTTGCTGGCATAAGAAACCACTCCTGGTTTATGCAGTGCTGGAAACTGAACCTCTCCCTTCACATTTGCTAGGAAAGCACTCTACCTTTTGCGCTACATCCTCAGCCTAAAGGGATCTGTTCTACCTATAGACTAAGTCTAAAGCAGAATGCTGGAGCAGACATTTGCTACACACAGCCTTTCTGTTTGCCCTGAGCAGTCTCCATACTAACACTATTCATTTCAGAGGTGGCACCCATCACGAGGGATGGGAGAAGTTAATCTGAGATATTTCCATTGCACAGATTACATTTGAGGTGCAATATGGATGCTCAACACTGGGGGACTCAGTGACATTATATGGTTTTCTTTATACTGAGAGCCAGTAAAGTTCTTGGCTGCAAGCATGGGGACCTGAGTTTGGTTCCCAGAACCCACATAGTAAGGAGATTGCAGCAGTGCATATGTGTAATTCCAGTGGCAGAGATATGGAGGCACGAGTATCCCTGGGTTTGCTGGCCATCCAGCCTAGCCAAGGATATGAGGTCCAGCCTAGTAAGAAATTTAGTGTCAGGCACGGCCAGGGGCCAGAGGGGTGGCTCAGCAGGTAAGGGTGCTTGCCCCCTTTCCTGACTACCTGAGTTTGGTCCCTGGAAAACATACATAGAAGGAGAGAACCAACTGACTCCCTTAGGTTGTGCTAGGCCTGAGCTTTATCCCTGGATCCCACACAGGGGAGAGAGACCCGACTCCTGTGGAAGAAACCTCCGCTAGAGTGCTGGTTGGTGCACGCAGCGCCCTGTGAGTCCCCTTCCAGGAGGACTTTAGCATGTCACAGTTAAGAAAGTCAACACACACCAAGGAACTTAATAAATACTTCCCGTAACAACACCAACTGGCTGCCACAGGATCAGATGCTGTCTCCCATTAGTCACCTTGCCAGCAGTCACGCAAGCCCCCAGACCTCACTGAACCTGCTGGGGTGGAGGTGGGGTGTCCATTCCTGTGTGTCAAGAAGAGCCACTATATGGTTTCCTCCATGCTGCAAGCTTTCTGGAGCCTGCTTTGAAACCCACAGTGCAAGCCTAGTTCCTTCTTCCCTCAGGAGAAAGCTCTCTGGCTTCCAAGGAGAGGCAAAGGCAGCTGTTTTGAAGTGGCTCTATGCGGAGGAGGTGGGGAAGGACAGCCGGCCATTATCAGTGGCTACCAGGTGCTCTGGGATCGAGGACTGGTGATAAAACACTTGGCTGATACTGCCAGAGAGAATCATCATTCCCTTCCTTGCCTTGCCCTCACTCCCTCTTCTTTCTTTTTTCCTTTTTTGTTTTTTTGAAAGGAAGCTTTTTACCCTCATTAAATGAAACCTTATCTCTGAAAGACCCGCAATCCTCTGCGAACGACAAGTGCCTAATCTCATGTTCTGACAAGTGATTCTGACAGCACCTTCCTTTTGATTTCTGAGACATGTAGTTAGACATATATTAATCTGTCAATCACCATTCCTAGCAAGAATGAAAGAGAGGGAGAGAAAGAAACGAACATTTGTGAATATGAAGGCAAGACAAGAGGCTGGGATACCTACTTTAACTGGTGCCTGAACATTCCTTTTCAAGGACTCCCATCCTCCTTGTCTCTTTCAGAGGAGCCTGCAAGATGCCTAGTCCAATGCCTGTGGGACAGGGATCCGGAATGCTCAGTTCTGGGGTCCAGCTGAGAGAGTACGTGCTCTGGAGCAAGGCACCCACTTCCGGTCTTCAATCCTCCCGTGTAACACTAGTTTGATTAGAAACTCATTCACACGCACTCCAGCAAGGTGGCAGGTACTAGCATGGGAGGGTCACCATCCTGATTTTAAAAGCGGTGTTCTGGGCTGGCAAGACAGCTCAGTCACTCAAGTGCCTGTCTTGTGAGCATGTGAACCTGAGTTCTATCCCCAGAATCATTGGTTGACAAATTAAGTCGAGTACAGTGAGTGATTCATGCCCGCAAACCTAGTGTGTATTCCTGGGGTTTGCTGGCCAGCTAGCCTAGCCCTTGGTGAGTGAGAGACCCTGAGGAACCACACCTGAGGTTGACCTCTAGCCTCCATTCGCATGTGCATACACATGCATATGTACCTGCACACATGTGTGCAACCCCCCATGACTACACATATAGTACGCACACACATATATATGCATACATCTAACAAAAAAAAAATCTTTTTCTGTCAAGTCCCTGACACATAGGGTTGCAGAATTGGCTTATTGGTAATGCAGTTGTGGGTGCACTGGAGTTCCGATCCCCAGTACCCACAGAATGGCAGGCAGCCACCTATAACTCCAGCATTCAACAGGCATACACAGGAGATTCCCTCGAGCAAGCTGCCAAGACTTGGTGAGCTACAGGTTCAACAGGGGACTATGCCTCAATAAATACAGTGGAGAGCGATTATGCAAGACACCTGATGTCAACTCCGAGCCTCCACATGCATTCAGAAACACATGCAGGAGCATCTGCTCTCCCAAAAGAAGTACAGCCACACACACGAACACTCATATGCATACATGCACACCATACACACATACATGCAAAGAGAGTTTGTGATGATTATCTCCTCAATTTTTAACACCTAATGGAATGTGAGAAAAAAAGGGTCAGGCTAGATGGTCTAGCGGCTTAGTGGTAGAGCACCTGCCTAGAATCCCCCAGTGAGGGGCTGGGGTGCAGCTCAGTGGTAGAGCACCTGCCTAGAATTCCCCAGTGAGGGGCTGGGGGTGCGGCTCAGTGGCAGAGCACCTGCCTAGAATCTCCCAGTGAGGGGTTGAGGTGTGGCTCAGTGGTAGAGCCCCTGCCAAAAAAATACCCTAGTGATATGGTCTGCGAGCATGGCTCAGAGGTCAGGTACTCACCTAGCATTCTTTTAACTTCTGATGATCCTATGATCCCCTGCCTCTGTCTCCCTAGGGTAGGGATTACAGGTGTGTACCACAAAAGTGGGCTTAATATAGCTCATATTTTTAATGTCGATAGAGGTACAGAGATAGAGAGGGACAGGCATTTAAGTTTCCTTGAATATCCTTCAGTGAGTGTCCTTAGGTATCTAGAATGCTATGGAAGCAGTCCCTTCTTTATGGAGATACCTAACGTGCTTTGCAAATTTTCCTGGGCTGTGATTGGTCCCAAGGGAGAGGCCCAGTGTCTCTTCTAGGTTAATTCTGGGTCTTTCTTGTTAGGGCACCTTCTCCACCTGGGGCAGTACAGCCCAGAATCAAATTCTCTCAAGTGCTTTCCTTGGCTTCTATGGATCAATGTGACATCAAGAACTTACTCCTGATATCCACCCGCCTCAATCTACAATTATAGAGACACCTATTAGGCTCTTTTTGATTCACATCTCTGAGCCTCCACATTCATTCAAAAACACATACATAAATCTGCACCCCGTAACACACACAGGAGGATAGCCACATACATGAACATTCATATGCACACATGCATACCATACACACACATCCGTGCACATGCAAAAAAAAAAAGTTTGTGATAATTATCTCCTCAATTGTTAACACCTCATGGAATGTGCTATTTGGCACATGCTGTTTTCTGGACACATGTAAATGAGGATCGGGGCTACATGTGGATGGATGGATGCAACTGTAAAGTGACGAAGACAGAGAAGAGAGAAAGAAAGCCATACTAGTGATCATTTCATTTATAAAGCCTTTCTTTTTCACCCAGGTCTATCGGTGTGCAGAGAAGGCAATTAAAACCGGGTTTAGTTAAAAAAAAAAAAAAAAAAACGGCACAAAACAAAAAGAAACAAATAAAATATTAAAATGCTTAAGTGCCATTATTAAATAAGTGTTTGCTTGAGAAGGTCCTTAGACACAGAGTCCACAGAACCCAGGCAGCCTCCAGCAGAGAGGATAGGACTTACACTTGCCCATCATCTGTGGCTAACACTGTTTGGTTGTTTTAACATGCCTCTGTTGTGTTAAAAGTGGAAAACAAGTATACAGACTCAATTAAATTTTTCATTTCCAATTGCTTTTGAGACAGGGTCTCATGTAGCCCAGGCTGGCCTCAAACCCATTATATAGCCAAGGATGACCTTGCACTCTCCATCCTTTTTCCACCAACTTCCTAGTATTACATTTCCTGGTGTCCTGTGCTTCTGGCTGCTTTGCTAGAACAAACCGTATTCCTCTTCGTGTTAGCCTGGAAAGCTGTATTGTACATTGATTTGAATCTGTGAATTGTGTTTACTCCTGCTCTGGACTATCCTGAAACATCTTCAGGGCTCTTGCACCAAAGAAAAACCATGGAAAGAACACATAGAAAATTACGTTATTCAGATAACAACCTCTACACTCAGAGGACAGACAAGGAATTATGTAATTTAAGTGATGTCTATTAAAAATCTAACATGAAAAAAAGTATTATCTGTTGACAGAATCACAGATGAGACAGATTCAGAAGGCCTAAGAGGTGTTTTTGTTCATTTGTTTTGGGGTGTGTAAGCATATATACATGCTTGTGTGCATGTATGAGTGTGTGTGTGCACCTTTGAATTTATCTGAAGAGAGGCCTAAGGATAACCTCAAATATAATTCCTCAGGTGCTGTCCACCTTGGGTTTCTTGTGGCAGGATCTTTCACGGAACCTGGTGCTCACCCATGAAGCTACAATGACGAGCCAGTGAGAGCAAGGACCTTTGCCTATCTCTGCTTCCCTACAAAAGACACACTACCTATTGGACAACTGTTTCCTTCCATCCCACAGGACGCTCCTTAAGCAGAAGGGTAAACAACTCAAAATAGTTTCAGGAAGTCCCTGAAACTGACCAGATTCATTAGGCCTCTCCCTGCCAGAGTAAGCAATAAAAGCGGAGAATCCTCAGGAAAACAAGCAAACAAACGAATAAATGAATGGATGGATGGAAGCTGCGCTGCAAAAAAGTCTCTGAGACAACAGCACTTGCTTGGAAAAAGCAGAAACCAGCCAAGCTGCCTGGCAGAAGTTTAGACCAAATGAAGCATTTAGAAAAGACACTATCCAACCTGTTGAGCTGCCTGCAGGCCATGTACTGGCAGTGTTCCTGATGTGGGGTAAGCAGGGATGTGTGTTGCATTCTCCCCGTGAAAAGTTTTGTCACACGATACCAACTCACTGAGCATTTTTAATGTGGGTTCTGTGGGTTGAACTTGGGCTTTCATGTGTGCAAGGCAAGCACTTTACCAACTAAGTCATCTCTCCAGCCCACCCCCTCTTTGTTTCGAAATGGGGTCTCACTGTGTATCTTTGCCTGGCCTGGAACTTTCTATTTAGACCAGGCTGGCCTTGAACTCACAGAAACAAGCCTGCCTCTGCTTCCTAAGTATTGGTGTTAAAGGCATACGCTACTATGACCATCCCAACCTCTTTTTTTGAGACAGGGTTGCATGTAAGCCAGGTTAGTCTTGAATTTACCATGTTGCCCATGACAACCTTGAACTCATGATCCCCCTGCCTCCACCTTCCTAGTGTTGTAATGACATGCAGTGCTAGGGATGGCATCTAGAGCTTCATGCTTTTAGCAAGCACTCTACCAACTGAGGTACATCCCAGACCCCAAACTTGAGTTTTAATCCTAAACTATGTGAGCTTGGATGGGTCACTTTAGTCTCTCCAAGCCCCAGCTCCTACAGTATAAGTAGGTTGCAGGGGCTGGAGAGATACATCTAGATCTCTCCCAGCTCTCACAGTCTGATCCTTTGTGTGAACACAGCCCAGGCCTTTTTTCCCCCCTTTTTCTTTTCTGTTGAGCCCTCTGCATATCACAGAGTAAGTGAAAGCCAGAGAAACAAGATCCTTGGGAAGCACATAATCTGAATAACCAGAAGGGATGTAATTAAAATCAGGGTTCTGTTCCCACAAACACACCCAAGGATCTTCCCATACAAACACCACAGTAATTAACCAACCTGCAAACCACAGGCTGCCGCCCTCCAGGCTCTGCTGTGTTTAGCTTGCAGCCTGACTCAGGAATCCAGGTTGTCCTCACCTCCCAGATAGAGCCTCGCTCACCTCCCAGATAGAGCCTCGCTCCTGACAGCACTCAAGCATGTGCTGCCCATGGCTTTTGTGAGATAGGAGCATTTTTTTTTTAAAGTCATGCAGGGGCATGAATACATTTCTGGAATTTTCAAAACCATTACAACGATGAAAAGAAATGACAAGGAGCCAGCTTGCATCTGAATATCCTTGTATCTGCACTAAACCCTCCTTTCTCCTCCCTTTGCCTGCGAGAGGTTTACCACAGAGTTGCTGCCAAATTGGTTTCTCAAGGAAAGCTGGTTCTGGCGGGGCCGACTCCAGGGACGCGCGCCTCATTGCCTCAGTCCCCTAGGGCGAAGGCATTCCACTAGCTGGGCCAGTCCTAGCACCATCTGACCAGAGTGGAGTCTATTTTCAACCTCCTCCTTTTTTTAACAACCTTATGTCATGCGTTCACCCAGACTGGCCTTGTGGCCCAGAAATTATATTTGTCCTGTCATCTGGCTAACCTGATAAACTTATAGTGCCCCAGCTGGGGTGCACGGGGCGGCCGAGGACAGCTGGGAAGGTCTGTTTTAAGTCCCTAGATAACATCAGGGAGAGATGTCCTCAATCACACATTACAAATGAGGTCCGGGAGGACCTGCCTGAGAAAGATAATGTGTTCTCAGACATTTCTGGAGTCGATTCACTGGGCAGGCATCTTGGCTATCTTTCTAATCTCGGTGGGTTCACCCCCGGGGACCCAGCACTCTGAAGGCACCATGCATCTGATGATCTGAATTCAACAGCTGAAAAGTGATGAGCGGCTCTACATAATCTGGCCAGTCAACAGAGCAGCAGCTGCTGTCTTGCCTGGAAATGTGTTCCAAATGCAGAGCTGGGAGCAGGTGAGAGGGCTCAGCATAGAAAGGTGCTTGAGGCCAAGTCTGAAGACCCAAGTGTAGGAGGGTCCCAGGTTGTTTGTTTTTTAAAAGACAAAACCAAAACATTTTACTTCATGTGTGTTTTCCCTGTGTACCATGAGCATTGTACATACAATGCACATACACTGTACATACAGTGCTCATGGGCATAAGAAGAGGGTATAGAATTCCCTGGGACTGGAGTTATGATGTTGTGAGCTGCCATGTAGGTTCTGGGAATTAAACCCATCCTCTGAAAGAGTAGCCATTGCTCTTAACTGCTGAGCAGTAGGTCTAACCCACCACAGGTTGTCATTTGACCTCCATTTGTACATTGTGACATGTATCCTTTCCCTTTCCCCCAAATAAATAAATGTTAAAAAAAAAAAAAGTACAGAGTTGGTTTGGGAAGGTAGGTCAGTCAGTAATTGCAAGCATGAGGACCCGAGTTTGGGTCCCAGCAGCAACAAAAAAAAAAAAAAAAAATGCCAGGTATGGCAGCATGTTTGTGATCCCAGTGCAGGGGGTGGGGGTGGGGCAAGATGGAAATCCCTGGGGCTTGCTGGCCTAACCTACTTAGTGAGCTCTAGGCCATTTAGAGACCCCGTCCCAAAAAAAACAAGCAGTGCAGAACGGCCATCAAGATGAGAGAGTATGACTGCATGCCACATTTTGCTTGGTGACCTGAGTTCTAATCCTGGAATACTGAGTGGATGAACAGAGCCAGCTCCCTAAAGTTGTCGTCCTCCGACCTCCAGAGGATGCAGGGGCAGCACTGTGCCCCCACACAATAACAATACATATAAGGAAAATGACACCTGAGGACCACAGCCCAAGGCTGCCCTCTAACCTGCATATATGTATATAGATATGTATGTATATGTACATACATATGTATTTATATCTATGACCTACCTACATATATGTCATATGCTATGTTCACACACACACACACACACACACACACACACACGCCCCACGGTGACCCTTTTCATATTAGTAGGACCATCAAGGCCAGGAGCGCACCTGGATAACTGGGAGCTACAGCCCCACAGACCAAGAGGGGGCAGTAAGGATGAGTGTGTTTCAGTTCCCAGCCTCAGGGGCAGGTTCAGAGGCAACTGTACAAGAAGACAGTAGGGGCGAATCTGCACTGCATTCCAGGCATATAACTGTGCCTGCAACACAGACAGAACCCCACACTTGAGCAGAAGCCCAGAGGTGTCATAAACAGGTGTCCTCATTAACAGATTCAGCCATCTGTGTTAATTCAGTGGAATTTCACTTCAAATTGGAAAACTGGATTCCGGTTTTAGCAATAAAATAAATTAATTAAAAATTTTTTTTTCTGAGCCCAAGCTGGCCCAGACTTCATTCATATGTACTTGAGGAAGAACCAGAATTATGGATCTTCCTGCCTCTCTACCTCCTGAGTGCTAGGATTACAGGTGTGCACCAACCACACCCAATTTATGAAGTGCTGGGGGTGGAATCCAGGGCTTTGTGCATGCTAAGCAAGCATACTTAGCAGCTAAGCTACAAGCCTCAAACCAAAGTTTGGGAGGAAGACCTGGCAATGAACGAACAAAGTATTTCCCTTATGGTAAGTTAACGTTTGATTTGAAAAGCAAGTCATGCCTGGCCTAAGCGTACATGGATTTTCCTCTTAAGTGTTTGTTAGTGAGGTCGGGGAGGGCCTGAAGGTAATTTCTTTGGGGAACTTGCTGTCAATCTTCCAAAGGGGTTGGTTGAAGACCTTCTATGACCCAGTAAGGCGTTTGCTTCATGCTTTAGATTTTCAGCCTGGATTCATAAACCCAGTGGTCTTTCTTAGTACAGGTATGTTCTTCAGTTGCCAAGGATGGTGGAAAGCTTCCCGCTCACATCTGTATTATAATAAATGCATTATAAATGAGTAAGTAGGAGACAGTAAGGAAATGATGTTTTACTTTTAAATGCTAATTACAAAGCCCTGGTACTGTTAATGTGCAGGGTGTTCTGTCAATTTTTAATGTTTATGCCAAGTGTAGTCTTCAATTTAACATGAGCTTTTAATCCTTTGAGTACTAAATTGCCTTTTAATGCTTGCAGAACAACATTGTGTTTGTACAGAGTCAGGTCTAAAAAATGTATTTAGTACAAGGTATGTTGTGGGAAGGCAGAGAGAGGAAGGGGGAGGGAAGACAACTTTTTTTTTTCTTTCTCTCTCTCTAAGAAGATGGGCTGTTAAGAACAAAAATCAACAGGCTCGCAGGCTCCTCGACATCATTTCCTATTCTTTCTGAGGTTGCTGCTAGTGCTTCTCTCCTGTTGCAGATTTAACCCTGCAGTGACAGCTCTCAGCTCCCAGGAACACAATCAGCCCCAGGGTGTACCTTGCCCCATCAAAGGAGTGCCTGCAGAAACAGATGCGGAGGAGGGTTCTGACCACCCTCCTGGCATTTGCCAGGCTGAAAGGGAAAAAGGCACTCAGGGCATGCTCAGGGGTGTCGGCGCACTTCCCGCTGCCACACAGAGGGAAAACCTCTCCAATAATGACAGAACTGGGGAGGAAGGGCATGTAGATCAGTCTAGCATGCATGCAGGTCTACATTCAGTCCCCATACCACATAAACTGGGCGTGGTTGGTGTATGTCTGTAATCCCAACAATTAATAGGCAGAGGGAGAATGATCAGGAACTCAAGCATATCCTTGGCTATTTTTAGAGTCCAGGGCCAGTCTAGACTATATGAAACCCTGTCTCAAAAGGTAGAGCAAGCTCGTTCACGGGAAAGATAAAATAGGGCAGTAAGAAAGTGGGGAGCTCATCAGGACAGTGTTTTGTTTGTTTTCTTTTTCTGGGCACCATTGTATAAGCAGGGAGTCAGCAACGTGTCGCTTAGACCATCAGTGAGCACCACACCTAAACTTCACTTTGAGCCACATCTCCATTCCAGAATTTTCTTTTGAGCTCTCAGTATGCCATGTTGATTTCCTCATGTTTGCTGAAGACGTTACCTACGTCAGAGTTCTATATAACAGCAAATAACACACACACACACACACACACACACACACACACACACACACACACACAGAGTGCTGAGCACCATTCAGGCTGTGAATGGTTCAATTCAAAACACCAGAAGATAAAATAAGTGCTTCAGTTCTACAGATGTGGAACTGGGTAGAGCTCAGTGGGTAGAGTACGTATCCAGGATACAAGGAGCCCTGGGTTCCGTTGCCAGCACTGTATATACCGACCTGGTGATGCATGCCTGCGACCCCAGCGCTCAGGGGATGGAGGTGGCCTCATCAGAAATTCAAGCTGTCTCACCCTCTACAAACACTTTTCTCTTTTAGCCAGATATGTTAAGTCATTTTTTTTTCTCTTTTTCCAAGACTGTATGTTTGCTTAGTGGTAGAGGTGCTCCATGGATTCTCTGCTCGTAGGAAAGGAATTTGTAGGGCTGGTGAGATGGCTCAGCAGGTAAAAGGCTGCCAAGCCTGGTGACCAGAGCCAATCCCCAGGACCCACATGGTAGAAGGAGAGAAATGACTTTCTCAAGCTGTCCCCTGACCTCCACACAGACCACATGGAATGTGCCCGTTTCCATGGAACAAATAAGTAAATTATAAATAAAATTACAAAGAATGTCAAAGTCACTCTATGCTATATAGTGAGTCTCAGGCCAGCCTGGGCTACTAGATACTCTGTCTCAAAATTAAACAAACAAACAAAAAAAAGAAAGAAAAATAAAAAGAAATCCAGTTTCTTTAAATATTTTGCTGCCTTTACGTGTTTGTCTGTTTATATCTGAGAAGGGGTGCACACACGCCACTGTGCTTATATGTGGAGGTCAGAGGACATGTGGAGGGAATCAGTTCTCTCATCCTGTGGGCCACAGGGAGCGAACTGAGGATGTCAAGGCTGTGTGCACCTTTTTCTCACTGAGTTGTCTTGCTGCCTGAAGCCTAGTTCCTATTTTTTTTCCCCCAAATTGTTCTTCAGAAGGCCAAAACTAGTCAGGTATATGCAATTTATAGAGTTTGGTGTGTCTGGGCTTAGGGCAGGGTCAGCAGCAGCAGTACCCTTGTTATCATCTGGCCTCGGCTCCTGGTCACTTCTGCTATCTTTCCTTACTGGGGCAGGAAAAGAAAAAAAAAAAAAAAGAAAGAAAAGGTGATCTGAATATAATCTATAGAAAAGTTGGGACTCTGGAAGAAAGCATTTGCTTCCAGTGTTTCCCTTCAGTAAGCAGGCATTCCCAAGGAACAGTGACCCGTGTATGTGTTTGGTAACCAGCCTAATGATTAAATAGCACACTCCCAACATTTGAATATCAAAAGGCTATCTTCCCATAGGAGAGCCAATTGCCTGCTGATGAACTTCCATACAGCCAGCTATAGCAAGTGCTGAGAAATTGCGAGGTTCCTTCACTCCATAGCTTTGACAACGACCTGACAACCACGTGGAGTCCAACAGCTGCCACTTACAGCCGGGGCAAGTGGCCACTCTAAATACGGGCTTTTCTGAATCTACTTATTATGTGGTTGGCTGTGTTATAATTTGATTCAAAACCCTGCATTAGCCTTAGAGGTATAAGTACAAGGGACAGGCAGGGCTGGAATTAGACCACAACTGTGAAAGGGGTCTTTTTTTTCCCTGACAAACTGAACAGGTTTTTAAAAATATTTATTTTATTGTTTTAAATTATGTATATGTGTATGTGTTTGTATGTTCGTGCGATTGTAGGTGCCCACGGAGGCTAGAAAAAGTGATTCAGATTGCCTGGCGCTGGAATTACAGGTGAGCATGAGCTACACGGGTGCCGGGAATGGAACTCGAGTCCTCTGCAAGAACAGAACTCCGTACTTCTCCAGTCCTTGACCACAGATTTTAAGAAACTCATTGATTGCAGAGCCCTTCCCGAAAGCCTCAGTCTGACCACCCTGCCTTGGCTACACCCTTCTACCTCTCTCAATCCCAATCAATTAGCTTCCCTCTTAGTGCATTCAGAAAACAACTGCACTGAGGAGGCTGGAGCAGGAGGATCAGGAGTTCCAGGCCAGGCTAGGCTATTTAGTGGAACACTGTCTTAAAGAGCAAATGAATGAATGAATGAATGAATGAATGAATGGGTAAATAAATAAATAAATAAATACCAAATAGTCTAAGTGCCTGGGTTCCATTCAGTATTATCTGAGGAACCATCAAGCCTCTATTGGCAAGCAAGTCAAACAAATGAGTATGGTATAGTCTAGGTATTATGGTTCGATTCAAGAAGTCTTAAGGAAAAACTGTGTTTCTATTAGAAAGCTACTGAAAATTGAATGAATGAATGAATTAACAAATGAATGAAAACACTATGTAAGCCTAGTATCCAGTTTTGATTACACATGACTTATGGAAAGATCATGTCTCTGTTGGTAAGCTACTAAAAGTTCAATAAATAAATGCAAGAATACAATTTAGCCTGCATATCTGTGCTTGATTCAATGACTTAAAGCAAAACCATGTCTCTTGGTAAGCTACTAAGGTAACACTTTAGTGTATAGCAGTTCCTGAACACCAAAGATCTGCCAAACTCATGATTCTTTCCCCACATTGGTAACTGCCTATAAAGGAGTCCATCTCCTGGCCTTTTGTAACTCATTAGAGCTACATGACTAGTTCTTGGCTGTGACTATGGCAGAGGTGATATGGGTCAAATTTCAGACTCCTTTCTTCAGTTGGGCGGATACAGATTAGGAGGCAAAGTTGCTATCAACATGAAAATTGCTGAATTTTGAAGTCACTGCCTACAACAGTGTTTTGCCATCCAAGAACATCAACATTGAGACTTCTACGATGACAGTAAAGAGGTATGTTGATTTTAAGCTTTTATTCATTTTGGTGTTTCATTTGATATGGAGATTATTTCAGTTACTCTCAAAACCAGCAAGCAAACAAACAAAAACCCCAGACCCTTCAGTTGTTTGAAAGAACTTTCTTCCACCTCTAAAATGGGTATAATTGCTTAAAAGAAAAACCTAGATACATGCAATGAAAAATAGATAACATGGAGGAGTAATAGCAAAATTTAAAATGTCTTTTCCAACTAGCATCAACACTCAAGATTAGTGTAAAACTCCATAGCATCCATCTATTTACACAAAACAAACTGGAAAAACTATGTGCTCAACATGAGGTTCATTCTTGCCATGCTCTCTGCTTGCCAGCTCTCTCCCCAGCTTGGCCAGGGGCATAGGTTGGGAAAAGAACCCACATACACTGACCTTTCTGTGAGACACAGCCCAGAAAGGGCCCTTCTGCATACCTTCCTACCCTCCATTATGGAACTTTCTCCTAGGAAAGGCTGGAAGAACGTGACATTATTATTTCCTCATTTGGGATGGATTGCTACAGGCCTGGGCACGCAGGCAACACTGCCAGTGGAGTGATTTATGAAGCCTTGCTCCTCTCCTGGCCCCATGATACAGTTATAACTCTCCCTTTCACAGCAAGGATTACAGCGTTCCAGTGACTCACTGTCCACACATTATCCTCCAGTAACTTGCTGGCTTTTGAGCGGGTGGTTGTTTCCTAGGTAGTTACTAGGATTTTCTCCTTCCTGTCTTTAAGACTTTTCAGCTTCTCTAGAATCCTTGTTCATAGCTTAGCTCCAGGAAAGCTGGGCAGAGGCACCTGAGGTTGGGTATCTTCCTTGACCCTTCAAATTGTTACCATTAGTGACAGGGTTTCACTATATACCCCTGATTGGCTTTGAACTCACTATGTAGACCAGGCTGGCCTTCAATTCAGTGATCTGCCTCCCTTGGAATGCTGGGATTAAAGGCATGCAATACCATTCCTGGCCACCTTATCTTCTGAGACAGGATCTTATTAAATCTGGAGCTCAGTGATTAGTCTAGGCCATCTAGCCAATGAGCTCCAAAGGCCCACCTGTCTTTGCTTCTCAGGCACCAATGTTACTGTCTTTTCTGTGAGTACTGGGGGTCTGAACTCAGGCCATTATGTTTGTATGGCAGGCACTCCACTGGGCCATCTCAGCTCCATCCACATATTGAAACTTCCCTCTGAGTCACCTGGAATGACCTACATAGACCAGGCTGGTCTGGAATTTGAGACTCTCCTGGCTCTTCCTCCTGAATGCTGGGATTACAGGTATGTGCATGATGTACAAGACTGGAACCCAGGACTGTATGAATGCTTTCTTAAAGCAACCCATCAACTAAGTTATATTTTCTGTCCCCTTGACTCCCAGTGTTTGGGAGATGGAGTCTTACTATGCTGTTCAAGCTAGACTTGAATTCACTATGCGCTTCATAATAGACTTGGATTTGCCATCTTCCTCTCTCTACCTAACAAATGCTAAGGTTACAGGCACGTACCACCATGCATTATGGGTGGCTACCAGCTTTCTCACTGAGGCCCTACCTGTTCCCCAAACACACAGCTGTGCCAAGCCCGACAGCATTGTGCAAGGGATGACAAGCACACCGCAGCGGGCTAAGACAACAGTGTGGCCCATCCCACTCAGGACCAGCTTTCAAAAGGACAGCTGTGTTCAGGGAGCTGCTTGATCATGTGGGAAGGCCTCGTGGTCCCCCCGAGGAGCCCAGCTCTCCTGCTCAGTTGCCCACCTGCCTGCTATGTGCTGCCACTCATCATTGTAGATCCCAAGGAAGTTGGGTAGTGGGTAGCCTGGGAACCAATGCTCAGTGATCCTGTTCCCTTTCCAGTCCCAATCTGTCTCCAGTGATTTATCCCTATCCTTCTCTGCAGAGCTGAGGGGAATCACACAGCTAGACTTCTTGATGCCACCCCCAGCAAAAGGCAGCCAGGAGACTCACGGAGGCTCGGAGCTAGGAGTGCACCATTCCAGCAAACCTCGAGGCTCACTAGGGAGTAGACTGGAAAACCAGTTTTGATTCGCGAGGAGGCTGGTATTAAACTCAGCAGTGTCCCTGCTCAGGCAGCCACACATGTTAGGGCTTGTGAATAATAAAAAGAACTTGTAATTCTACTAAAAAATGAAATTCCACCATTTCTGCAGAATAAACAAAACCAAAATATCACATTAGCTCTGCAATATGTCTGGCTCCGGGGCTTCAGACTCTCATTACTGTTGGATTTTCTCCATGAAGAATCCCTCCATACTCCCCCTGCACCCCAAATAACAAAACAGGCAGCCTTAGGATGAATTTCCTTTCCTTTCCATCTTCTGTCTGCCTGTGGTTTATCCATATCAGAAACTAATAGAGGAAAGTCACCAAGACAATGAATGTCTGTCTACAGTTCTTTGGCCTGGTGGGCTCTGAACTGTTTTCTAGAGAGTTCTTAGGGCCCCCATAGGGTGACACAGAAAGAAACGCCCCTAGTGATTTAGGGAAGATGAAAAGAGCCACCCCCAGAGGCCTATGCTTTTGCTTGTGTGATGTAACTTGGAGGGCAGCGGAGAGGGGCTGATGGCTCTGTGTTCAAAGCACTTCAGCCCTGAGAGGGGTTGGTTCAGACAGTGACGGATCAAAGGCTCTTGGAGGTGGCAGCAGCTTGCGCCTCAGTGGCAGCGAGCTTTGACGCCCTTCTTTGAAGACATCTGGCACCTCAAATCTCTGTGCAGGAGTGTGTGGCAATGTCGGTGGTGTGGGGATTCCCGGTACGCCAGCTAGGACCCCCAGGATCAGCACCAACATCCTTGGGCAGGGTCTCTTATAGCTTTGGATGGCCTTGGTGTAAGGCCAAGGATAAGTCTAAATTTCTGATCTTTCTGTCTCCATCTCCTAGTAGCTAGGATTATAGGTCACCACACCCATCCTGGCCAATTTTACATTATTATCATGTATGTGCATGCTGTATGGGGTAGGCTTGTTTGGGGACATGCCTGTGCCATGCATGCATATCAGGAGAAGAGGACAACTCTTTGTAACTGGTTCCCTGCTTCCATCTTTGTGTGGGTTCTGGGATCAAACTCAGGTTACTAGGATTATGTAGGAAAATCTCTACCCACTGAGCCAATCTCACTTACTGGTTATTTATTTATTTTTTGAAAGAGAATCTCATACAGTCCAGTCTGGCTTAGCGATCAGTGTGTAGCCCACGATGGCCTTGCTCTTCTGATATGCCTGCCTCCTCCTTCTGAGTGCAAAGATTATAGTCATGCAGCACCACACCTGGTCTAAGTGGTAACCAAACCCAAGGCTTTGTATATGCTAGGCAAGCATTCTAAGTAAACAGCGTGTCCAGCATCTGGCCATTTTTGGGAAGAGCTCAATCAAGCACATGGTCTACCGGCTTGGACTCAGCTTTTCTGGACTGACAGAATGGGAAGATTCCTGAGGCCTGTGGCAGACCCTTGTTACCCTCAAGCCGCCCTCGATGCTTCAGAAAAACACTACTCATTCGCTTTCCCTATCCTGCTGCCTCTCTCAGGCAGAAGAAGTATGGCTACCTCAAGGAATCCATGCAAAGGAGGGAAAAAAGAAAACAACCGGAGAGCCTTGGATGGGCAGGGATCTGGGAAAGCAGTCGCTTGCTGTATCCAGAGCTGGGTGGATCGATCCTCCAGGGCCTGCCAGAGACCAAGTCCTCAGGCTTTGCCATGCCAGTTCCCAGAAACTCAAGTCACTTCTCCTATGGTCAAGTGCTTTCTGGAGGCGGCAGGGCCAACCGGGCGACTCCACACCGGGAAGTCCTTACCAAAATGGGAAGGAGAGGCTTGATGACAGCCATCGGTTTGGTTACAGCTCAGATTCCTTCAGGAAATGACACAGGGGATAGATAACATCAAACTAAGACACTCAGTAATATTCTAGAATTGGCCCTGGCGGTGGTCTGAGAGGGCAGTGAACCTCACACCATCTAGCTTTCTTGTCACAAGAAGTTTTTCTTTTTCATTTAGAGACGAGGGTCTCATGTAACTAAATAGTTAAGGATGACCTTGGATTTCTGATCCTCCAGCCTCTACTTCTTGGTGCTGGGATTATAAAAATGTGTCACCAACCATGCAACCAAATGTCAGTAACCACAGAGCCTACCTCCACCCTCTGTCGGATACACCCTCCGTCGGATACACCCTCCGTCTTTTCCCATGCACCACATAGGGGAAATGTAAAAACAAACCATAGTGCCTAGTATGGGACATTTCCTCAGAAGCCACCGACAGAGGCTCTCCATGAGGCCCCCAAACTGCACACTCTTGTCATTGCTCCCGGTGGCCCACCAGACCTGGGCATTAAGATCCTCTTGCCAAAACTACCACTACAAACTTTGGTTGCCAGGTACAGTGGAATGAAGGTGGAGCTGAGCTGAAAACTTCCTCCCCATGTCTTGTGGTTGAGGTAAGAGGATATACCCACATTGCTTCAAATAATATGAGATCCCGTCTTAAAGTGAGAGGGTGTCTCTGACCTGTGTGTGATGGCACGTGTGTGTGCCTACTGACCGACATGCGTACATGTGTGTGCACAGTGATGTGCATACACACACTCAAAGATAAACAAACAAATACACAAACAAAAGTTTGTGTATGCTAGAGTCATTTACCTTTTGTTTTCAGTAATGGAAATCCCAGCCATCAAACCACACTTGAACTTCAGGGCATTGCCATTTCCCCACTGGGGATGTCTCTCTGAGAGTAATTCCTTGGGCGCCTGATCCTTAGGGGAGATGATGCCAATACCCTCCCCTCCATTGTGTTTTAAGACATGAACCTATGAATTTCATTCAAGGCTTTGGCCGTGCAGCTACCTCTATCCCAGAACTACAGATGTATAGCACACACTCAAGCGATGGCAGTGGGGGTAGGACAGCCAAATCTTTACCCAGCTCCCTCCCTGCTGGTGCATGGGAGAAGCCTGACGGGGGCAGGGGTTAGTGGATAAAACACTGGCTGTGCAAGTGCTAGAGTTCCAATTCACATTCCCTTGTTAATGCACGGGGGCATGACGTCTGCCTGTGACCCTAGTGCTTAGAAGGAAGAAGGAAGATTTCCAGAGCAAGAAGGCCAGCTGTACTCCCTGAGCCAGCATGTTCTGGGTTCAACTGAGAGGGTGTGCCTCAGTGGACAAGGTGGAGGATGACTGAAGACATCCCCTGTCAAGCTCTAGCTCCACACACACTAATATATGCGTGTGCACCTGAGTGTGCACTCACAGGCATCCCTCACACCACACACAGGAAGTCTAAGCACTGGCCTAAGGCTGCTAAATGCTGACACATCTGGTAGCCACTCCACAGTTTCTTGTTTCTAATACATCCCCAGGCAATGAACAGCACTCCCCTGACGGTCATTCTGACAGTCAGTGGGCTTGAACTGGAAGGAGTACATTGGCTTTCTTAGATCCTGGGTTTTCCCATAATTCCACAGCCGATCAATTCTGGACATTTAGTGTTCCAAGTAGAGGACATATTGTGTTCCTAAATGTGTGCAAACCCAATCCCAATTCCCCTGTGTTAGCAGCATGCTTCCAGACTGTGGTGGTGATGGTGGTGAAAGGGGTGTGGCAATGTGATGATGGAAAGAAACATGATTCTCTCCAAACTACTATTCATCTTGGCTACCAGCATGAGAGTCCCAGCAAGCACACCACAGAGAAGAAGATCCACATGGGATCCCCGTTGCCTTCTTTTAAGTTTGTGAGGAGACTCGGAGAGTTATTACCAAGGTCAGTGTCATTGGGGGAGATGCCTAGGTATTTGTGTGTTTCTGTGTGTGCATGTGTGGGGGGGAGGGAGATCAGAAGACGGGAGCCACCACATTATTTATTTTTGAAACAGTGTCTCTCACTGGCCCACAGCTCCCCAACTCTGCCAGACTGGTTGACTGTCCACCTTCAGGGACTCTCCTGTCTCCACCTTTCCAGTGTTGGGGCGACAGAGGAGCACTGCCACACTTGCCTTGACCATCAGGGTTTGTTTATTTGTTTATTTCATTTTAGGTATGTATGCATGCCACATGCATGCTCGTTGTCCACAGAGGTCAGAATAGAAGGTGGAATTTCCTGGAACTAGAGTTATAGATGGTTGTGAGCCACCGTGTGGGTGCTGGAAACTAAACCTGGGTCCTTTGCAAGAGCAGCGATATTCTAAATCACTGGGTCATCTCCTCAGCCTCAACTCCCATTTTCTAAATAGTTTTGTAAACATGGCAGAGGTGGCCATGTTTTGGGGGCTGTATTTTATTTCACAGAGATTGACATTTGAGCAGAGGGAGAACCAGCATGGCTTCTGGTGGTTGCTGTCACTGTGCTATTTGAAGGTCTTAGTTTCCCATCCAGTCCATAGGGCCATCAAACTCAGTTACATGGGGTGGAGGATGGAGCACCGTTCTCCATCCATAAGTACAAGAGGATGTCTGGAGGGTAGGGACTTCATTTTGCACATGCTTAGCTTAATCAATATGAGTCAAATAATGAGGGTTTGCTATGTCTGTCTGTAGGAGGAGCCTGACTCACGATGATGCCTGGGGCTCCAGTTCAGCCTGACACAGAAGGGACTGGGCCATCTATTCTTGCAAACCACACAAGGAGCCTGGTTGTCTAATGGAGCCAAGATAGACAGTGGCCAAAATGGGCAGACAGGGGTCTGGCAAGGTCCTAGTCTGATCAGACCAGTCAATGGCCTCAGAATTGGCTGGCCTGGCCCTTGCCCCAGCTCCAGCCCTCGCAAGAAGAGACATCCTGGCACTACAGTGAAGTCAATCTTGCCTCCAGCTGTCTGTGGCACAGCCTGCTTGCTGCCACACAAATGGTGGTGATTCAGTCATTGCGGATGCTTCCGGGACAGTCAGTGTTCCTGGACGTGGAAAAAGGATCCTCAGGGGTACCAAAAGCTGGCTCTTTCTCATTTATACTCTACACATCATCACAAGCTAGCCAGGGGCCTTTTGATAAAAGCTGGCCATTGGATTGTCCGGGGCTTTTGACTCAGGGCTTATCCAGGTGACCTAGGAAGCAAGATGCCCTCTTGCAGGCCAACCTCAGGACATGTGACAGTCAGCTCAACAAACTTTACCTGGTGAGATTTGGGGGAGGGGTCTCTTTGGTGAGGCCTCCACAGGCTTCTCCATTTTCACCTCTCTATTAAGGGTTGCACATGCCAAAGCTAGGATTCCCCACCTCTAGCACTGCCACAACGAAAGTAATTAGTGACCATTTAGGGGCTTGACAGATTGGCCAGGTAGGAGTGGTGCTGAGCTCTGACTTGAAGCTCCACTGTCATGGCTACGGCAACAGGCGGAGTCAGGTTTATAGGTCTGCGGATGTGTTTCCCAGTTTCCAACAATTCAATCACCCAACAGCAGGAGAGGCAAGACAGTGCTCCGCTCAGAGAGAAGCAGTGCTTGCATTTCCTCCTGCAAGTTCATTATCGCCTCGCCAAAGCATGACGGCAGTGTGAAATGGGTTAGACTCACGCACGGATGCCTCCGTTAACGGCCAGAGGAGAGAAAGAGAGAGAAAGAGAGAGAGAGAGAGGAAAGTCGCACATCATTAGGAACGGAATAAACGATATCGAGGCACAGAGCAGAAATGATTTGATTAGTAATTTCCAGTTTTGAAAAGATCTGGAAAACTACCAAATGACTATACAGAAGGTATGATGGAGTTCTTAATTGCTATAACTGCTCTGGGAGAATTGATGACTTGTGACATAGAATACAGCGCAGTACGCTAACACTAATAACTGTTAATTAAATGCCGCAATGATATACTCTCAAAATGCACATACAGCTTACCATAATTTCTAGATTAAAAGCTGCACCGTCAGAAGCCAAAGGCAAAGGGAAATACGGGGAGAGGAGAGGAGGCAGCTCTCATGCCTGAAGTCTGCCCTGAACAGAGCAGCCCAAAGACACGGCAGGGAGGGGGTATACACTGAGCTGCAGAAACGTACAGGCTGGCTGGCTGGAGCTGGCCCTCCAGAGGGTGAGTTATTAATTCTGAAAGAAGGCTTGCTGTACCAGGCCATCTGGCAGAGTAGGGAGGGTTGGGTTGAGGGCCCAGCTTCCGGTTGGATCTGCTTGGCTTCCCCCAGTGATGTTTCACACTTGTACTGAGGGTGATGCTAGGTCAGAGATATCAGGGGAGGCAGATGATGGCCCTAGAGGGATGCTGTGGCCCTGTAGAGAGGAAGGGGCCTCTTCATGGCAGGCTCGGCTCCTAATGAGTGTGGGGAGGTTAGGAGAGCTGATGGGGCTGGGAGGGTGGGAGCAATTCACAGGAAAGCCTCATTTGAATGGAAGATAAAAGACCTCAATTAATCTCTCTCCCTTTGGGTAAAGAACTCGTGTGAGCCTGAAGGAAGATGAAGAAACACTGATGCCATTTCCAACTCAATTATCCTGGTCACGGTACAGGCAGTAAGGTTTGGATGGGGGGACAAAGAAGGGATGAGTACTTCTTTTTCTGTTTTTTTTTTTTTCTTTTTTTTTTCTTTTTCTTTTTAATTGAGTCCAGGCTTCACAGAGCCCAGGCTAGCCTTAAACTCCCTGTATGTAGCCAAGGATGACCTTGAAGTTTGGATCCTCTTGCCTCTACTTCCCAAGTGAATGCTGAGATTGCAGGCATGCACCATCATGTCAGGTTTATGAGGTGCTAAGGATGGTACCTATGGCCTCACACATGCTAGGCAATCACTCTATTTGCTGAGCTGTAACCCCAGACTGTGATAGAGTCTCATGTAGTGTAGTCTGGCCTCAAATCCTATCTTCTATTTTGGTCCTTGTGTTACTGCTTCCATTAGTAATTACCAAAGCCTCCAGCAGAGGGTCTCACAGAGAAGATCTTGGGGCAAAAGAAATGCTTTTCTATCTAGGTCTATGAAGCATTCGCTGATGTGCAGAGCTGAGTGGGGAGGGAATACACAAAGAAGGCAGGTCTCAAAGGTTAGTTATACAATACTCCTATAATAAAGAAGCAGAAGCAGCAACAGAAGAAGCTTTTTAATTTTTTTTTTTTTTTTTGAGAGACAGAGTCTCTTCTAGGCCATGCTAGGCCCAAATTCCATATGAACCCAAGAATGACCCTGAGCTCTTGGCCTTCCTGTTTCTACCTCCTGAATGCTAGTATGACAGGTGTGTGCCAGCATGCCTGGCTGAGGTGTTTTTGATATTGAGCAAAGTTTGTTGAGCTCACCTTGGGAGTTTCCTGAATTCTGACATAGCATGTGGCTGTTATTTTGCTTAGTTTGGTATGAGAATACTGGAAAGGGTTTGGGCAGAACTAGGGATGATACATCCTGCTGGTTCTTTATAATCAATTGAGTTCCTTGGGTTTTCCCAGGTACCTAGAAGAATTCCTACTGTCTTGTCTTAGGACGCCAGTGAATCCATAGAAAACATGGAAACCCAGGGCTAGAAGAGTGGCTCAGTTGGTAAAGCACCTGCTTAACACACAGGAAGCTCTGGGTTTGATCCCTTGCACTACATCAGCAGGTGCAGTAGTGACCCTAACAGTCAAGGTGAAGGCAGGAGGATCAGGCTCCATGGCCACTCACTCATCCTTATACATATATACGTGATTAAAAATAAAGGTAATCTTTTTTTTTTTTTTTCCAAGACAGGCTTTCTCTGTGCAGGCCTGGTTGTCCTGGAACTCACTCTGTAGACCAGGCTGGCCTTGAGCTCAGAGATCTGCCTGCCTCTGCTTCCTGAGTGCTAGGATCAAAACTAGAACTGTGGGTCATAAGTGTGGACTGGAATGTATAGAGATGAGCTCTGTTGTGCATAGGAGTTTGGTGGTAAAATTGCTAACAATAAAAGCAAGCACAATGCTTACTGAAATGAATCTGTATGTACGCCATAACCGAGCAATATCTCCTGGAACAGACCTTGGAGAAAGCATTAGAGATGCATAAAGTATCCACTGCAAAGACACTGTGGTTGGCCTATTTGCTTGGAGGAGAGGGTTGAGAATAAACTTAAATTATGGCTTGAGTGTGATACGTGTGTGTGTGTGTGTGTGTGTGTGTGTGTGTGTGAACACTTGGCCCTCAGCTGACGCTGCTGTTTTGGGAAACCTTCAGGAGGTGGAGCCTTGATAGTAGAAGGAGCCACTGGACATGGGTCCTGAGGTTTTACAGCATGGCCCCACTTCCTGTTCACTCTGCCTCCTTACTAGGGATGCAATGCAACCAGCTAGCCTCCTGATCCCAATGGCCATGCTTTCTTGCCACGATCCTTTCAATCTTCGTGCCAAGGGAAACCCTTTCTTCCTTAACTTGCAAAGCACCGTGCCAATATAGCTCAGTTGGAAGAGAACTAGACTAAAGAACAAAACAAAATAAAACTTTTCCCTCCTTTGACCTCCCCACCCCCCCAAGGGAGGAGCAGCTCTGCTAGGCCACAGAGGAGGACTTTGCAGCCAGTCCTGAAGATACCTGATAAACCAGTATCAGATGTAAGGGGAGGAGGTCCTCTCCTATCAGTAGACTTGGAAAGGGGCAGGGAGGAGATGAGGGAGAGAGGGTAGGACTGGGAAGGAATGAGGGAGCAGGATACAGCTGGGATACAGAGTTAATAAAATGTAACAAATAATAAAAATAAAAACTTTTCCCTCCCTTTCGTGTGGTATGTGGTTGTGTGTGAATGTGTGTGGGCATGCGTGTGCATATGTGGAGGGCAGAGGGCAATCTTTGAGAATTAGTTCTCTCCTTCTTACCTTGTGGGTTCCAGGGGTCAAAGTCAGGTCTTTAGCTTTGGGAGTAAGTGCCCTTAACCACTGAGCCACCTTGCCATCCCTTAAGCTCTTCCTGTGAAGCATTCAGCCCTATCAATGCAGAAAGCAACCAACCCACCCTAGCTATCTAAGAGAATACATATTATGGTCTACAGCCTGTAGCCATGACCCAAGTAATGTGGTCCCAGAAGTTAACCAGGGTCTAGTCTGGTTAGCACTTGGATGGCAGAGTGTGTGGTATGCTGTGGTACAGTCAGTCACCAGGAGAAGCAACACCTTTCTGTGGGTGGCCCAGGGGACAAATGTTCAAGTTACAGTAAGATTTTAAAGCAGGAGAGGAACTTTAAGCATAAGGTTGGCAAGAATTTAACAACAGCTGAGGTTCAAATTACATCTTGAAGGATGAGGGTGAGACTTCAAACAGCATCCAGTACCCTGGAAGCAGGTGCATGGAGATGGAAGATACTCTGGGTGCTGCTGGAGACGTCTCAGGGAGCAGTGAGGTTGGGGCCGTGGCTGCCCTGGCTATAGGATGTGCTGTGGTCAGACCAGACATCCAGGCGCCTGGAAGAAGAGACTACACGCTATAGCAAGAAGAGAGCCAGATGAGCTGGGGAGGTGGCTCCTCAGGTAAGAAGGCCTGCCGCCAGTGTTTGTGGTCAGCACGTGAGCCCAGAGGGTGAGAACCAATGCATGCAGGCTGTCCTGACCTCTACTCATGCACCCAGGCACAAGGATTCCCACCTCTCCCAAGCAAAACTAAATAAATAAATAAAATAAATGCGAACTTAAAAAAACAAAACAAAAAGAATATGGTAAGAATCAGCAGCAAAACTTGTGCTCCAGAGTCAGAGTTTTTGGAAGGGCCAGCCTGGGGGTCAAGCTTACAGTGAGGCAGCCCACACTGCAGTTCAGTGGCAACTTTCTCTAGAAACAAACTGTCATTGTAATCGGTGGGAAAATGTCCCACTGTTCCAGGCCCACACTCCTCTCAGAGGGAAGTAAGATTTCTTTCAGTCCTCACCCACAGGCACAATGAAAGCCCCTGTGTCTGGTTTGGTTGGTACCACACATACGAATATGCACACGCAGACACATGTACACCACACACTCCTTATAAGTAAACAGTGTTCTCCTCCTAGTGCATCATGGGACTTCTATGTTGACTTCCAACTTCTGTTGGCTTGGCATGCCAATACCCTACCTTATACAGGGTGGTTAGGGCAAAAAAAAAAAAAAAAATATTTTTTTTTCCTTCCTGTAACTTTGTTTTTCAGAAGTTGGTTCAGCTCATGCTAAATGAGTCAAGTGTTAGGAGCTCTAATGTTTTTCCCTCGGGAGAATTATAAGTGCTAGGAAAAATTTCCTGTCTCATGCTCAGCTTGCCTTCCATCAGCCATTTATTTTTTTTCTTACAAGCACTATAAAACTGTTTTTAAAGTAGTTTTTGGTGCCTGTGTGCCTTTCTCTCTCTCTCTGCAAGTGTAGGTCACAGGTCAAGCCCAGATATCATTCCTCTAGTACTATCTACTGTCTCTGTCTGTCTGTCTCTGTGTTATGTGTGTGTATATGTGTGTTTGTGTATGTATGTGTGTATGTATGTATGTGTGTGTGTACATGTATATAAGAGGCAGAAATCACTATCAAGTGTCTTGCACTGCCATGCCTGGCTTTCCATGATTAATCCAGAGGCGTCCTTAGAAATGACATCATTGCAGCATGCCTGGCTTTTTACATGGGCTGTGGGGATCCAACCTCTGGCCCTCAGGTTTGTGTGGCAGTGCTTTACCACTGAGCCATTTCTCCAGCCCTGTAAAGCATGTTGCCTTTTTTTTTTTTTAAAGATGAGTATCACGAGACAAATACAGACATAAACTGTCTGCATCGTAGTCTCCACAAGAAAAAGACCACATTGCTCCCCCAGACACTCCCATACACCCCAGGGAATATGAGCTGCCCCCTCCATTAGAACTACAAATATGCTTTCTTCTTGTCTGTCTGACAGCCTTAATCCTTTAAAACGCCTCACCCTCATCGCAGAAAATGATGTGCTATAATGTTCTCAATTTTTTTTTTCTCAGAAAACCTATGAAGTTGGGGGCAGGGAGATGGCTCAGTTGGTAGAATGCTTTCAGTGCAAGGAGGACCCATGCTTGGAGCCTCAGCACCCATGTGAAAAGCTGAGTAAGGCAGTGTATGCCTCTAACCTTGGTGCTGTAGGGAGGGGGGGGGACGGGACTCCTAGGGCTTGCTGGCAGAGAGACTAGCCAAACTGGTGAGCCCCAGGTTCAGTGAAAGACTCTGTCTCAAGAAGCCGGGTGGACTACAACTGGAGTCTAGGACAGCCAGGGCTACAAGAGGAACCCTGTCTCTAAAAACAAACAAACAACAACAACAAAAAAAAAATGTCAGGTGGAAAGCTATTGCAGATGACACCTGATATTAACCTCTGACCTGTGCATGCATGTGTAGACAAATATACATGTACACACTATTCATGCTCAGAGACACATATACACACATCATGTCTCAGGAACACTCATTAGAAGAGCACATTGGTCCCTGCTGACTAAGATGCCACAAGAGAGGCTCAACTAGGCCCATCAGGAAGGGATTGGAGGCTTCCTTCCTCCCGGTTGCCAACAGGAAGCAGATCATTTCAAGTAGCCAAGATTGACTTTGTGGCCGTCTGAAAGGTGGAATGGAGAGGACTGACTTGTCCAACACACAAAGGGTAGAGGTAGCGACCTTCCGGAAGTCACTCAGAATCAACAGCAAGCTGGGTGTCCTGGTACTCACAAGTCAAGGCAGGAGGGCCAGGAGTCTAAGGCCATCCTGGGCTACATACTGAGCTTGAGGCTGCTCCACGTGGTGGAGAGAACTGACTCCCTCAAGGTATCTTTTAGGCGCAACAGATATAACATTTTTTTCTCTTTTTAATTTCCTTTATTAAAAAGGGGGGTAAGGGTGGGCTGTGAGTATAGCTCAGTGGGCAGCGCACCTGCCCAGTGTGCACAAAGACCGGGGTTCCATCCTTAGTACCACACAAACCATGCGTGGTAGTGCGTGCTTCTAATTCTTGAACTTGGGAGGTAAAGGAAGGAGGCTCAGGAGTTCAAGGTCATCGCTGGCTGCTCGGTGAATTCAAGACCAGCCTAGGCTACAGGAGATCCATTCTTCAAAAAAGAAAAAAAAAATTACTGCCTCTTACTCAGGTCACGAACATGGTATTTCATCTGGTTTTATCTGAAACCTGGGCATTTTATATTTTCTTTCCTTTAGCACGAGGGCTGTAAAAGAAGGGAGGGGTTTGGCGTGGCGGCATTGGCGGTGGCAGCAGGGAGTGCTGGCCGGGCGGTGGCAAAGAGGCATGAAAAAAATTATACTTTGACATATATTATGCACTTAATCTTTCGTGGCAACTTTTTTACATTTGTAAGAGTTATGGATTTTAAAAGTCAGGGCTAAGATGTCTTAATGAGCATTCACCCCCCCCCCCACCCCCCAGAAGGAGAAGTAGGGCCGATGTGTGTTAGTCAGCTGTTAGCTTTACGGCTTCTCTTCTGCACTAAAAGTGACAAGCTGAACGCATTATGGAGAGCTCAGATGTGTTATGCAGATGAAGCCGGCAGCAATATCTGCCTGCTCTCTATTATTTATGATGTCTATATAATACAATGGACTGAGATTTAAGCCATTGTACTGCAGTTTGTTTTCCAGGGTGCTAACGTACAGCACATTTTACCGAGAATTGCATCTCTGTTACATATTAATCAAATCCATCTTACACAGAGCTCTTACACTGTAAACTAAAGGGGGAGAGGGAAAAAAAAAAGATTAAAGCGCTTGGCTTTTCCTCAGCTGTCAAGGACTAGCAATAAAATAATAATAAGGGCTTCTAAATAACGTGTGTGTGACAGGCCTGGGCTCGCTCTCACAGTCCTTTATGGAGGTTAACTACAAAATAAGTTCCAGTGAGTGATCGGGAACGGGCGTGCGTGTAATACTGTAATGCCAACGGCGGCATAATTCTTGAAAAGTTCATTTGCACAGAATTCTCTGACTTGATGAGGCAAAGTTTGGAGCCTCTTGAATCATTCTGCCGTGGTGGGCGGCACTGGTGAGGCCTGTTCTGAAGTTTACAGCCCTCCCACTTTCAACTTGCCTCAGCTGTGGTCCATTAAAGACCGAGCACTGCGTCCCCCAGTGCCCAAGCTGGGCTTTACTGCTCGAGGAGGCCATGGGAAGCTGGTTTTATGATGCATTCAAAAGCTGTGGAGGTGTGTGTGTGTGTGTGTGTGTGTGTGTGTGTACAAGCATGCATGGGCATATCCGTGCATGGGGATATCAGAAATCAAATCAAGAGGGGGTTTCTTGCTGGCTCATCTTCTACCTTAATTTCTTTTAGACAATGTCTCCCCCTGACCCGAAGCTCTTCAATGGGGCTAGACTGACTGGCCGGCAAGCCCTACAGACCCTACATCTTTCGTCCAGCATTGATATTATACATACGCACAGAAACACCCCCTCTGGCTTTGCATATGGATGCTGGGGAGCTGTACTTCTGCAGCTTCATGGTTGGGTAGCAATCACTTTACGCAGTCATCAAAGGCTTGTTGCTACCTGGGGCTTGAGGAGGAGGGTAGAGACTCCTATAGCGAGGGTTTGAAAGATGGCTGAGCACAGTGGTTCTCAACCTTCCTAGTGCTGTGACCTTTAATACAGTTCCTCACATGTGGTGACCCCCAACCATAAACTTATTTTCGTTGCTACTAACTGTAATTACTAACTGTAATTTTGTTGCTGTTGTGAGTTGTAATGTAAACATCTCTATTTTTTGAGGGTCTTAAGTGATCCCTATGAAAGGGTGATTTGACCCCCCCCAAAGGGGTCAGGAGCCACAGGTTGAGAACCACTGGCTTAGTGGTTAAGTATGCTTATTGCTCAATCATGAGGACCGGAGTCAGCATCCTGGCACCAGTGTCAGATGGCCCATAATACCTGTAACTGTAGTTCCAAAGTTACCAACGTCCTGCTCTAGTCTCTGCAAGTACACATACACACACATGAACACACACAGGCACACACACACTTTAAAAAGAGAGAAAGGGTCCATATAATGAACATCTGGCTCTATTTAGGCAAAAGCATACTGGGGGAGTATTCAAGAGGCCTGTGCCTGTGTTTTCAACAATAGAGTCTTACAGAAAAGAATGCAGGTTACAGGGGTGATAACTCCTCATTCCACATCTCCCCTCAGGAATTCACCGCAGCATGCTTCTCAGGACATGGTAATGGGCAAAGAGATCAGGGAGGGGAACTGTCTCTCCTGGGAGTTTACAAAGACCCTGAATGTGTCTCTTGCATAATCAGCAGAGAATACAATGGTTTCAGAGTCTGCTTATCTATCCCAAAGCTCAAAGTCCAAAATTCATGTTCCTTTGGCATACCACCTACATAACCAACCCCAATGTAGCACTACTTGGGGAAAGCATCCTTTTCTCGGAATGCCTTCCTTTTCTTGGCTGCCAAGGGCTCTGGGTTACCAGTGGTACTATATTCCTTCTATCCCCTGCATTCTTTAACTTTGCCAAAACACATGCCTGCTATTTGGATTATTAAAATAACGTCAATTTAAAATCCTTCTCTTGAGGGGCTAGAGAGTGGCTCAGCAGCTAAGAGCGCTTGCTATTCCTGCGCAAGACCCAAGTTTGGAGTGACCTTCCGAGTGCATACGCACTGGGCAGCTCAGGAGTCTGATGCTACTCCCTACTCTGGCTTTAGGAGGTATTGCATACACATGAATACTGACACACAGAGGCACACAAAATAAGACAAACACATCTCAATAAAATAAAGTAAAATAAAATTAAAAGGGCAGAATTCCTCCTGACTGGGATGGGTATGTAGAAAACCAGAGAACCCTGTGATGGTTGGAGACAGGAGGCTAGCAGGAAAGCAACCTCTGTGCAGCTGCTAAGGAAGCCCAAGCAGATGAGAGAGTGATAAAGCAAAACGAAGAGTGACAGTCCCTTCCACTGCTCCCGCTTGCTCTGGAAATACCTTGCTAGATGAGTCCTGCAATTGTACAGTTCACTCACCCACTCCTTGTACCCTAGACTATTTGCTGAAGGACATGAAAGGCTTCTAAACAGGCACAAGAGCGAGCATAATTGAATGAAGTCACTCATTCCCTTGTCTGTCTTTCCTTCCAGCGACTTTATAGCATTTATAACTTAAAGGTCCCCTTGTAACTTCCCAGCAGGAAGAGTAATGGAACCGGTTGCTTCAAGAGGGTGATGTTTCAGGTCATCAGTGAAGCTGTTGTATCCTGGGTAACTCAAAGAAATCTGTTTGTGTCCTAAAAGCCAACCGTGGCCATTATAATTTCACTACCAGTGGAGGCACATGATGTTAAAGACAGGAAAACTGGTGCCTAGAAAAGGTGGGAGAAGAACCTTAGAGAGCCAAAAAACAGGAGAAGGATCCAGAGAACCCTTGCAGGAAAGAGGAGCTGATAGAAAGCTGGAGGGGAAGAAAAGAGATGGGAATCATGGCAAGGGCGAAGGGGGAGAACTAAAGATTAGCAGGAGTGTGTGGGAGAACTGTGGGAGGTTCCCTCACTGCCAGAGAAGCAACCACAAGACAAGAGTGGGAGAAAGCAGCAAGGTCAGAGAGCCGAAGTTAGGAAGCCTGGATCCTTTACCTCCCCTGACGCATGGGTGGAGGGCGAAGAGTTTAATTAGAAAGCAGCAGGGCTTCACTCATTCAGCACTCCTTTCTGAAGCTGGCCCCCACCCGCAGCAGCCCCGAACTCGCCTTCTTTCTTCCTGCCTGTTACTCTGTTGGTCCCGTGAATGTACCCGGTTTGCTTGCCCACTAACGATGGCCACCCTCGGCTGCTCGTGAGAGGGAGTGGACATCTGGAATCACACTAGGAGAAGCCTCCCCTCCCACCTCTCCTCCCTTCTGCCCTTTTCAAGCATCGGCTGGAGCCTGGCCTTGGAGACACTTCCGCCACGGATACTGACCATCTCATTTCTTAGTCTCCAAGGGGCTTTCCATCCATCCCCCTCTGACCTGCCAGCGGGAGAGATGACCTCACATTTGTCCTGCTTATTGCTGGTAATAACCATTAGGGACAGTGGCAGCGGCTCACACCTGCTGCCTGGCTAGGATGGCAGACCAGGTCTCTGCAGGAGGCCAGAGATGTAAATCCCTGGCCTTTTCATCACTTCCTTGTGGCCACACAGCTGTAGTGAGGGGAACAAGGGGAGAGATGCAGTTTGCCTGCCTTGTCCGCTGTCCCCTGTCAGGTTAGTGGACTCCGGCCCGAGGTTGCTGATGGTCCAATTCAAGACATTGTGCTGGGCTGTGGTTGCAGCTCAACTGGTATAGTGTTTGCTTAGCATGCAGGAAGCCCTGGGTTTTATCCCCAGGTCCACATAACCTTGGCATGATGCTGTAGGGGGACTGGAAATTCAAGGTCATCCTCAGCTATACTGCAAATTTGGGACCATCTAAAGCTACATGTGGACCTATGTAAAAGAAGAAAAAAAAAGATTTATTGTGTTGCTGGACCCTTGCTTGCCTCAGTTACTCATTCTGAGACTTTGGCATGCGGAATCCAAAGTGATAGTGACTGTATACTTTGCATAGCCATCTCTTTCTTGGGCATCTTCACAGTAGCTCTTGCGGTCTTTGAAAGGATGCTCAGAACATCTAAAACAAAGCTTGTGGTGACAGGGTCCTTCCTGGCCGCCCCCTTCATCATAGCTGAGAAGCCACTGAGGGGAACCCAAATTCAGTGGTCTAAGCTCACAGGTACCTCTTCCAAAATGTGACACACATATCAGCCACATGGACATGCGTAGGGCACATCCTTCCTGCCACCGAGTTGCCAGCCCTGCCCCTTTCATCGCCTTTGAGGCAAGCCAACAGCCTGAGAGCAGCCAGCAAGCAAGCTGGGCCCCAGCCCTGCTGTAAAGTATTAACTCATACTGAACACAGTTTGTCTCCGAGGACCCTCTTGGCCCCTTCGTCATCCTGTGCTGACATTTTAATCGTGCTTTTGTGGGAGCTGGCTGGCAGTTTGTCATCGGGAATGGCGCGGCGAGGGGCCAGAGCGGGTTGCTGGCTGTGTCGGCTGCTGAGGGAAGCGGCCCATTCTGACAGACTGAGCAATAATCTGAACTTACTGCGCAGAGCCTGTGGGACACCAGCCGGGCCGCTTTATCTTCTTCATTAAAGTGCGCTCAAAAAAAAAATCCATTTTCCTTTAAAGTCTCAGGAACAGATGGAGTAAAATTAATTGCGCCATTACGTCCCGATAGACAATACCAGAGTGGTTTTCTTTCAACTGTGCATGTGTGTTACAAAGTGCTCTTCGTAAAAGGCAATTACTGCAACATTTGCCATAAAATAAAGGTTGCTTTAATGGGCAATAAACACAGGCTTCAAATTTTGTATGAAATGGGTCTCCAAAGGGCGCTGTTAGAGGCAGCTCAAAGGCACGGCTGACTTTAGTATTTTCTGCTCGGGCTTTGGCTCAGCTCGCTGAGAGAACAATGATTTTTTTTCCCCCCACCATTGGATGTATTCCGATAGAATTATATATGTGAGTTAGAGTCACTGTCTGGGCACCTCTTGCCAGATTTCTCTGGTTAGCAACTAGCGGGCACAAGAGATAGAAAGAGAAGAGAGAGAGATCACTAGGGTACCATCCAGGGTAGAACCTTCTGCCAAAGATGAAGCCAAGTGACATGCTGCTGGTTCAAAGGGAATGGAGAACACATCTTCTCTCTCCTAGGTCAGGTGAGGGTTTCCAGTGAATTCCTGGCAGTAGGACTCAGTGAGAAATCTATATTCATGTATATTTAGAGCCATTTAGGTCTGAGATTTGGCAAAAGGGAAAATAGCTTGTGCTTTATGACCGAGACAGGAATGGTGATGGTGAAGACCTGGAGGTAGACTGGTGGCCAGGCCCTCTGGCAGGGCCTCACTCGCCGTTCTCTGAGGACAGTGAACACACCACTCCTAGGAGAGGCTGGAATTCACAGTGCAATACAAATCTCCACCAGCCTTGCTGGAGGAGCCCGCTCCTCTGAGTCCCCTGCCCTTTCTTTAGGAAACCTCACATTAAATCTTCCTCTTCTCGTCGACATCTTGGATGGGGGCGGAATGTAAAGGAGATCAGAGATTCATTTCACTCCACTATATTTCTACATTTCGGTAATTACAAAGTTAGCATGACATATAAATGATCCATTAATTGAAATATGGACGACACCAACTCCAATATTTATGGCATAAATCCATATTTCATTAAATAAATCCGATAAGCAAATATATCATGGAGAACGGGAGGACATTTTTATTTAAGCATGAGATCAAAAGCTAGAGAACTGTTTTCCATCCAAAATAATAGAGCTACAGCTTGAGGAAAAAAAATGCCTAGACCATTTGGAATTAGGTAGGGCTGGTGAGACAGAAAGGCTGATGGTGAAAGTCGCTGTGGGGAAGTGTAGGCTTGGCACATGTGGCCGGGGGTACCGGCAGCCAGTAGTCACTGCCATCTGAAATGGGCCATTGCGGTTCAGAGTGCCAAGGTTGTAGCCTGGGGTGATGGTCAGTCCCTGGGGAAGCTTTAGCAGCTATGAGCACAGTAGGCAGTCTTTCCTTTTCATGTCCTACTTTCATGGCACTGTATTGCATTTCAATAATAATAATAAACAATAACTATTTTATCATGTAATATATAGTAGTATAATATAACATACAACAAACATAATATATAATATTATAATATCTTACTATTATTACTAGTCAGGGTATCACAATACCCAGCCAAGCGTCAAATTCCACTTGTAGCTAAGGATGACCTTGAACTCCTGGTCCTTCGTCCTCTACTTCCTAAATGCAGAGATTACACATGTACAACACCATATTTAGCTTATGCAGGGCTGAGGATGGAAGCCAGGGCCTCATACATGCTGGACAAGTACTCTACCCATGAGCTACAGCTCAGCATTCATGTTTTCGTTTTCAAACTGCATCTATGTATCTATCTATCTGTCTGTCTGTCTCTATCTCTCTACCTATCTATCTGTGGGGAGGTGGGGGGAGAGCACACTACAGCATGTGTGTGGAGGCCAGAGGACAGCTTGTGGGAGTTGCTTCTCTCCTTCTACCAGGTAGATCCTAAGAACTGAACTCACATTGTCAAGCCTGACAGCAAGTACCTTCTGAGCCAGTTCACTGGGACTTACTTTATTTTATTTAAAAATTTACTTTTAAAATCATATGTAAGGGTGGGGGGGGTATGTGTGTGTATTATGTCCATGTGAAGTGGGCTCCCAAGGAAGACAGAAGAGGGCGTTCAGTACCTTGGTGCTATAGTTACAGGTATTTTTGAGCTGTCTGATGTGGGTGCTAGGAACTGAGCCACAAGACAGCATAGGCTCTTAACCACTGCGCCAGCTCTCTAGGCCCCTTATTTTATTTTTGGAGAGAAGGCCTCATGATGTCATCTAGGCTGGCCACAACCTCTCCATCCTACTACTGCCTTTGCCTCCTGAGTACTGAGGTTCAAGACGTGTGTGCCATCTCGACTGGCTCATTGTGACATTTCAATACACGCATCATGTCACCCCTAACATTTCACTTTTCTTAGGGTTGAGAATCTTCGAAATCCCCACTACTTTGAAACATTCAGCTATTTTGAGACAACCAGGAATGCCCTGCTGTGCTATAGTATACATTGTTCCTCCTTCTTCCTGTACCCCTGTAGCCACTATCCCTCCCTTCATCTAGGGAGGGCGGTAACTCCCAATAGCAGTGTTCTACTTCTAATATATACAGTTTCAAACAGGAAATACAACATAACAGATAAGCATGCTATAGTACTTCTGAAAGACTCCTACCCTAAGGGTTGACAAGATGGCTCAATGGATAATGGCAGTTGCCTCCAAGTTTGATAGCCAGGACACACATGGTAGATGGAAAGACCTGATTCCCACCAGTTGTCCTCTGACCCCTACACGTATGCTATGGCACTTGCCCTACCTCCAATAAAATACAATTAAAACAAAAAACATATCGGCTAGGTATGGTGACAAACAACCATAATCCTAGCACTTGGGAGGCAGAGGCAGTTGGATCTCTGTGGGTCTGAGACCAGCCTGGATTACATAGAAAGACTCTGCTTCAGAACAATAACACAACATGCAACTCCAGTGGCCTTCAAGAATACTCTAGAAGTCCTTAAGCCTCAGATCCAGAATCTGAATAGTCCAAAGGCTATAGAACTTATAGTATCTCTTTAGCTAATGAGTACAAAGTAAAATACTGTGATCAAATTTTATTGTAAATGTATTCATAAAAATTAAAAATGCAATGAAAATCAACAAAATCCCCCAACAGGTAGCTGGATGAAGAAATTTATAGGTAGCTGGTCTTGGGGCTGCATGCCTATAACCTTAACACTGGAGAGGCTGAGGCAGGAAGTTCAGGAGCTGGAGGCCAGCCTGGGCTACACAGCGACAGCTTACCCTAAAAGTAAACAGATACATACACAGACAGTGGGGGGATACATAGATTGGATAGGTTTATGGATGTGTACATAGATGAGAGATACACAGCTAGTAGATATAGGCAGAAGATAGATAGTAGAGATCGAGAACACATACATATACATAGATGACAGAGGGATAAGATCGTAGGTAGATGACAGATAGATGATAGAGTTCTAATTTCTGCTCTGTGATAAAATAACCAGTAACTCCCCTCCCCCAAAAAAAGCTCAGAGGGGAAAGGGTTTATTTTACCCACAATCCAGGTAATGGTGCATCAGACAAGAATTCAAAGTAGCAGGAACTTAAACAGCCATTGCCTTGGGCAGAGAAAATGAGAGCATGCATGCCTCTTGTGGGCAGTCCCCTCTCTATACTTACACAGTCCAGGACACAACTCAGGGAATGTTGCCACCCACTTTTTTGGCTGGTCTTTCTACATGATTTCACACAGTCAATACATGCCCCACATACATGCCCATAGGCCACGCTAACATAGACAGTCTCTTCTGAGACTCTCCAGATTATGGCAACCTGACAACTCACACTAACCACCATACCCAGACAGATGATAGACAGATGGCAAATGGACTCAAAAGCCAGGGATACTTGCAGACTCCCCTGTAGGAGCTCGGCAGGCAGAGCCTACCCGGCCACCCCAGCTTCAGTGTAAGAGCTTTGCAGTAAATTTCTCACCGTGTGTAGGGGGGTGGCCTAGGCCTCTCACTCTTCAGGTCTCCCACAGTCCCCTGACTGCCACACACCGCTCCACTCCTATCCTGTGCCTCAGCCACTGTTACCAGCCACATTTCATCGGTGAGCCACCTTCCTCCACACCTCCCTGCCTGTGTACACAAGTGTTCTTTTGTCGGGCAGAGGTGAGTGGAAATGCGGCCAGGTAAATGGTTACATGCCCTTTAGGGCTCAGTTCCATCACCATTGCTGGGAAGGTGACTCCCACAAACAGGAAGAGGGTCAGTATGTTTTCTCTGAAATTCCTGAGCCAACTTTTATCAGCACCTTGATTGCATAACAGAAACAAACAGTTTTCACTTTCACTGGGTACACAGGAGATGCTAAATAAACATCGATACAATAAACGAGCAGATTGAGATCAAAGCATTCCCCCTTTCCAACTGCCACAAGGAGTTCTTGTTAAGGCCAGACACCTGGCTTGGAATAAGACAAGAAAAGACATGAAACACAGCCAACCTGTGTTTGTACACTCCTAATTCTAGATATGGTGTGTGCCTGGGAAATCCCAGCACTTGGGAAGCTAAAGTAAGAGGTCCCTGATTTGGAGGCCAGCCTGGGTTACATAGAGATAACCTATCTCAAAGCCCCACAGAATTCCAGTGCTACTTCCCGTGAGCTGTGGCAGCTACAAAACCACACAAACTGAGACTCACCATTGGCATAGATGGGCTACTGAGTGGGCACTGATTAACCTGAGGAGTGAGTCTATAGTTCTCGACTCTGCATGCCTTAGAAACACCAGAGGAATCAGAATAGTAGACGTCACTGCCTACTACCAATCTCAAGAGATGAGTCAACCTTTTCTTCTTTAAGATTCATTTATCTATCATTTATACAGTATTCTGCCTGCATTTGTGCCTGTATGACAGAGAGGACACCAGATCTCATTATAGATGGTTATGAGTCACCATGTGGTTGCTGACAATTGAACCCAGGACCTTTGGAAGAACAGCCAGTGCTCTTAGCCACTGAGCCATCTCTCCAGCCCCGAAACAACCTTTTTTTAATGGTGGTATACTCTTAGTACTTTCTATATTTGTTTGTATTACTAAGAATTGGACCAAGGGCCTAAAGAATGCTAGGCAGGAGCTCTACTACTGAGCCACGCCCCCAGCCCCTCACTAGGTTATTCTAGGCAGGTACTCTACCACTGAGCCACACCCCCAGACCTCACTTTACCTTTTGTTTTCAGACAGGGTCTTGATACATTCCCCAGGCTAGCACTGAACTTACTTTGTAGCGCAGGCAGTCTTTGAACCTGATATCCTCCTGCCTCAGATCTACAACACCAAATCTAGCTATTCGATTAGCATTTTGAAAATTCTTTCAGACCATGTAGAGTGGATAGCTACATCTTAGCCCTTCCTACAGAGAGATTACTGGGTAAGACCTCCATTTCAGATGCTTTAGTCCATGCTGGATGTGGTCACAGCAAGTAATGTTACTTGCAGCCAACATATCCATGGCCTTGCATGTCTTACCTCATTATTTCTACAGATGAGCAGCCATAATGAAATGCATGGGTGGAAGGCCCAACAGGCTTAGGGCACTGTATCTTCTCAGGGGATCATTCAGCAACCCTGACACAACATGCTCATCAGAGATGAACAGACATTAGACTAGTCCTCCATCCTCAGGAACCTTACACCTTAGGTCACATCCCGGTAAAAGGTGACAAAGCTAAGAAAACTCACCAAGCCACGTGAGGGTACGTGTGACCTCCCAATAGTATAGCTGTGTAGTAAATATGACAACACTCCAGAAATGTCGAATGTGTGGGTGAAGCAGAACTCCAGTCGCTCTCAGTCAAGAGATAACTATGAAGTCAAACTGGTCAGCCATTATTCCCCTTCCGTTTACTGTCTGTTTACACTTGAAACTCACACTTGTAATATAACTGAGCACTGCTTTAGTGTATCATGTAATGGAAGGTTCTAGAGACTCAGGAATATCCTACAAGACAGAGAAGAGGCCCCTACCTTCTGTAGTGAAAGGAAGTCGCTACACATTGATCGTGTGTGTGCATGCCTAGGCACGTCTGCAAAAGTGTATGAGTCGACACAAACTGGAGCATCCCCTCAGCTCTTGTTTTCCCAGGTGTCACCCATCTGCTTTCTGAAACAAGGTCTCACTGGCCTGGAATTTACCACGCCGGCTAGCCAGTGAGTAACAGAAATTTCCCCCATCCCTTGCTGCCCTGTTTTGTCCATCAGCAAGGGAGTTTCAAGTATGAGCTATCATGTCTGGATTTCTGAATCTGCGTTCTGGGGATTGAACTCAAGTTGTCCGGCATGCATAGTGAGCACTTTACTTGACCGGCCTGTCTCCCTAGCCCCCGCTGATGTCACCGACCACCACAGTGGGTAGTGCTGTAAGGAGAGTGTGAGATCCTGGGATAAGAAAAAGGATTATAAGTCAAGCACCAGAGAGCTCTCCAGGAACACAGGAGGAACCATGCTTGAGCCCAGCAGCGAGCTCAGCTGGCTGCAAAGGGGCATCAGAAACAGTCTTGCAAGGAGGCTGGTGAGCCAGGGCATGCTTGGGCTCTCCTCCCTGCTGGACAAACTCTCGTTCACTGGCAGAAAAAGAACCTGTGGGGACTTCCCGAATGCCTTGTGCAGATGGGGCTTAATGAATGTGGTGATGGTAATGATGATAATTATTCAAATTCTTCCCCATCCCTGTGCCCTTGGGAGGCCAGAGCTGCCTCTGTTATCTGACTGAATTTGAGGGGTGACCTGCCTTTCTAAGTTTATTCTTCGATGTCTTCTTTCACAATATACATTTAGAGCACTGGCACCCATGCACCGGGCAGTATGTTAGATGCTCAAGAGAGTGGGCAAGACAAATGAGACTGCTGGGATAACAAAGGTCTTTGTGACATTTAAGCTAGGTAGAGGGTTCTGGAGTCCTGCACAGGGCCAACCTATAAACAGGTAACACCAGACAAACAAGAGTTCATCTGTTTATACTGCATCTCCATGAGAACGTAATTCAAGGAGAATTAAAATAAGAATATACACACAATGCACTTACAAAAACTAAAACAGAAAACAATACTTGATTAAGAAAGAAAAGGCTAGGCTGGGATGAAGCTCAGCCAGTAGAGTGACTGCCTAGCACACACAAATCCCTGAATAAACTAGGCATGGTGGCTCACTCCTGTAATGCCAGCACTCTGTAAGTGGAAGCAGAAGAATCAGAAGTTCAAGGTCATCCTCAGCTACATAGTGAGTTCAAGGGCAGCCTGGACCACTTTAAGAACCAGTCTTAAAAAAAAAAAAAAACAATGCCCCAAATAAACAAATAAAACTAATCAAAATAGAAAATGAAGATCGTAAATAAGAAAGAGAAGCAGGGCTAGCAATATGCCTCAGTGTATCTGCAGGGTGGTGCACACTTGTAATCCCAGAACTCAGGTAGAGACAGGAGGATTAGGAGTTCAAGGTCATCCTCAGCTATGCTCGGGCTATGTGAGACCTTGTCTGAAACAAACAAATAAAATACAACAAAACACAAAACCCATGAACAAACAACACAACTAAAATACAAAACCAAATTCTTTCCAGGTAGAGGTGGTGCCACATGCCATTAATCCCAGCATTTAGGAGGCAGATGCAGGTGGATCTCTGAGTCTACAGAGTGAGTTCCAGGACTGCCAGGGCTACACAGAGAAACCCTGTCTTGAAAAACAAACAAACAAAAAGGAAAACAAAGCAAGTCAAAATAAAATAGCAACAAAACACCCCCCCCCAACAAATTCTTAATTGGAAAGGGACAGGCAAAAAATATAACCATGAGTGTTGATCATGACTATATGGAAGAGCACAGAAATGTACACCTGGATTGGGGGCAGATGAGATAAATGGCACCTATCGGATTATATGATCTGATGGAAAGTCCCACCTCCCTGGATGCTACAAAATATTTCATGAGTGGTCTGCATTGTCTCTCATGACCAATTTTCACAGCACATGCAAGTTATCTTCCTATTGATTTTTTAAAAGTTATTGATAAGCCGGAGGCATATGCGCTGATGTATGGCCTGTCAGAGAGAGTTCTATCAGGCAAGATAAGTGGAGATGTTATTCAAGTCTGCAGTTCCCAGGTGGTCTCAGGCGATGAAAGAGGATGTGGCTTACCAACGTCTGGGAGGACATCCTTGGACTGTTCTTTGGGGACAGCCCTTTAGAAGTAACAGAATGAGATGAGACTGAGGGACACAGTTAACAGAGTGTTTGAGAAGCCCTAGGCGCCTTCCTAGCACTGAACACACAAGGTGTGGGGCTGCATGTGTTTAATCCCAGTACTCGGGAGGCGGACACAGGAGAATCAGGAAGTTAACGTCATCTTCAGCTATATAGTGAGTTTGCAATCTAGCTTGTGACACATGACCCCTCCCATTTTAAAAGCATACAACAAGATGAAGTCTGCTTTTTGAAATTTTTTTGATGGCTGGTAACCATCATTTCGGGTCCCTAGAGTGGCTGACTTTGTGGCCAGCTGTCCTCATGGTCCTGCTGCCGTGACTTCTTTCTCATGGTGGACAGTGTCCTCAACCTGTGAGCCAAAATACACCTTCTTTCCTGAACCTGCTTGTGTCAGGCATTTTGTTGCAGTAATAAGCAGCTAACACACTTGACGTAAAGAAGTGGCGCTCTGCTTGTCTTTGCAGATCACATATACTGGCATTCTTCACTCCATTTTCTTGGTCTTCTGACATTCTGTGTCTATCATGCCTTCTCTGACTGTTGTGGTTTGAATGTGAACTATCTTCTACAGGCTCATGTGTTTGAACACTTGGCCCCTATCTGGTGGGTTTTTTGGACGGTAGGATTGGGTCACTGACACCACCTGCACACCAGCTCAGAAGTTGGGTTCAGAGCTGAGAGCCCCAGTCCCAGCTCTTTCCTGCTACTCTTTCCTCGAAGAACCCTTCTGGCGCACCCCCTCCCATCACTGCCTTCCCCATGTCCCTCCCTGCCAGAAGGCAAGAGTAACAATAAAGATGAGAACACAATCAAAAGGCCATGAACCAGTGCCAGCCAGCCGTAAGTGGCAGAGACCCCTCTCCCTGAAGGAAAATTAACAGATGCACCATCAAGTAGCTCCCAGAAGTTCTGCCTGGGGCCTAATGGAATAAATGAAAAGGGGGAGAAAGCCTAATGAAATATCAATCCCAAGAGCAGAAGCACCTGAGGGAACACTGGGGCGAAGTTCATGTGGATGAAGAGTGGCCAGAGACAGTTTCCCAGCTTTAACCTAGATAAGTCTCACTGTGCAGGAAAGCAAAAGTGTTTGACCAACCGCTGGTCCTCAGCATCTCAATATGGCTGGTGCTATGGCAAAAAGACATTCATATTCCTTTAGGACCCTTGAGCTTAGGTTCCTACATCAGTAAGCACAGGGAATGAAACTGGGTGCGGCTGGTACACTCCTGTCGTTGCAGCACTTAGGAGGATGAGGCAGAAGAGAATGAGTTTGAGGACAGCCTGGGATACATACTGAGTCCCTTTCTCAAAAGAACAGCAACAGCAAATCCCAAAAATGATTTGAGTGTCCTTGTCTCGAAACAACAAAAATTCTCAAAACTGACTCTAGCAGGCCTGACATTGCCATATAGCATATAGTGCTATCATCTCCGAAGTTCATATGCGAGAGCCACACAGTTCAGTTTTAAAAACTGCAAAACAACTCATAATGAGGGCTGAGAAGCTAGCCTAATTAGTGAAGCACTTGCCTTGCAAACAGGAGGACCTGAGTTGGAGCCCCTGAACTCATGCTTAAAAAAAACAACAACAAAACAAAACAAAACAAAACAAAAACAAAAGGTGAGAGTGGTTGGTTTGTAATCCCAGAACTGGAGCAGCTTGCTAGCTTGTCCTACTAGGCAAGCTCCAAGCTTGGAGGACCCTCTGTCAAATTAAAAGAGAGGAGGCACTTCTGAGGAACGCCTGAAGTTGTCTAGTAGCCCCCATAAAACATGGACACATACACTCACGTAGGCACATACATGATATTGTTTTCAGTATGTTTATGAGTCTGGGTTGTATTTCATTAATAGCTGCCCTTGACTGTGTGCAGACATACCTTACTGGGAGTCTGTGGACTGCAGAAGCCTGTCTATCTGCCTTATGTTTGGTTTTCCTGCAGAATTTCAGGAGGGTGTTTCTCATATACACTGTAGTACCCCGGGTCCTTCTGTGCTCAAGAAAAGGACAAAAGGAAGGCTCAAGCTGGAAGAAAAGGGCTCCAGTCAGGTCCTCCGCTCCTGCTGACGGGTACCTCCCTTTTAAGGAAGAAGCTCTTGGGACCTGTGAAGGCTGACCATGCCCAGTAGAGCAGGTGCTAACCCCTGCAGAGCTAGGCCTGGCCTGGCCTTCAGTGTCCTTCCTTTCAGCCCAGAACCAGAAGCCACCTACCTAAAGCCGGCAGTGGCCCTGAGGGTGAGCCTACAGTCTGAAGCAGCCCTAGGGGTGAGGTGGGAGGCAAGGGATAGGGAGCAGGTAATGGCCACCCCATTAGCAACCAAGTAGAGTAGCCTAAGAAGGCTGGAGAGAAGTTAAGCATTTCAGGGCGTTTACAGCTCTTGCAGAGGACCCAAAGGGGTTCACAATATAGCTCCAGTTCCAGAGGACCCCATACCCTCTGGCCTCCCCTGAAACTTGCACACTCATGGTGCACATAAACTCAGAAAGGTACACAGACATACACATTTTTAAAAAATAAAAAATTTTAAAAAAGATTTAGCACAAGAACATCTCTGAGAGACAGAGGCATGTCCCCTGTCTTCCATTTCTACTTCCTAAGGGGTGGGAGGATACTCAGGACCATCTCTTCTCTCCACTTCCTGCCTGTTCTGGCTCAAATGCTAATTAATGATCATTTAAGGGTCACATGGCAGCCTGGATGCAGCTGCCTTTTCAAAAACAAAATGCCTAGATAGCACAAAATATTTCCTATTTCTTGGCTGCTTTAAAAACAATGGAAAAAATACCCTTTTGCATTTTACCTTGGCACTTCTAATTATTTTAGAGGAAAGAAAGGAAATCAAATGATGTGGCTCAGACTGCAGAGCTTGCTGCCTCCTCCTGGGATGAACTGGTCTCCTGTGAGATAATAAGCACAGAGCGGATGGCAGGCTGAGCCTGCCCCAGACAACGGCTAGGCACAAAGCAGCAGCAGCCAGCTCCAAGCTGCTGTCAGCCTGCTGTCAGCAAAGGGTTAAAGCCCGAAGTAGCCTCCAAGCGCCCTGCCTGCCTCTCAGTAGAACAAGAAAGCCCAGTGGGGTACCGCGGAAACTCCCACAGGGTCCCTATTAAAACAGGTCAAGTCACACATGTCGATACCCCCATTTCATAGATGCTAGAATTTGTTTGACAGGAGTGAGCCCTGCTGATCCAAGCCAGAGAGAGGGAGAATAAAGGTCTGCTAAAGCAAGGGAGAGCTAGAGACAGCCTGGTGGCTTTCTGTGCCTGGCCTTTTCGAGACGCTTTGAAAACAGGGTGTGTCTGGAGCACAATACCTCCATCCTTAGGAGGTGTAGGCACGCAAGTACCTGTGGTGTGTATGGACACACATGGTACATTGTTCTGATCTAACTGTGAGATGTTAAAAAAGGTACAATAAAGCTTTTCCATCTCCCAGCGGAGACCAAGATCAAACCCAGCTCTCTCGCCAGTAATCCTGATAAATGCTGTGTATGTTCCAACAAAACCCAGGGCTGCAGGGCCGGAGCCTTTCTTTCCCTCTCGCTCTTCTTGTCTGTGTGTGTGTGTGTGTGTGTGTGTGTGTGTGTGTTCGTTCATTTTAAATTCTGTGCTCTCGCTCCCTGTCTTCTACCTCTCTCCCCTTTTTCTCTGTCTCTGTTTCTCTCTCTGTCTCTCTGTCTCCAAAGACATTAAGAGGAGGTGAGAGATACTCCATAGAGCATGTTGGGGGGGGGAAGGAAACAGAGGGGGGGGCTTAATCCACTGGCCTTGCTTTGCTTTGGAAAACTTGCTTTGGAAGCAAGTTTTGAACAAGGGGCCCTGCACAAATGAGATGAATCCTTAGTAGGGAACAGTGTGCTGTGGATGGGATGGACATCATGAAATGGGAGCTGGGCTGGGAATGGGGTCCTTTTTGGTTAAAAAGGTCCCCCTGGTTAGAAGGGCCAGTAGAGAATGGAAGCATGCATGGAGATGCTGAAGAAAGCCCAAGAAGCTATTGCTCCCAGGGAGACATTTGCAGAGGGACCAAGGCTGTCTGGTCCCTCTCTGGGTGGCTGGAGTCATGGGAAATCAGGAAGTGGATGTTGGGGACTGAGAAGACCCTCTGATGTCATCCAGCGCGTGTGCGCGCGCGCACACACACACAAAATAAAAATAAATAAAATCTTTAAAAAGATAACTTAAAGGCTGGTCCAAGAGGAAGAAAAAGGATTAAACTTTGCAAACTTCCCTAGAAGGTTCTTCACAGACTTCAGGTAGTTACTTTGCTTAGGTTTGTCCCCTCTCTTTCCAAGGACTCTATGTCCTCTTGAGCTTAAGCAAGGAGATACTCATTTGCAAGATCTGTTTTATTTTGAACTTATGTATGTGTGTATGTCTGCAGCTGTGTCCAGCAAATGAGGGAGGGCAGTGTAGGAACTCAAGCAGGAACCATAAGTGAAAGAACGGGACAACTCAACTAGCTTTCTTGATACAGCCCAGGACCGTCTGCCTAGGGATGGTGCTGTCTGTATTAGGTTGAGGTAGTCACCTCAGATGACTTAGGCTGAGTCACGTTGGCAATTAAGGATAACCAGTACACACCCCAAAGTCACACATCTTGGAGTGATGGCGACTGGTGATCTAGAGCTAACCATCTTCTTCAGCCTGCAGAGAGTCAGGACACAAAGCTGGCCCTTGCAAAGATGGCACAAGCTTCCCTTTGACTAAAGGAGAGCCCCAGAGGCTCCCTTCAGGGAGATACTGTTGGAGAGGCAACCAGGCTACGAGACTTCCTTTCAAAGCTGGAAGCATTCTCGGATGTTACCCAAAGCCCTCATCTTCCAGCGCCATCATTTCACAGAGTCCCCTAGAGGCATGGCCATCTGCCCAAAGTCGCAGTACAAGCCCGGGGCAGCCTCTGGGTTTCCTTCATTGTCTGTGTTCTCTAATGGAGAGGCTGTATCTGCAAATACACATTCTCTGCTATTTTTAAAGAGGCACATATTCCTTTTACTTATGTTTGTCTACATGTATGAGTGTATTGTGTTATCTCTGTGCAGGAGTCTGGGGAGGCCAGAAGGTGGCACTGGATCCCCTGGAACTGGAGTTACAGGCAGCCACGTGCCTCACTGTGGGTGCTGCAAGACGAACCCAGGACATCTGCAAAGTAGTAAGAACTCTTAACAGCTGAGCCACCTCTCCAACCGTTCTTCTCTGTTCTTAACTTCACCATCCTTCTGTCTCTGATAATTCCCACTGCTCACCTGAAGATACTCGAAATTTTTCTACGCTTGGGAAGTGTATTTACTTACTCTAATGACATGATATTTTACTCTGGACCACAAGCAAAACAAAGCAAAACAAAACAAAAAAGTCTAAGAACCCAGAACATGATTGCTCCTAGCTAACGCCAACTTCCAACAATGCTGTATTCTTCACATCCCAGTGAACTCAGATAAATGGAACTGAGAAGAGTCTCAGGACATAGAGAAGCCAGTTTGTTTTCCCTTCGTGAAGACATATCTGCATTAATTACATTAAATATCTTCTGGTGAGAGATATTTTCTAAGACAGAGAACACTCCCATTTCTACGGGCCCCAGGCTTTCATGGTGATCACTGGATATTGCTGCAAAAGGCCTAACTGTCTCTGCCTATGTGAACCAATCGCCACACACATGCTGGTGAAGAAAATGGACTGGCCACAAACTTGATGCTTAGCTGAGGATGACCTTCAAGTTCTGATCTCGTGCCTCTACAAATGTGCACTACCACCATGCTGGGGATGGAAGCTTAGGCTTCCTCCATGCTAAGCAGGCACTTTACTAACTGAGCAATCACCTCAGCCTCCTTCCAGACATTTTACACACACACACTGGAGTCTTCTTATGCCACCCCATCCTCAGAGACAGGTACACTAATTCCTTCCACCACACAGGGAATTGTGGTGTGTCATCTACTGAGAGTCTGGGAAAATAGAAAGGCAAAAGGAAAGAAAGGCTTCATGTCCACTCACAGCAGAAGCCATTCTAAGACAGCCGCCATGGTTGCCTGGGAAGGATGATGATCTTAACTCACACTGTGAGGTTGGCCAGCGTCCTGTGGTGAGGACAGGGAGCAACGCGTGGGATCCATAGGTGAGCTGCCTGGCAGTCTGAGGCAGTTTGGCCCTGCAAACCACTGGCCTCTGGGCCCCCTGCCAGGCTGCCTTTGCTGCTGCCAGGGGAAGTGATGCGTTCTGCAGGAGAGTGCCAGCTGGCGGGCCCTTCTCCCCAGGGGGCAAGCCGTAAGCACAGATTACCAAGGACTTTGTTCAGTTCTGCCTGGCTCCCCGAGGAGAGGCACATCGCAACCTCGCATCAGCACTAATAGGCTGTGATGTGTCAGGCTGGGGCTAAGCAGGCCAGTGGGGGTGGCAGGGCCCAGGAGCAGAGGGAGGACAAAGGCCACGCCTCCACAGCCAGCAAAGCAGGAGACTCTGCTCGGGCAGAGTAAAAGGCACACCTCCAGATCACTGCCTGTCCACAGTAGACACGGACCCCTATTCCTTCACTCAGCCCGGCCGTGGACATACGTCCCCAGAGGCTCCTGAAATTTCAGAAGAGCAACTAAAACTTTCCTTTGCTTCATTTCAAGGGCCTGTGGACTGTGAAGTCACATGGACTGCCACCTTCGAGGCGTTGTCATGGAGACAGTGGCGGCTGCATCACTGATGTTGGTCTCCACTTTCATAAAAAAAAAAAAAAGTCATTTAAATTTTTATGTATAAGACCAGTTCATTAGACTGAGAAATTAAATTGATCATTTCTTCCCCCGACCCCAACAAGAGGAATTTCTGAGAGAGCTATCAGTTAGCATATGTGCAAGTCGGGTGGGATATTGGCAATACAACTGGCTGGGGGAGGACAGGTAGGGCTTTTTTCCAGCCATTTTACGTCAAGAAACAAAGATGGCTTCCTTCACATTCTTCAAGTCCATGGTTGGTCTTTTACTAGCTGACCGCTGATGATTCCAGCCTGTATTTTGGGTGCGTTATGGCTCATCTGAAGATTGGTAATTTTGCCACTTTTCAAGGGACCATCTGGACAGTGATCCAAAATTCAGTGCCTAAGTGCATGCTGATGCAAGGGTGTGGGCATGGAACACCAAGACAGGTAGGCACCTAACCAAGCCCCATCTTCCTACAAAGGCCTCTCATGAGTGATTAGAATACTCCAAGGAACTGAAGAGAACATCTTCTCAGCCTTCTCAGTAGTGTGTGTGTGTGTGTGAGTGTGTGAGTGTGAGTGTGTGTGTGAGTGAGTGTGTGTGTGTGAGTGTGTGTGTGAGTGAGTGTGTGAGTGTGTGTGTGTATGTGTGAGTGTGTGTGTGAGTGTGTTTGTGTGTATGCGTGTGTTAGTGCACACACTCTCTGTCTTTGCCCATGTGTGCACTTGGGTGTGGAGGCCTGAGGTGTCTCCCTCAGTTGCTCTCTACCTTATTTTTGGAGACAAAGCCTTTCTCTGTGGATCTTACTGATTCTAGGCTGGATGACCAGTGAGCCCCAGGGATCCGGTTAGCACTGCCTTTCCAGCACCATGGCCAGCTTTTCGTATGGGTCTGGGGATTTGAACCAGGGTTCTTACACTTGCACTGTACATGCTTTACTCACGAGCCATCTCCACAGCTTAGTTCTCTTCTTGCAGTATGATCCTTGCGTTTTCCCCTTCCCTCCTGTTTGTGAAGCTGTTGTTGCTCTCCTCTCTCTGACGGACACCATGGCCTCTGTAGCCTCTACATTTAGCAAAGAGCTCTCTCCCTGCAGTCTTTCTCTACATCCTCGGGGTCAGTGCCACCATCATGGGACTTAGCCAGTCCAACAGCCCTCGACCCCCTCCCTGTCTGCTCTTGTGGGGCCCTGCCTTTGATGTCCCCAGCCTGGGAAGAGACTTAATGAGTTCTCTCCAGGGTTGGTCCTTAACAAAACACACCTAACACAATGTTCTCCCCATCTCCTTTCATAGTACTTAGGCAAGCTGTCATGAGAATCCACCGTGACAGCTGGAGAATCTAACATGACTCGAGTCTGGACAGGGGATGAAGCATCTTTAAGGAAATGTGTGTGTGTGTGCACACACACACACACACACACACACACACACACACACACACGCTTAGATATATATGTATGTGTGTCTCCAACCTTTTTTTCCTCTTGCTATTCCGGGGCTTGTCTTTAATGAGCAGCTCCAAATGACAGCTTTAATCACTGCCTCTGGCCACTGAAAGAGGCTGCTAATGACAGGAAAGAACACAGGGCCATTTGCATCAATCAGCTCCAGTCTAAATCACTTTTTATGATAATGCACCCAAGCGAAGAAGAAAGTGTCTCTGTCGCCTGCATGGTGATGTACCTCCACGCTGTCTCCACAGCTCAGACCTCCACATAAATCTCTTAAAGAGGCATGCACCCCACCCTGGCCTGCCCGCCCAGCACTGCCCTCATTTTCTACGCCATTAATGATCCCCCACTGGTAGCAGAGCCACAACAGGCTGAGCATGCTGTTCCTTTTTTTCAAGGAGAAAACCTCTGTCTTAAAATGCAAGGAAGGCAAAGAAGAAATAAAGGGTAATACTTTGGACAGGGCTTTGTGTGCATGCCCGTGTGCAGGTGTGTGTGCCTTTGTGTGTGTGCATGTTGGGGGAGGCCACACACTGGCCTGAAACTCACTATGCAGGCTAGGTTGAAACACAGGACTTGCTATTATGTATTTCAGATGTCTTTCTCCTTGGCCCGTTAAAGATCTATTAGCAGTTAATGGTCTGGGGTCATGCGGCCCCGAGTTAGAGTGAGAAACATAATTTGTGCTTCTTTTATTGTTGTTGTTATTATTATCAATTTTTGTGTATGTGCAGGCATGTATGCATGTGTATTCACAGGTGTGTGGAGGCCAGAGGCCAACTCTGGGTGTCATCCTCAGGAGCCATCAGCCTTCCTTTCTTCCCTCCCTCCCTCACTGACTTCCTTCCTGCAATGCTGGGGACTGAGCCTAGAATCCTAGACATTGCATTCCTAGCCCTCTATTTTTGTGAAACAAGCTCTCACACTTGGAACTGGGACTCACTGATTAGCCAGGCTGGGTGGTCAGTGAATCCAGGTGGCGTTCTGTCTTCATTTCCCCAGTGCTGGGATTACAGGCATGGACCACTATGTCCAGTTGTTTTCTGTGGGTGGCGGGGATCAGACTCAAGTCTTCATGTTTATGAAATAAGCACTTTACAAACTGAGCCATCTTCCCAGCTGCAGTTACTCCATCTCAAAGTATCATAATCAACACCTGTGTGCATGAAAACATGCTTAACAATGTGCACACATATGCATATGTGTACATATAACATTCAAGAATTCATTGCTTGTCTATTTGGAGGAAGTCTACCCCCCTTTTCTCTTCTGTGTAAGTGTGCACTCCTTTGTGTGCAGGGACATGCGTGTGTAGGTGACCCTGTATATATTTGTGCATGCATGAGGAAGGCTGATGTTGACTTTGGGTATCATCTTTCTTCACTCTCCACCTTACATAACAAGGCACAGTCTCTCGCTGATTGTTAGTCTACCTAGACAGCTTGTTTCAAGGGTCCCATCTCTGCCTTCTGAGGGTGAGGACTGCAGGCAGTCGACACACTTAAGTATTTTCTTGGGTGCATGGGATCCAAACTGTAGTTCTCATGCTTGCCTAGCAAGTGCCTCAGCCCAACTGACCCACCTCCCAGCCCCGCACAGTCCATTTTTAAGGCTCTCTGTGTAAAAAATGTTGCTGTGTGGCTAAATTAGACCCTCAGCACACCACAGAAGTCACTGTTCAAGTACAATTTGTTTGCCCACATGACATACTAATTAACGCTGACTATTCTATTATGCATAAAGCCTCAATGCAGCATTTTGGTAAAGGCCAGTGAACGCATATTGTAGTAAGTGAGCATGAGGGTTCTATTCCTCTGCAGTTCCAAGTACCTTCTCACGCTCCGCTGTTAAGTGCAAATACTTATCCTTTGTCACTGTGCAATTTTAACAAAAAGGGCTTGATGTGAGAAATGGCTTCAAAATGTTAGAAGTTTAGGAGGATGAATGACAGCTTCTTTTTGAGCCATTTCGTCACCGGATCAGTCAGGGTGAAGGTCGACTGCAAGTGACAGGCAACCTACAATAACAGTGGCATCATTAAGAGGTCTCTTGCTCATACGAGTCCCACAGTAGGCAGCCCCAGGCTGGCAGGCTACCAGAGACATATAATCTAACCAGCAAATAAGTTGGGGGCTGGAGAGATAGACGGGCAGTGTGTATGCTGTTTTTTCCAGAGGACCTGCATTTAGTTCCCAGCACTCATGGCAGACAGCGCAATCTGGCCCTAACTCCAGCTCCAGAGAAATGCTTTTGGCCTTTGGGGAACCTGAATTCTCTCCCTCTCTTGCGCATGCGCACACTCGCGCGCACACACGCGCACACACCCACCCACCCACCCACACACACACACACACACACACACACTTTAAAGGGATAAGATAATGTTATATAATTTCTTACATCTCACATGCTTACTTAAATGGACAATATGTCATTTCTACCTGTCTCTTGCCTGTGACATCCTCCTACTGTGTCACCCACAGAACAGGAGATTAGAGCTGAACTGGACCAGGGAATCTTAGCCAACATGCTCGCAGGTAGCTATCGCCAGTACCTACCATGTGTACAGCTGAGTCGATGAAGACCAGGTCCTGTCTGGCATCTTGTTTAGACTTGGCTCGTCCAATACCTGGCCCTTCCCTGCTCTCTGCCTGTCTGCTCCAGATCCCGCAAATCTCATTCATACTAGGTTCACTTCTGAAGAGCTGCGCTGTTTAGAGATTTTGCAGAAAGGCTCCAGCTTATCATATATCCCAACATAAGAAACACTTATTTTATAAAGAGCTTCTTTACTGACACTGCAAATGTGGCTGACTCTATGGGTATCCAGTAGCGAGCTCTCACTGGCCTTTAAAAGTCTTCTTACGCCCCAGGTCTACACTTCTTTGTTCTACACAAGCCAAGCAAACATGGGTCCTTGAACCTAACCGAGAAGATTATACAGCGTGCTAGATCCTTGAATGGCATGGGAAGAATTTAGTTAGCTGTCTGGGAAGTAACTGAGTTTTCTGTTACTAGTACTTACTGAAGGCCTCCATGCCACCTTGTCTTCCAAGAATTAGTAAAACAGTGTCAAGTGCTTTGTCATTCTCTCAATTGATATCAATCAATCTATCCACCCAGCTATACATGCATGCATGCTTCCATCCATCCACATATCCATTCATCCACATACCCATCCACCCATGCATGTTCCCATCCATCCACATAGCCATCCACCCGTCTGTTACCATCAACTATGCATGCATCCATCCATACACACTTCTACCCACCCATGAATACATCCATTTGAAATGGTCCAAGAAAGACTTAAAGTGATGGAACTCTGAAACACATGTGCATATTGTACTATAGCATAAGCTTCAGTGATGTAGAGGTCTGTTTCCTTCATGATGTCATTCCCAGCTCCTAACATTGCAATGACAGAACACGAGGTTGTCATCTACAGAGTGAAGCATGCAATGAAGTTCAATCCCCACCTAAGCCCTCATAATTTTAAGTAAGTTTACAATTTTCAGTGCTAGGCAACATTCACAGCTATTGTCACATGCATGTAGCGATTGGGTCACAGGTTGAACAGGCCTGTGACCCAGAGTCAACTACACTATTAATATTATTATTGATAAACTGTTAAAGTCAATTTTCTTTTAAGAATTATCAATTTCTGGAGTTCATCTACTTATACCAGTGGCTTCACATAGAACCCATCATAGCTATTAAGTCTCATGAGGTTCACCCCTCAGGGTCTGGAGATGGTGTCGTCACCTTCTCTGATAATCTTGCAGCATGTCTAACAGTTGCCATAAGACATCTGACTGTGGACAAGCTCTGATCTTCCACTATTTATTAGCAGTGTTCCAGACATGACAAATAAAGTAGACTGCGATGAGAACTTTATGTTTATATAAGATAAGGAAGGAATGAGGCAAGGAAAAATGGAGGGGAAAGGAGGAAGGAGTGAGGGTGGAATCAGGGAGGGAAGGAGAGAGGAGAGAAGCAGGGAGTGAGGGAGAGAAAAGGAGGAAGAAGGAATGGAGAGTGAACAAGAAGAAGGAAGGAAGGAAGAAAAGAGGAAGGAAGGAGGGAGGGAAGGAAGAAAGGAAGTAAGGAAGGCAAAGCAGAAAGAATGATCTAGAGAACTGAATGCACCATTAGTGTAAACCTCTAAGTTGATGATCATGATGGCAGCACTGTTGGATTTAACCTGTTCTGGCATCTATTCCGGTCCCTGTAGGCTTACTCAACATGTGACCACCAATGTCTTGAATCCCAATTCTTAAGCTGCTATTCCAATTCATCTCATTTAGCAATGGGTGGTTAGTCCATGTCACAAAGTGACAACAGACAACTTTGCAGCATTTCCAGGGAATGTAAAATTGACCTCAGAGAGAGAGGAAAGGTAGTTTATGAGGTCTTAAGAGTGGATATGTCACTGTCTATAAGTTTAGCCTGAGTGAAAAATGGGAAATGTTACACTAATTTCTTCAAGTGTGTTGAAAATGAAGACTCACAGGGCAGGAGGAAGCCTTAAATGGCATCATGTAGATCATCTGCCTGACTAATGGAATTTCATGAACCTGTATCTCAAAGCATACATTAACAAGGAAGGGCTCAAACCATTGAGACTGAATCAACGGTGCAGTGGTTAAGAGCACTTGTTCTTGCAAAGGACCCTGGTTCAGTTCTCATCACCCACATAGTGGTTCCCAACCATCTGTAACTCCAGTTCTAGGAGGTCCAATGCCTTCTTCAGACTTCTTGGGCAACAGGCACTCACATGATATAAACATATACATGTAGGCAAAAACACTCATGCACATAAAATTTAAAAAATAAATCTCAAAAATTAAAGTATGCAAAGCAGATGATTCTAGACTGTCCTAGGAGAACCAGTTCCAACACTGAAGAAATTATTTTTAAAATATTTATTCATTTATATATTGAAACAGGGTTTCACTATATAGCCCTGGTTAGTCTGGGACCAAGGTAGCCTTGAACTCACAGAGCTTCACCTGTCTCTGTCTCCCAAATGCTGAGATTAAAGGCATAAGCTACCATATTTAGTAGTTGTTTTGTTTTGTTTTTTGTTGGTTTGTCATGGTCTCTGGTAGCCCAGTTTGACCCTCAACTTGATATGTAGCTTCAGGTCCAAGCTCCTGAGTATGGATGACAGTGTGTGCACTGTGTCTTGTTAATGGAGTGCTGCGGGTAGAGACAGGGAGATCTCTGGGGCTCACTGGCCACCCCACCTCTTTGGTAAGTCCCAGGCTAGTGAGAGATCCTGTTTTAAAAATCTTAGAGGAGGGGCTAGAGAGATGGCTCAGTGGTTAAGAGCACTGGCTGCTTTTCCAGAGGTCCTGAGATCAATTCCCAGCAACCCCATGGTGGCTCATAACCATCTATAATGAGATCTGATGCCCTCTTCCAGCATGCAGGCAGAATATTGTATACATAATAAATAAATAAAAAATCTTAGAGAATGGATGCTTAGAAACAAAACTTGATGTTGACACCTGCACGCCCACCTCATACATAGTATACTCATAAACACGCATACAGGCTATGAACAGCAACAGTGTTGTTCGCAAGAGGTCCAGACACTCACTTACTCTGCTGCTGTGTCGTGAGGGGTCAGTGTACATGTCCTGTGCCCAGAAACACTAGAACCCACTCAGCTACAGAGGCTAACACGGAAACACGAAGTCACCCACCAAGTCATGGAGTTCCTCCACATGCCTTCCCCAGAGGATTTGTTTTCTCTTTCTGTTTTTGGGAAACAGAGTCTGGTGTATCTCAGGCTAGCCTCAAATTTGCTATGCAGCCAAGGATGACATTGGACTCCTGATCCTTCACCCTCCAATTGGTATTCAGTGGGGTTACAGGGGTGCACCACTGTGCTTAGATCCCAGAGGGATTAAAAGAAACATTTAAAATTGTACATGTACAAGAAATCTATCAAGGCACTTGCCTTCTAGTCCGTCATTACAATCTCTGCTTCAGAGGAAGAGGAAGGGAGGTTGGGGACATTAATGAGCAAATTTTTTTTCATCAACAAAAGATGCCAGCAACTTAAATCATTGACAACATCATCTCTCTGAGTAGACTGTTTTGTCCTATATCCTTCTCCCCTTTTTTTGGATGTTCTCATCTGCGCTTCTGAAAGACAGTGGGTATGGCAGCTGAACAGCTTCTCACAATGACCACACTCTTCCCTTCTCTGTCCACAAGGCAATTTGTTATTGATTTATGTATGAATGTACAGTAAAGACAAAACACAGAGGATGGGCCTGGCTCCCAGAGCACACATTTTTCTAACATGAGTGAAAGAGGGTCTTACTACACAGACCATTCTAACCTTAAACTTGTAACAATCCTCCTGACTCAGCCTTGAGAGCATCCATTTTCAACCTGTGGGTCGTGACCCCTTTGGCAAACCTCTATCTCTAAAAATATTTGTTATGATTTGCAACAGTAGCAAAATTACAGTTATGAGGTAGCAGCGAATATAACTTTATGGTTGGGGTCACCACAGCATGAGGAACTGTATTAAAGGGTCACACCATTAGTCCTGTGTTTCAACCTAGAAGCTCTAGAGTTTTGGGATTACAGGTATGTGCTTCCGTGCCTGGCTTAGTGTTTCTAGGTAATAGTTATAGATTGTGGTACAGGTTGCAGGCAGCCACATGGCAGAGACCAAGATGAAACAGATGAAGATGTTGCAGGACTTCACATATGCATTTCTCAGACTGAAGCACTCTCCTTGGTATGTGAATATGGCCAATGAGCCAGAGTTTCACCAATAAGGACCATCAGCCGAAGGTGACTGAGCACCCGGATTAAGGGTGAGGAAATTGTAGATGTAAAACTCTTCCTGTGGGCTGTCAACATGGTTCAGTACTGAGCTTTGCAAGTTTGAAGACAAGAGTTTGATCCTCAGTATTCATATATACAGAAGCCAGATGTGGTGGTGCATGCTCTTAAGCCAGGCACTGCAGAAATGGAGATGGGCAGATCCCTGGGGCTCACAGGCCAGTGAGCCTAGCCTAACCTGACCCCAAGGCCAGGGAGAAGCTGTCTCAAGAAATACGGGTGTGTGGTATAGTGTGTGTGTGTGTAAAAGTCTTTTACAACAATGGTACCTAGAGTTAATTTGTGGGGGCATCCTCCCTCTTTCCTTCCTTTCTTTTTTCCTTCCCTCCCTCCCCCTCCCTTCCCAGAAACAAAGGATCCAGAGGAACTTGCTTTTGTCCTGCGTGGTTGGCAGAAAAATCAAGGAAAATGACGCACTGGGGTAAAAGTCCCCATTTGTTTACCAAGCTCCTCTGAATCTGAGTTACAATCCCAAAGAGTTGTACAACGTCCATTTTTCTAACACAAGCTGAACAGAAAGTCTCTATAGGTACAGAACTTTAAAGAGAGACATGTGTAAGAGCCCCGATTTGAGAAAGCAATGAGTGCTTGGAGAAGGAATAATTTATCACGTGCCCAGGTCTTTGCTTGATCAGAGCACTCACCTCTTCTGAACATGCACATCATTGTGAATTTAAAATAGGGCTCAAAGCATGTCACTGTGATGGACACACGGCTTCTCTGGACATGTCCTTACCCCAGACACAGTGCAGCTCAAGTGCTCGCTGGGGACACTTGAAAGGATCTCAAGATCCAAGGTGCGGGTTATTCCGAACACAAGCGCCCTGACCTGCTTTTTTAATTTACAGTCCCACAGCCTCGTGCTAACTATGTAGAAGAAAAGGTGACCCAGATACTTGAATGATCACCCAGCTAACTAAAGAAATCAAGGGTTTCAATGCTTACAGAACTATCCCAATAGCCAACCTTGCTATGCTCACTTTTTTCTCTCTCTCTCCCTTCTCCTTTCGTACTTATCCCCTCTTACCTCCTATTCTCTTTCCTTCCCTTCCTTCTCTCCCTCCCTCTACTCTCTCTCTCCCCTCTTCCTGCATGTTTGAGGCAGGGTCTCATCTATCCCAACCAAAGATGATCTTGTCCTTCTGACCTTTCTGCCTCCACATTCCCAGTGCTGGGATGCACAAGTGTGCATCACCACATGGGTTTATGTAGAATAGAGGATGGAACCCAGAGCTTCCTGCACAATAGGTAAGCACTCTACCAACTGAGCCTCGGCCACTCTCAATGTACTTAGGAAATACTATTCTTCAGTGAGTTTGGGGATGACCTCAGAATGTTTGGAATAAATTACTACAATGGAACAGACACAGCTGCCACACCAAACAAACACGGCTTATATTATCATGAGACCGTTTAGCTCCCAGGAGAGGAGCTGCTTATAGACCAAGAACCAAAACATCCCCTCATTAAATCTGCTCTAACCTTTATGCTCAGACTGCTAGGGGAAAGCACAGGGCCAAGTGCCAACAGATCAGGGGTCAAATCCTGGCCATGGCATGGGAGCCCATTACAGCAGCCAAGTTGAATCTTGGGGTGTCTGGCTTCCTGCTCTTCATGGCTGATGGTAGTTTTTGAAGTCAGATGGATGACATAAGGTCTTATTGCACTGTGGAGGGCCTTGCCAGGAAAGAGTGTGGCTAAGGCTTGATTTAGACCCTTTGCTTTGTAATTCCCACCTGCCACATGAGGACTGGAAATGCAGTTCAGTTATTAGAGTGCTTGCCTAGCACACAGAGAGCCCTGGGTTCTACCCCAGTACCACCTGAGACAGGCGTGGTGGGATTCACCCATAATTTCAGCACTGGGAAGGTGGAGGCAGGGGGATCAAGATTTCAAGGCCATCTTCTGCTACATACAGTTTGAGACCAGCCTGGGCTGCTACATCACATGCACACACACACACACACACACACACACACACACACACACACAAACAGGTGCAGTGTTCCTTCCTACCTATGAAAAGAAGCCCTGAGAACTTGCTTGATAGTCTTAGGGACTAGAGCAGACACCTGCTCTGGGGGCTGGGAGAAGCCCCAGCAGGACTGTGTGTCCCCTGCTGCTGGGGAACTGAAGACTATACAGAGATATATTCCCCCCACCCCCCCGCCACCCGCTGTGGCACAGAATGGCTCACACACTTCCAGCACTCTCTTATGGAGAATTGCAACCTATCTATACAGGCCCTCTCCCAAGCAGCTGTCATTGTTTGTTTGTGAAATGTTCCCCATAGACCCATGTGTTGAATACTTGGTCCAATAGCTGGTAGTGCTGCCTTGAGAGGCTGTGGAAACCTTAGGAGGTTGGACTAGCTGGAGGAAGTGGGTTACTAGGGGCTGGGCCTTGGGAGCAGAATGGAGCACAATATTCCTGACTGCTTCCTCTCTCTCTCTCTCTCTCTCTTTCCCCCCACCTCTCCACTGATGGGCAGAAATGAACAGTTCTCCCCCACCCACATTTTGAGATCTACCTGCTAGAGACAGGGTCAGTGCATATGCCTTTCACATGCTCCACATAGTCCTGTCATGGAAGGCTTTGCGGCCTAGTTGCTAACGGTGCTAATGGAGGAGTGAAAAGGCCCGAGTCCTCTGCCCAACACAGAGAATGCTGAAAAGCCAGCCTGGCAGAGGTCTACAGTCCTACTTCCTCCTGCTCCTTCCTTCCTCATAGGTTTGGACTCTAAGGATTTTTTTTTTAATAGGTATTCTATTTGCTATACCCCTACATAAGAGTTAGGGAGAACCCAACATTTCCCAAAACACCCAAAACTATCTGGGGAGCTTGGCAAGATGCAGACTTGGGGCTCAGAGGGTAAGTAATAACATAGCTGCTGCATGAACATGAACCCAAGTTAGAACTCAAGCACTCACTGAAACCTGGGCATGGAGATACAAGTTCATAATCCCCAGTGTTGGGGAGGCTCACTGGTTACCCAGGCCAGCTGAACTAGCAGCGAACCCCTAGTGAGAGACTCTTCGTCAAAAACAAGGTGGGGTCGAGAGAGATGACTCAGTGGTTGAAGCATCTGCCAGGGAAACTGTGAGGATCTGAGTTTGGATGCCCAGGATCCATGTAAAATAAAATGCTGGATGCTTGTGGGCCCACCTGCCATTCTAGCCTGGCAGAGACAAGGGATCCTGAGAACAAGCTGGCTAATAAGACTAGCGGTATTGGTGAGCTCTGGGTTTGATTGAGAGACTCTGCCGTGACGAATGAGGTGGGGGAACAATTGAGGATGACTCTTGACATCAGCCATGGGCACCAGATGCTTGTGCATACATGTGCATGTTTATTTACACACACACACACACACACACACACACACACACACAATTTACAAAATAAAATAAGGGTTCTGATTCTACAGCCAGAGCAGATGTGAGGTTTAGCTGTCAAAGGTCCTTTGGTCCACACGTTGAGAACTGATGGTCTAGATAAGCTTCGGTGACCCCTCTGATTCTATAATGGGAAATGCACTCTAAGCCGACACACAGGTATAAAGGTGGAGAGATGCCAAATTTAATAGTTCTCACGAGGGAACCAATGTGCCCCTGTCCTTGAGATCCAGGACACAGAACTGGGTTGAATGTGTTTGGTGTAAGAAGTTCAGGTGCTCCCAGTAGCTAATCACCTCGGGAAGCAACCAAGAGAAGCAGTGTTGGGTTCATGTGTGTCCTGCTGCTAGTGTATGGCTTTAGGGAGGAGACATAACACTCAAGGCAGAGGTCCACAACCTGCGCTGTGCAGCCGGCAGGTGAGTGGTTATGAAATCCTATGAACCGGATGGGAAGGAAGGTAAGCAGAGGCATGGGAGCTACACGCCATCTCCGCAGGTACCTTTGCACCCACGCAGACAGTATATTCTTTTTTCTTTAAGATTTACGTGGGTGCTGAGAAGTGAACTCTAGTGCATTCCACAGTAGTCAGAAACTGTTTCTAACTTACTGGGCGTGGTCCGTACCTAGCAATCATCAAAGTGGCTGGGAGGGCTCATTCCTGGAAGCATGCATTTACAGAGAGCTTTCTACACCTGCTCATTCTTATTCGCTAGCAAGGTGGGCTTATGAGTAAGTTTCCAAGCTGCTGTGCAAGCTTCAAAGCCTATATAGTACCAAAGAGGTATCTCTTCACTACTGCCACTACTCTTCACCTGGCTCTAAGCTGTTGTAGCCATTCAGAGCTTGTTCAGAGAACACATACACAAAAGGTCATTGGTTCATACTCTGTTTGGAAGAGAAGATGGAATTAGGAACCAAATCTAAAAAGATATTAAGAGACAAAGAGAAGTTCATACCATCCCACCAAACACCTCCAGGCTCAGAAAGATCATCCCAGGGCAGGCTGAACTTCAGATAGACTGCAATTCTTGACTCTTTCCCTACTCGGTTATATACTATAACAATGAACAGTAAGTGTGGGGCGATCTGAGAATGCACATGGTGGGTGGGGGCGGGGCAGCATGAAGTGGCAATCTTTACTATTTAAGACATACAAAATGTGGTCATTGGTTGCTCTTGAGGGCTATAAGCTTCAAATGTCTTTTCCTGTTGTGTGTTCAAACATCTACGCATTTTGGCATTACTTGAAAAGTCAAAGGAGTGGGTGCCTGAGGTATCTTGGGAAGAATTCAGACAAAATAAAATAAAATAAAGATAAAGCCAGCCCATACTAGGACACCATGGCTCCTTAAAGGCACAGTTTTGATACAATTCTGATAAGAGTTTCATGAACATTGATAAAAATAAGACTTGGGGAGGAAGGAAAGGCCAGATTAGGAGTCTTTAAGAATCAGGACATACAGGAGCTGGCTCTGTTGGCAAAGCACTACTCACGCAATATAGAGAACTTGAATTAGATTTGTAGAATGCAGGTAAAGGATATACCCTCAGGGCACCTGAGTGCTCTTGTACCTATAACCTCAGGACACCTGTGTGCTCTTGTGCCCATAACCTTAGGGCACCTGGATGCAGCTTTACCCATAACCTCGGGACACCTGGATATGCTTTACCTATAACCTCAGGACATCTGGATGCTGCTTTCCCCATAACCTCAGGTCACCTGTGTACTCTTGTACCTATAACCTCAGGACACGTGGATGCTGCTTCACCCATAACCTCAGGATACTTGGATGCTGCTTCACCCATAACCTCAGGACACCTGGATGCACTTATGCCTATACCCTCAGGACACCTGGATGCACTTATGCCTATACCCTCAGGACACCTGGGCGCTCTCTCACCTAAGGAGCAGCAGGGTACCTGGAAAGGCTCCAGAGACACACACAGGCAAAGTTCTTTCCACAGCTGCTCTTGTCTCACACATGAAGAAGGTGGATTTAAACTTCCGAAGTGCTGTGCAAGCTTTAAAACCCACACAATACCAAAGGCACACCTTTCACCACACCCACTGGCTATGTTTTAATGAGGTGACAGGCAACTTTATCATTGATCCCCCAGCCCACAGGTGACATGAATCCCTGGGCCAAGAGACAGTCCTTGAGGGTCCTGCTGAAGAAGCAGAAAAAGGAAGCTGAGCCGTGTGGTGGTGGATATTAGCACAGGAAGTGCTCCTTATTATTAGCAGTGTGTTTGAAACCCAAAGACTGCCAAAACTCTGGGGGCTTCTCATTAACAGGATTCCCCAAACTGATACTCAAGACAACACCCTCACCCCACAATGCCCCCGCCCCAAGCAATTATGTCATTACGTTTTGAGCAGGGCTTTCCCTCCAGTGTTCTCCAGTTCCATAGCTTCCCACAAGGGGAAAATAAATTCCTTGTGAACGGGATAGTGAAGAAAACAATATATTGCCAATGAAGAAAATAACTGCTCTCTAATTACAGGTTACTCCTCAAACAAGGTGAACACCTATGCTCTTCAAAGATGAAATCACTGGGTACAGCCTGCTGTCCCCTTTAGCTATCCAAGTCCCCCACCAAAGAGCTCAAGCCCCAGATCTTCAAGATAGAAACTCTCCAGATAGGTAAAGCATACACTCTTGAATGGTTCTTCCTTCTCTTTCAGGTCTATTCTCAGGGAATTTAGGAAAACACACACAGCTTGAGAAATTCAGAAGCTACTTCATAATCTTATTTAGATTTTTTTTTTTTTATAATGAAACCCGAATTAGCAGCAAGTCAAAAGTCTAGTTTGTCCCAGCAGGGCACAGAGCCTTTCCAGGGAATTCATCTGCATTTGTGTTACTCCAGCAAGACACCCGTATTTATTTAAACACACCAGTTACTTATCCATTAAATGGGTTTCTTAACCATCACATTGGTTATTTAATTCCTACCCCATGGTTCCCCCAAGAAATAAAAAGTGCACTATAATTATATAAACTCTTAATTAAACTGAAGAATTCAGTTGCCATTACCCGTCAGTAATTCCACTCAATTAGGACAATAGACTTCCATTTATTACTGAACTCCTAATTGCTCCTCATTTTCCCGGGTAGTAACTGCCAGTCCTATCAGACGATCCACTTAAAGAAAATCCTACCACAACATATTTTAATCCGCGGTGGAATCACAAAGCCCTTACTAGTAAGGAGTTGGGTCCTCTTCTGCAGCCCTGAGTGACTCCCAGGCTCAGGAATCCAAAGGCCGGTAAGTCCGAAGGCTGATGCCTGGGGTTGCCGAGAAGACTCAGCCACAAAGGCAAACCATTATCCAGGTAGCCAAGAGAATCCCAAAGTCAAAAACCACAAAGACTAAGAGGACTCAGAAACAATAGCACTTCATACAATTTCTAGATTTCCAAAGACCAATTTCAAAGTCTCCAAGAAAGCGGCATCTTAGACTGGGAGGTCCAAGGGACCTTGCCATGGGAATCATTTGGGTCCTGGAACATGCAAGATAGGGGTCTGTAAGCCACAGCGTGGGGATATCTTGGCCGGGTATCAGCCAGGCTTCACCTTCCTATGTCTGGCTTCCCAGGCAGGTCCCAGGCGCTGAGGATGCAGACTCCTGCATTGGGCTTGCACAACTCCTGCCTTGGAACCGGCTTCCAAATAGGTGTGCGGCGACCAGAGTGCGCGGTGAGCGACCTACTCACGACTCGGGGACAGCGAGGGCTCCGAAGCAGCTGCACGACCCTAGTCCGCAGACCTGACAGGCTCTTGACTCGCCTCGACCCGCCTGTCTCCTCATGATCCTCTTTCTAATTAGCCCAGAAACCTGCAAACCTGTCCGTCAGCCAGCAAAGACACCCGCGGTGGGGAAACTTGACAATTTATTCCCGGGACCCGGGGGAGGTCACCCGCAGTGCACCAGCCTATTGGCTGCTGCGAAGGTTGCAGCGGCTGCAACGCACAGGCAGAGCGCGCACAGCTTCTGCCATCCCAGCGGGGCAGCGATGGGCAGAGAGGCAGCTCTGTAAGCCAGGGGGGAGGGGTGGCTTAGTGCACGTGACAAGGAGGCTGTCCTAGGCACAACAGTCCCCAAACTGCTACCCTATTAGAACTGATTGGCTTAGAAGATGATAGTCTTTGCTGTTTGGGTTTTTAGATGTCAAACTCCCTTCATCCTCAAGCCTTTTGTTTGTTTTTCTTTTCTTTCTGGTTTCCTGACAGGGTTTCAGGTAGCTTAGGCTGGCCTCTAACTTTCTAAGTAGCCTAGGCTAACCTGGAACTCCTGATCCTACTGCCTCCATCTCCAAAATGCTGGGACTATAGGTATGCGCTCCCATGCCTAACTCAAACAAGAACAAAGCTTTAACTCCATTTCCCCATCACAGAGACCCGGACAGAAGCTGAAAAGATAGGAGATTGGCAGTAAGCAGAAGGGCCAGGCCTTGAACTCAGGCCTGCCTGTCTTCCTCCTTCCCTCTCTCCCACCTCTCCCCCTCACCCTGCCCTTTCTCATTTTGGGGGTGGGTGGGTAGAGTGTCCTGTACCCTAAGCTGTCTTGGAACTTGCTGTGTAGCTGAAGATGCCTTTGAACCCATACTCCTCCTGGGTACTGGGAGTATAGAAAGTGTGCCATCACACCTGGTTTACCCAGTGCTGAAGATTAAATCTGGGCTTCCTGCATGCTAGGCAAACATTCTACCAAATGAACTATATCTCCAGAGGACCCCAGCCTCCCTCGGTGTCACCTTCCTCAAAGAGCATTTCCAGCGATGCCCCAGACGCATCATACGGAACGTACACCATTACTGGTGTCCATTCTGCAGTTAGTCAGCCTCACCTGCATTCTGTACCCTAAGAAACTGAGCTTGGAACACTTGGGTGACTTCCATTCCCCGAGCCCACAAATCAGAACGGACACACAGAGTCAAGCCTCTAATTACTAACTGCAGCCACAGCATTTCATCAATGTTCCTCCAATGTGTGTGGAGGAAGGCTGTTCTACACAGCATTACCTCTGTCCAGGGACCTCACAGTCAGAAAAGCACAGCAGAAACCACAGAGGAGGATGCTCTCCAACCCATTCTCAGTCTCATGCCTAGGTAACTTTCCTATATAGCCCAGACTACCTACCCAGGGAATGGTTCTGTCTCCAGGGAACTGGGCCCTCCAACACCAATTAACAATCAAGACAAACCCCCACAGATCAATATGATTGGGCAGAGACTTCCTTCTCAGGTGGCTCTAGGTTGTGCCAAGTTGACAGTCAAAGCTAACTATGACAAAGACACTATACTGCAAATGATACCGAGCCCCTGAGAGTGGTGACAAAGTAGACAGTCACACTTCTTACAGTCCACTCCATTTTGGAAGTTGTTCCTGCCTTGATCTACATCAAAGTTAATGTGCCCATACACCCCTGTCTCCCAGTCTACTACCCATGCTGTCTCCTTGTACCTTGAAGGCACAGTCAAGAGTCTCCTGTCCTCTTGTGTTGCCTTGATTTGGAATACAAATAGGCATCAGAGGCACCTTGTCATTTTCTTGGGCAGGCTGCTGAGTTTGCTGATGACTGCCAGCACAAGACGCTTTCTCAAAGCAAGGGCTCTGGGCCAGCAGCACCCAGGAATTTAGCAGCCATGCAGAGTATTGGGCCAGACCCCCTCCTACGAGTCAGAAGCCTTGCGGGGGGGAAGCCCAGCCAGAGTTCTCAGAAGGGTCTCAGGAGGTGCTTGTGCATGCACAGGTTGAAGAAGTTCCACTCTAAGTGTAACTTTCTGTGGTCACGTGTGGGACCAGAGGAAAAGGCCAGGTTCAAACTGAGCAGGTCATCGCTATGCATCAAGAAGTAGGTTCTCCTCCCCAGCCTCAGCTTTGGGAAAAACTGTGGAAGGAGAGCTCGAGAACTGAGGCTGCAGGAGCCTCTTCAGAGGTTTGGTGGCCTGACTGAACCATCTTGGCATCTCAACCTAGTGGGAACAAACTCGAGATCTGCCCAGGCCAGGATCTCCAGGTCAAGTTGTCGATGTCTGGGGCAGCATACTGCTTTCTGTTCTGGGATGTTCTGGGATGCTCAGCTGGGTGAGCTGAAGCCTTCTGCCCAACGGTCAGAGCTCTCCTGGATCTCACTAGAGACTCTATCTGGGGAACTGCTATTCAAATGGCTCCTGTGTCACGTAGGGACACTAGCACAGATGGTAGGGAACAAGTTGCTGCACTGTGGTATTATTCACTGGGGTGGTGGCACTGGACCAGTCCTACCAAATGCTCTTAACCCTTCAAGAGAGGGACAGTCCCTTTGGCTTCCTGGATATTGTAACAACTGAACAATATCTTGTTTTGGGGGAGGAAAATAAAGCATTACTGACAATAGGCTGGGCCTGCTGAACCCCTAACATGAGCTGGGAGATGTCTCACCATGTAAAGGCCCTTGTTACCAAGACTGACAACCTATTCTGAGGTCCATCTCCTTTGCCTTTCGGAATGAGGATTGAACATCTTACCCAGGGTCCTCCTTCTTGCTTAGCTTCTTTAGGTGTACAGATTTTATTATGATTAACCTATATTATATGTCTAATATCCACTTATAAGTGAGTATATACCATGTGTGTCTTTCTGCTTCTGAGATACCTCACTCAGGATGATCTTTTCCAGTTCCCACTGTTTGCCTGCAAATTTCATGATTTTCTTGTTTTTTAACTGCTGAGTAGTATTCCATTGTGTAAATGTACCACAATTTCTGTATCCATTCCTCAGTTGAGGGACATCTGGGTTTCCAGATTCTGGCTATTATGAATAAAGCTGCTAGAACATGGTTGAGCAAATGTCCTTGTTGTATACTTGAGCATATTTTAGATATATGCCTAGGAGTGGTATAGCTGGATCTTGAGGTAGCACTATTCCTAATTGTCTGAGAAAGCATCAGATTGATTTCCAAAGTGGTTGTACAAGTTTACATTACTACCAGCAATGGAGAAAGGTTCCTCTTTCTCCACATCCTCTCATGTGTTGTCACTTGAGTTTTTGATCTTAGCCATTCTGATGGGTGTAAGGTGAAATCTCAGGGTCGTTTTGATTTGCATTTCCCTGACAGCTAAGGATGTTGAGCATTTCTTTAAGTGTTTCTCTGCCTTTCGTTATTCCTCTATTGAGAATTCTCTGTTTAGCTCTGTACCCCATTTTTTTAAGTGGGCAGAGTGCAGGGAATATTATGAGAGAAGGGAGAGATAGAAAGATCTGGAGGGGACAGGAGCTCCACAAGGAGAGAAAAATAAAAAAAATTCTGGACACAGAGGTCTTTTCTGAGACCGATACTCCAACCAAGGACCATTCATGTAGATAACCTACAACCCCTGCACAGATGTAGCCCATGGCAGCTAAGTATCCAAGTGGGTTCCCTAGTAAGGGGAACAGGGACTGTCTCTGAATGAACTCAGTGGCTGGCTCTTTGATGGTCTCCCCCTGAGGTGCAGCCTTACCAGTCCACAGAGGAAGACAATGCAGCCAGTCCTGATGAGACCTGATAAGTTAAGGTCAGATGGAAGGAGAGGAGGACCAGTGGACTAGGGGAGGGACATGGGAAGAGAAGAGGGAGGAAGGGTAGGTTTGGGAGGGGTTGAGGGAGAGAGCTACAGCTGGGATACTAAGTGAATAAACTGTGATTAATAAAACAATAAATTTTAAATGTATTAAAAAAAAAAGACTGACAACCTAAGTTTGATTCTCAGAACACATATGGTAGAAGAAGAGAACCAATTCTTGAAAGTTGTCCACTGACTTCCACATGAAGCTGCTTGACATCCATGGACCAAACACTAAATAAGTAGATGTTAAAAAATAAAAAAGAAGATATGCATTGAGGTGTCATGCAGCTCAGGCTGGTGTTGAGCTTGCTTTGTAGCCGAGGAAAAGCCCTGAATTCCTGATTCTCCTGCCTCTATCTCTGAGTGCTAGGATTACAGGCGTGTGCCACCATGTCCAGTATAGGTGCTCTTTTAACTTCTATTGTAAAGCTGAGAAAATTGAGTCATGAACACAACAAAGAACTCAGTTACCAAAATTAAGTAATTAGATACCAAACCTAGATTTGGTTTGTCTCTTGAACCTAAAACCTTCAACTTAAACTCCTGACTCAGAGTTTGTTAAAACCCTTGCCATGCAGTCTTGAGGACGAGAGTATGGATCTCTAGACATATGCATATGTGCCAGATAATCATGGGAGCCTGCCTGAAGTTCCAGCTCTGGGAGATGGAGGCAGGAGATAGCCCCCAGAGTCTGGTGGCTAGCAAGACTAGACTCTGGGTTCAGTTGAGTCCCTGCCTTACTGAATAAGGACAAAAAGAGGGGAAATTAGGATGATTCCGATAGCAACCTCCTTAGATCTCTACATGCATGCACACGCATGTACGTGTACACCCCCACACAAGCAAAAACAAGTGTACATGCATATAGGCAAAGAATGAAAAACAAACGAAGAAGGAGAAGACGATGACGACCACCTTTGAAATGCTGCCTTTCCTTTGGTATTTCATTTTAAAATGAGTTGAATTGTCTAAGTTTGCCTTGGGAGCATGTACTAGTCATAAGCAGCAAGACTTGAATTATTGCTGTGTTTACAGATGACAGTCTCTGGGGTTAGTCATTCTAAAGGGATGAGTCAATCCTTGAACCAACTGGGGGATATGGAGGTTTGTTTCTACATGTTTGGTGGTTGCATGGTTTTGTGAGCCATGCCAGTTGCTGTGCCAGGCAAACTGAGGCACAGAGGGCTATCCTCACAGTGGCTAACCCACAGTGAGAAGGGAGGTGTCCAGAAAATGGCCTTGAAGGATGGAGGTTGGGGAGAGCAGGCAAACAAAGGTACTGAGTATTCAAAAGAGATGGTGGGTGAACTAGTAGCCAAAATTTCCAGACAAGGAGTGGGCTGGTGTGGCATCCAGAACCTTCTTTTCTTCTGGACATAGCATAGCCTACAGTCCCAAAGCTTTGCAAAGGGGGGGGGGGGGTGTCAGTGAAATGGCTCAGCAGGGAAAGGAGCTTTTTACCAAGCCAGAAGATCTGAGTTTGATCCTTCAAGACCCATACAGTGAAACGAGAAAACACTGACTACAGCCAGCTATCTCATCCTCTCATCTCCGTACCTATCCACACACAGAAGACAAAGAAATAAACACAATAAAAATAAAACCCAAGCAAAACCGGTATCTCGCCTTGCACTCTGTGAGCATTGGCCCTAGGCCATGCTCAAGGGTACCTTCCCTTTACCCTTTGCCTGCGGCTTCTCACAATTCAGGGCAGGGCCAGGGAAGCTGCTGGCACCCTTCCTGCCTAAGCAAGTCACACATACCAAAGCAGGCAAGGAGTAGAACCATTTTCTTGCCTTTTGTTATTGTTTTTCTTTTTAAATAGGGTCTAAAATAGTATATAAATATATATATCATATATCCCAGGTTAGCCTCAAACTTTCTGTATAGCTGGGAATGACCTCAAACTTCTCACACCCCTGAATGCAAGGATGACAGGTGTGTCATCAAGCCAGCGTTATGTGGTATCGTGGACTGAACCCAGTGCCTTGTGTACACTGGGCAAGCACTCTACCAGCTGGGTTATAACCTTTGTCCTAGAGCTAACTTTTTTATTTTGAGTCTTTGGTTCCCCCCATTTTTCATTCATGACATAGGATATGGTTGTTATAACTGGGCTATTATGTTTTGTTGATAATTAAAAAATGCCTGTGACATTCCTGCCAGGTCACTGGGTGATTCAAGGACATCAAGATATACTATTTTCATGTATCTAGTCATCAGACATTTTAATGTGCACAATTTAGCAAAAGCTGCTTTTTAAGATTTATTTTTATTTTAATTATATGTATGTATGTGTACACAGATGCAAATGTGTGCTCCAGCAGAGGAGACAATGGCTTTAGGTCCCCTGGAGCTGGAATTATAGGCAATTGTGAGCTCCAAGATATGGGTCCTGGAATCCAAACTGTGGTTCTCAGATAGAGCAGTAAATGTTCTTAATCTCTGAGGCGGCCCTCCAATTTTAACGGAAGCTTCTTGGGGGTCATAAAAACACAAAACTTTGGTGACTGTCCCAAAGGTCTAGAGAGACAAACTTGGGAAAAGAAAAGACCTTACCATTTCTACAACACTAACCTGCTCTTTAAAATAAAGCTAGCAGCCTCCATCACTACTGCCCATCTAAAACATCCCTAAGGGAGTTATTAGGCGGCTGCAGAGATGGCTCAGGAGTTAAGAGCATGTTTTGCTCATTCGGAGAACAGAGATTCAGTTCTCAGCACCCACATCCTGATTTACAACAATGTGTAACTGTAGTTCCAGGTGATTAAACACCCTCTTCTGGCCTCTGAGGGTGCTGTAAGCACATACCTGCAAGTGAAACATCCACACATTAAATAGTAGTTCTCAGGATCTTAGTGCAGCAGATGGTGGATAATAAGAATGGTAAGGTGAAAGTCTAAAGCTCTAAGCTCCCCCCACCCCAACCTGGCAGGGTCTCATGTAGCCCAGGTTGGCTAGTCTGAATGTAGCAGAAGATAATCCCCAAATTTTGATCTGCTTCCACATGCCAAGGGCTGGGATGATAGGCATATACCACTGTGCTTGCTTTATATGGTGCGGGGAGGGGTTCCAGGGCTTTAATGCATGGAAGAAGAACATTTTGCAAGCTGGGTCCCAGTCACGGGCTGGAAGAACTAACTCCAGGGGCTAATCAGTCCCTGGACGTGATAACCTGGATATTTAGTATGACCTTTCTAGCTTTGGTTTGTGGCCAAGTAAATGAGAAACACCACATGCTAACTCTCATCCTAACAAGTGGTTGTGGGACTCCTTACAGGACTCTAAAGAAGCCACGGGAAGCCTTAAACCTTCATTGGCTAGCTAAGCGTGGTTGTTAGCATTTCTTTGGGCCCAGTGTTCCTCATCTTAGAAACATGTTCACACAGACACACAGACAAATGCAAAAGGAAGACCCTGCTCATTGTTCTAGGAGAACTTCATTAACCCAAGGGCAGCTGTTTAAGGCCAAGTTCATTCATACAGTTCACAGTTTCTTGGGCACTGGCTCTGCAGACTTCATTGATACGTTTTCAGGGAGAGAGTGAAATGTTTCTATGTGAGATGAAACGAGCCCCATGTGAGAAAATGGCAGTGATGTGTTGTTCAAGTGGCCACAGAGGAAGAAGCTGATGGGGGAGGGGCTTGAGGAAGTGTTTAGGAGATATATTGTTGGGTACACCTGAGAACAGCTCTGTTTCCTCATGGAGATCCCTAGAGGTCTGGACCATGAACTAAGAATGAACAACAGAATCTGGAAAGAAAGTTACAGTTGTTTCCTAGATTTCTAGGGTCCTGATTCATTCTCTCCTCCATAGAGTTTTGGCTGGCAGTATTTCTTTTCCTTTTGTGCAGTGGTGAGAGTAGAACCCAGGAGCTCAGACATGCTAGGCCAAGTGCTCTGCCACTGAGCCATGTCCCCATGTCCTCATTGGCAGATTCTAAATAAGAGCTCTACCATTGAGCCACACCCCAGCCCCTCACTGGGATATTCCAGGCAGGTGCTCTACCACTGAGCCACACCCTAGAACCTCACTGGGGTGGAGGATGATTCTAAGCAGGGGCTCTACCACTGAGCCACACCACAGCCCCTGACTTGGGCATTTTAGACCAGTGTTTTCCTGCTAAGCCACTCTCCAAGCCCATCACTGTAGCCCTTTATTGGGGATTCTAAGCAATTACTCTACCACTGAGCCATACTCTCAGCCTTAGAAGCTTTTATTCTTCTGTTTCCTAGGCTGCTCCTTCGTCTGGTCCAAGCAAACTAGCTTCTGTCCCCACGGGCCACCCATGGGTATACTATGGTAAGAGTAAAGAGAGGAAATTAGATCTGATATGTAAGCCCATTCTCCTTGCCTCTAAGAGAAACAACTGCCTCCATTGCTCATACCCAGTAGTGCACACTTGAAAGGCCACTGTCCCACTGTCACAGGAAACCAGGGCCAGGGAAGGGCTTCCACTGTATATGTGACCACCTTTCTGTCACCTTTCTCCTATGGATGGGAAGCCCTGGTGGGATTCTGGATGGAAAACAGGGCGCCCATCAGATGTTTCAAAGTACAAGTTCTCCTTTCAACAAACACAAGCTTTGTAACCCTTGATACACAGATTTGGAGTCTGAATCTGCTTAGATGTCGGAATGGAAGGGTTTCTAAAGGAAAAAAAAACCTCCAGAATTCTGAATTCAGATGTTAAAAAAAAAAAAATGGTGTGAGAATCAAGAACAAAGCAGTGCAAGCCCAGGGAGAGGGTAACCTTTCGCTTCAAGCTGCTTTCCCCAGGAGAGGCCGGCATGATCCGCTCAGTACCATTTGATGCAAATGCATCTCTGAAAAGAGCTGGTGGATAATAGATAAAAAGATTATCTTTGACATTATGAAAAATGAAAGTTTAAAAATGGCTACAAGTCCCATAAAAAAAAAAAATCCCAAACTTTATTCAGTCCTGTTGAAAGGCAAGAGGAGAAGTGTGTTCTCTCGGCTCCCCAGGGGAACCATGCCTCTCCTGCCATTGTTCTGAAGCCTTCCCCTAGATCATGAGTTGTCAGATATCTTTCCTGCTGGGTTCCCTGTGCTGGGAGCACAGTCTAAGAAGCCATCACAGCCTCTCTTTGCTTTTTCCTAACTTGACTCTGAAGCCGTCCCTCATCCTGCCCTGCCCTGCCGGGGACCCTTTGTGCTAAAACCCAGGGCTGCACACTTAATTTCAAAGATGAATTATGGATTCAAGGCCTGGTTTTCCAGGGCAGGAAATAGTCTGATTTCTGTCCAGCCCTTTCTTGATTGGCTCAGCATGGAAGTCTTTCATTTAATGGGCCAGGCCCTGCTGTGAATACCTCTGCTGGCTTCACACTGAGATTTCTTTCTTTGCAGGAGAGAGGAGCAGAAATCCTAAAGGGTGACTCACAACCCCCACCCCACCTTCCAGAGTTGTGGTCTCAGTACCACACAGCATCCCTTTCAAGCAGAAACTCCAGGAAACGTCTGATCCATTTGATCTTAGGATTGGCTGAGGTATGGAAGAATGGATTTGAACACCAGGGCCAAGAAATGCTACTGTCTTCCACCCTGGGATGAGGCAGCACCCTGTGACAGTTAGTGAGACAATGTGGAGAAAACAACCCATGTGGATCAAATTCCTGCCATGCCACTCACAAGTGGGCAAAAGTATCTCTCCACTTACAGAACAGAGTCGTTACGGTCACTGATGGAACTGAATGGGATTGTTGCTATTGGTTTTTGAATACAGTAAGAATTTTGATTGGAATCCCATAAAATTGCTGATTTAAAATCCATAAATCCCATAAAATTCTACTGATTTAAACATGATGGCCAGGAGCTGGTGGGCTTGACAGCCAGAACCCATGTGGGTAAAAGGAGACAAGAGAACCAAACACTCCCACCCTCATCCCTGCATGTTGTTCTCTAATTTCCACAAGTCTGTGCTGACATCACCAATAAAGAATAAATGTTTTTTAAAATAGGTTGGCTAGTTTTTGCTGATGTTTATTTGTTTGCTCATCAAAACAAGATGGAGTATCATGTGGCCCAGGCTTGACTTGAACTCTTGATAAGGACATGGATGACCTTGAACTCCTGATCCTCTGGTTACCACCTCCCAAGTGCTGGGATTGTAGGTGTCTACCATGGCATCTGTTTATGCAGTGTTGGGGATGGAACACAGGGTTTTATGCAAGTCAGGCAATCACTCCACCACCTGAGCCACACCTCAACTGCCACTGAACTCCTTTTAACTTTTGGTGATTTCACAAGATGTACTCTAACATATGCCCTCACAGGGAGTTTGGGAGGAGGAAAGGCAGGAAGATGAAGCAGAGCTCCAAAGTGCACGGAGGACAATGTCTGACCAATAAAGGTTACCTATCATTGTAAGCATCACAGGTCTTACAGCAGTCACTGGCTATGTGTATGCAGACCGAGGTACCATGACATAAGCACTCAGTTTCTGCTAAGGACCAAATGCCCAGAAGAAGCAACATTAAGAAAGACCACAAGAGACGACGCATATGCAGCATTTCTTCTGTGATGTCATGATGCCACATTCAGTCTCATTTACTTCTGAACAACCCCCAACTGCATGGAACGTGGCTCCCCTCCTGGTGCCAATTTGTCCATTCTTAGTCCTTTTCCTAAGCCAGCTGGCTTGACTCAAATGAGATATATTCCCACTCAAAGTCTACAACTATGGCTGAAAATGTACACGAAGGGCCTGGAGAGATGGCTCAATGGTTAAGAGCATACCCACTCTCACAATTCTTCAGTTGAGATTCTCCTTTCCTAGGTGTGGTCAGCTGCACCAACTAGCACAGGAGACCACCTTCTGCTGGGACACAACTAATCCCTATGACCAATGAAGAGCTCCAGCCAATGCAGCTCTGGAGAAGCCAAAGGACTTCTCCAAATGACTTAGTTCTTTCTGTGCTTCTTTCAGCAGAAGGTCATGACATAGAACCTGATTGTCATTAGTGAGATGAGGACTCAGGGAGAGGAGGGAGTCGGTAGCTCTAACCACGCTCCTACTTGATGCTTCGACATGCCAATGCCATAAACAGCTCAGAGCTCCATAACATACATGGCAACCATAGCACCGCCTACAGGATCAAAGCATGCTTTCTGTGTCTGAGATCAGTCTGTTCTACCACAGGGCCAGGACTCATCTGTGTTTTCTCACGGTGTATCTTGTTTTTCACACGGCATCTTAGCTATTTATTTCTATGGAAATGAGTCTATTGCTACTCACAGCTTTCACCCGGTTCGCGATGGATCTTACTCACTTGAAAGTACGCAGTTAGAAGCTCGCTACATAAGTCAAAAGAAATCTGAGGGGTGTCAGGAAAGTTAGCATTTCAGTTTCCCTTTTCAGAAGGAAAGACACATGACCTCAAGCTTGTGACTTCTGGGTAAGCTACGTTAGGGTTTAGGTTGCAGTGGGCTAGGACTGTGTGCCATGCAACATTTGAAAGGGATTCTCAGCTGACAGCAGTGCCAGACTTTCTGTCACTGCCATGGAACCTGCAGCCCTGTGCTCACCCTGTCTTTGCTGCCTCCCAAGTTGGTGTGCCTTGGTTGTTCTCAGCACACCACCCAAAATGCTCCAGTTCTCTCATTCTGTATTTAAGTGTTAGCATATATGCCACATAGGTTGTGGAGGTGGCACAGCTGGTGCATAAGGGCATCGCAGAAACCAGTTTAAAAATACCTGGTGGGGAAGGAGAAAGACAAACATGGGATATACTCACTTATATAGACCTATAAGATATGATAAACATAATGAAATCTATACACCTAAAAAAGATAATCAATTGAGCGGACATGGGGTAAGATGATCAATCCTCATTTAGAAAGACAGATGGGATGTGCATTGAACGTATGACAGGAGTCTACTGAGCGCATCTGAAAGACTCTAACTAGCAGTGTTTTCAAAGCAAAGACTCATGACCAAACCTTTGGCAGAGTACAGGGAATCATAAGAAAGAAGGGGAGTTAGTCTGATGGGGAAAGGATAGGAGCTCCACAAGGACCAAATATATCTGGGCACAGGGTCTTTTCTGAGACTGACATTCAACCAAGGACCATGTATGGATATAACCTAGAACCTCCACTCAGATGTAGCCTGTGGTAGCTCAGTAACCAATTGGTTTCCCAAAGTGAGGGGAACAGGGACTATTTCTAACAGGAACTCAATGACTGGCTCTTTGGTCTCCCCACCCCAGAAGGGAGGAGCAGTCCTGTTAGGCCACAGAGGAGGGCTTTGCAGCCAGTCCTGAAGATTCCTGATAAAACAGGATCAGATGAATGTGGAGGAGGTCCTCCCCCATCAGTGGACTTGGAAAGGGGCATGGTGGAGATGAGGGAGGGAGGGAGGGAGGGACTGGGAGGGAATGAGGGATCGGGACACGGCTGGGATACAGAGTTAATAAAATGTAACTGATAAAAAAAAATAAAATTAAAAAAAAATACCTGGTGGGGTACAGTGCACATGAGACCCAAGCCTTGGGTAGGCAGGGACAGAGGATACCTGGCACCTGCTGGTCAGCCACCCTAACAAAATGGGCATGTTCAAGGCCAGGGAGAGACCCTCCACAAATAAAGACAGGTGGAAAGCAACTAAAGGAGACACATGAGGCTGACTTCTGGCCTTCCTATGCACTCAAATATACACATATGTACTGAACACATACACACACCCCTAAAGAAGAAAACATACATATCTGAGCATGTACATGTACACACATACACACACACACACAGATATACACTTGTTTTACTAGGTTCTTTCTCCAAATTTTGTCTGACCAGTTTCTTTTCCACGTGAAATTAAAACACAGAAACTTAATAAATCCCAAGCTGTCATGGCGTGCATGAAACCCTAGAAATAAATCCAGCCTAATGACACAGCGGATCCCAGGGACTTGAGTGGGAAACAAGATACTCTGGTTAATAATTATCAGCCTTCATTCAGGGCCTGTCTGCCAAAGCAATGGTGTTAGAACTCCCTTTCTCCAGATTTCACTATGGGAAAAACTGAAGCCATCTGAAACCAGACTGGATGCTTTTGATTTACATTTCTGATATTAAATGCTGGATGGCTGTCTGTGTCGCTGCTACGGGGCATTGCTTCGGTGGGAAGACACAGGGAGGTGGCATGGATCCAGGCGACTAATGAAGGCGCTTATCTGGAGGAAAACAGCTTTTCACACTGAAACAAACAATGAGCACCTCTCAGATAACAAATTCAATGGCAAAAATACAGCACTGTAGGTGTCAAGGCCCCATAATTTAACAGAGGCTCTTGCAGCATTAGTGATTTACATTAATTTTTAAAATTAATTTTGTTTGGCCCGCAGGGAAAATATTTTCTTTTCTCATTTTTTTTTCTTTTTGTTTCTGATATCCTGCAGCTCATTAACAGTGCTTACTGCTGCTCTACACTACTACCATTCATGATGGTTCATTTGCTAGCCAGGGGACATCTTTAAAAGCAGCAAGCTAGAAGTGTGTGTGTGTGTGTGTGTGTGTGTGTGTGTGTGTGTGTGTGTTGGGGGGGAGGGGGTGGCAAGCTTCACTGTGGCCTTCCACAAAGGAAGGCTCTCCAGCCTAACAGCTGCTCTTCCAACCTAGAAGCTTCTGGAACAGCATGGAGACAGGTTCCAATGATGGCAATAACCAGTGGGAAGCTCCAATGCATAATCTGTGATCATGCCCTTGAGAGTGCTGGACCACGAACCCAAAAGGCCCTTGGTACGACCAGGGTAGTTTCTGCAAAGATGGAAGGTCGTGGGCTTTGCCTCATACCCCAAGGATCATTTCTGCTGCCTTCTAAACACTCCACCAATGGGTTAACTACAGGCTAGCAAGGAAACAGGCCCCTCGCCTTCTGCCTGGGGCGGGCAGGCCAGGGCACTCACTGCTAATCACAGCAGTTGTGATTTCTGATTCCAATTGGCAGCACAGAGAATTGAACTACGGTCCCCTGAGAGAGGCCTGCTCCACGAGGCAGACCCGGGGCTTGTTAAGCTGCCTTTGCTGCCGCACGATTATCAATTTTAAATTAATCTCCCTCGTCTCTTTAAAGTGGCTGCTAAAAAATATAATCTCTGGGATATCTTACTGTTAAGATTTAACTACAAGGAGAAAAAAAAAAAGGATAATAATTAAGAGCTTCCCTGTATCTCAGCCTCTTGGAGAACTTTTCCATAGACTTGGAAACCCAGGCAGGAGGGAAGGGAGGCACGTCTTGTCAGAGTGAGGCTGGGGTGCAGGTAACACACTTTCTCTAAATAAAACTTAAGTAGGCAGTGTACATCTGCACAAAAGGTTAAAGACCTAGTTCTCCACTGTAGTCCAACAAATACGACTCTATTTTTAACCCGAAAAAGTTTAGGAGGGAAAGCCAGCAAAACTTGTCTAGACATACTTTGGCTAAGCTCACGGGGGAGTCGTTACAGGCTCGCTTTATAGGGACATAATCGAGGTTATATACACAACATTCTCTCTCTTTTTTTAAAAAAGACGGCAATATGGTAAGGTAGTATGAACAAAAGTGAAAGGAATTCTTAGTTGCCAGAAAAGGGTTCTCTGTGGAACTATCCTGGGCCCTTACGAAAGGGCCTAAGAGAAAGCAGACATACCTTCCAGAGGCTGGGAAGGACTTGAGACTCCCACGAGCCATGAACCAAGCAGGCCATTCCACCTAAACACTGCAGCTTCCAGAAGCAATGGGAGAGGCTTCATAACTTTCTGCTCCAAGTGGTGAACCCCAGTGTCCCCAACCTGGTACTGCTTTTCCTCTCTCCATCCTCCAGCCCCCCATGTCTCTGGACAACATGAGGCAGAGAGAGCTGGCTACTTTAAAGCAAGGGGCTGTGAACCAGCACACAGAGTTACTGTGTGGTCACAGGACTGCAGGAAGACAGGGTCCCAGAGGCCCAGGAGGAGGGTGTCTGTACGGCTGGAGGTGCGACATACACCAGCACACAGTATCTTAGAGCCGGCAGTCCTCTCATGCATGCACCTATACACACATGCTTTCTCCCCCTACACACATACACACCATTAAGTCATGTACTTGCACACACTCTCACATGCACACACAACACACTCATGCATGAGTGAACACGGAGGCTTTGTGCTTATTTTTACTACCCTTATGGTAGGATGAGGCAGAGGAAGGAGAGGAAAGGACACGAGGTTTTAAAAGGTTGGTGGGGGAGCAAGATGGCTCAGTGATTAAAGATGCTTATGGATAAAGCTGTGTTCAGTCCCTAGGGCCACAAAATGTCGGGAGAGAAGCCACCCTGAAAACCGTCGTTTGACCACCACAGGAGACCATGGTATGCTGAGAGCACTACTCCACCCTACGAATTCCTCCTCTAAGGGCAAATGATCTACCATTGCCTCCGTTGCAACAGACATCTGACTGAAAAGAAAAACACATTTAACATCCTCAGCTAAAAAGACAAAAGTAGGCAGGATCAGAAGAATCTCTAAAATTCTGATTTCATTTGGGGTGGGGGGTTGTTTAAAAAATCTTACTACACACAGACTCGGCCCAAAGATCGAACGTTTTGTTTCTGTTGTTTTTAATACAGAGATTTGGTGTCACCCAGGCTGGTCGTGAACTCCCTATATGGTGGAATGACCCTGAATTCCTAGCTCTCCTGCCTCTGCCACTAGCATTCTAGGTTTACGGGTGTGCACCACCACACCCATTTCAGGCACCAGGTGATGGAGCCCTGGGCGTTGTACCTGCTAGGCAGGCACCCGTGAGCCACAGCTCCAGTGAAAAGTGTCTTACATACTGTAGAAGGTTCTTTGAGCTGGTTTATGGAAACCACAGCATCTATCTTTGTTAGGTGGGGCGGGAGAGAGGCCTAGGGGTGAGGAGGGTGAGGAGGGTGAGGAATAAACAATCTTCCAGGTGACTTGTATACATTTATCCTCCGCCAGCCCCATGCAACACACTTTTGTTATATATTCTACTGAAAGATACAAAGATGTGGTGTGAGCTCAAAGCTACATAAAACTTTAAGTGCAGTTCCAAGAGGATGGCTGGGCTTGGCCCCTATCTACAGCATGTGTGTAGGTCTATTTCAAAAAACAAAAACAAAGCAAAGCCTCAGTCCAAGGCCTGCACACTGGAATACCCATTTGTTTTCCCCATTGCCTTGACGGTTAGACAATGACCTGACTTCCCCACAGACATGAGCAGTTCTACAAGGAGCCTGGTGAGTTCACTAAACACCCAAGGTGGGGGATAGTGTGGCCCTACTGGACTGACAGCCTCCAAACAGAGTGCTTCGTATAGATCCCACATTCCACAGAAGATTCCTACCAGCAAGAGAGTGCCAGCGCTGAGGAAGACGGCTCTGTCTCTGAGGACCTGGGTTCATACCTAGAACTCATGCACAGAGGTGGGCATGGTAGGGTACACTTATATTCCTAGCCCTGGGAAGCCTGAGGACAGCCTATTTGGTGAGTCCCAGGCCAGTGAGAGATCCTGTCTCAAAACAAGTCTGGAAAAATGGTTCAGTGTGTAAAGGTGCTTTGCTGCCGAGCATGATGACATGAGTTCGACTAACTAACATGGTAGAATTAACATGGTAGAATTCAGAACTAACATGGTAGAATTGGCTCCTGAAAGCTGTCCTCTGACCTCCCCTGTACACTGTGGAGCCACTGATGCACGTGTGCACACACAATAAGCAAACACATCCTAAAAACAAAGAAACAACCCCAAAGCCCCAAAAGGTAAATGGCATGTGAGAAATGACACAGAGGCTGATGTCTGGCCTCCCGTTAATGTGTATGCACACGCATGTGCACCTGCAGATATGTGAGCATGACACATACAAATGTGTGCACACATGCATGCACACCTACTTCATTTCCACGTGGTCTGGGCTCCCTCACAGTGTACAGGTGAAGGTCAACAGGAAGCCAGGCTGACCTCCAGCTCCAAAGATTCTTTGTTTCAAGGGTTACAAGAGTACAAAATGCCAAATATAAATTTAGGAAACTGGCTACTAAAACATAGAAACTGTGGGGTCAAGGAGATGACAGTGAATCAAACAGGGAAGGAACCTGGAGGCAGGAGCTGATACAGAGGCCACTGAGGAGTGATGTTTACTTGCTTGTTCATCATGGCTTTCTTATGGAACCCAGGACCAGCAGCCCAGGGATGGCACCACCCACAATGGGCTGGGCCCTCCCCCATCGATCACTAATTAAGAAAATGCCTTACAGGCTGGTCTACAGCCTGATCTCCAGACATTTTTTAAATTGAGGTTGCCTCCTCTCAGGTGACACTAGCTTGGGTCAAGTTGATATAAAACTATCCTGCACAGCTTAGCACTTAGGAAGGTGCCTTCTGAGGAAGCACAAGGAGCTGAGTTTGATTCCCAGAGCCCACATAAAAGAGTTGAAAGTGGTGTCATATACCTGTAATCCCAGCGCTGGGAAAGTAGATGGGGATTCCTGGGTCTCGCTGGCCAGATGATTCACCCTCAATTTTCAAGCTACAGGATCAGTGAGAGACCCTGTCTCAAAAACTAAGGTAGAGTAACAAAGACACCTGAAGTCAGCTTCTGGTACACACACACACACACACACACACACACACACATTTAAAGCCCGTACTCTTTTGTTTTTAGAGAAAGGAGTCCACCAATGTAGAGCTAGTGATTTTTGAAGGCACTTTATTGCTCATCCCTGTTCTAGTTTCACTTCTGCTACTGTGATAAAACACTCTGAGACAATGTGGGGAGGAAGGTTTTATTTGGCTCTCAGAGTTTCAGGTTCTATCGTTGTGGGGAAGACAAGGCAGGAGCCTGAAGCCAGGGGTCACATCACATCCACAGTCAGGAGCAAAGAAATGAATACACTCAGGCCCACCTGACTACATGTGCTCAGCTCCTTTCCCTCACTCCTGTAGAGCTCAGGACTTGTAGAGCCTAGTGAGTGCTACTGACCAAGATGGGCTGGGTCCTCCCATATCAATGAACGAAATCAAGACAATCTTCCCTGCCCCCAAACACACTCCCAGGCTAACCCAATATCGACCATTTCTCAACGAGATGCCCCTTCCACATGACTCTAGGTTGTGTCAAGTTGGCAATTAGAGCTAAGCATCACTATCCCCATGCTGCTAGAATGACAGGTTGTCAGGGCTTGTACACGGCTCTGGAAGATAGCTGAGAGACGAGGCCTGCTGACCCAATCAGCTTCATAGCAGCTGGCTTTTCCCAGTGGCTGGGTTATCCTCTGTCCTCTTTCCAGGTTGATGATGAATCTTGTGTGAAGAGGGAAGGAATGGTGGCTGGAGGCAGGTTCTTCCCTTGTCCCCACTCCAGCCAATCTCTCAACTAAATGGTTCTTAAAAAAGAAAAATCTCTCCTCAAGAGCCTGATAGATGTGGCACTAAATTAGAGGAATGGCAATTGACTCACTCAGCCTGGATGGAGAGAACTCTACAAGATGGATTCCATCGCGTTAAGCAGCCTGACTCTTTTGCCATAAGGAAGACGGTAGGAGAAAGGCTAAAAGCCAGTGGCTTATTAACTGCAGTTACTCTGGCCTCTGCCTAGGCATACCTAAGATGTGGCAGGGTGTTTCCTCAGTAAATATGGATGGAAACTGCTAACCTTGGCTGCTGAGATGGCTCAGGGGGAGGAGGTACTTAGTATCACATCCGATGACCACAGTTGCAGCCCTAGGACCTACAGAACAGAGGAAGAGAACGAAGTCCAACTAGTCGTCCTCTGACCTTCACACAGACATGGTGGCACGGGCACAGAAATGCATACACATACAATACACTAGTGTAAATTTTTACAAGAGATTACTAATCTCATTTCTGATGGATCGAAACAAGGGAGGGGAAAAACAGGAGAGTGCCCGTTCACCTTAGGGAGAAGTGTCCTTTGTCTTAAGGAAAAACAACATCGAAACCAAAGAACCTTTAAGAGCCACCAACCAAAACTCATCTAGATCATCACTCCAAAGGCTTCATATTTGCTAAAGTGTTACATGTACACATTGAAGAGTTGCCTAATGCCTTGACCTTTCTAAGACCCACCCTTCCTTCCCTCCCTCCTTCCTTCCCTCCCTCCTTCCTTCCCTCCCTCTCTTTCTTCCTTCCTAGGGTCTCACATAGGCAAGGCTAATCCCGAATTCACTATGCAGCTGAGCATTACCTTGGCTTTGGATCCCTCTGGCGCTGTGTCCCGAGTGCTGGTATCACATGTGTGAGCAACCTTATCTGGCATTTTAGTCTTGTGTTTAGAAAAGGGAATAGCTCTACACCTGCTGGTTTGGGCCATGCTTTGAGCAACACAAATTAATCAAAGAAGTACCCAGAAGAACGAGTTTGCTGGTGGGCACGTCAGGCAATCTGAGATTATGAAAGAATTCCTCAACACCAACAAAAACCACGGAAACAGGTCTGAGAGCAGGGCAGGCCTTGTTTCTTGGCAATATGAGAAACTGGAGAAAGGATCTGATTTTTTATTCCATAATGAACCCAAGGGTAAGTCTAGATGTAGCCTGGAATCTCAGAGCTTTAGTTAACTTTCATATTTGGAGGAAAAAAAAAACCTAATATTTCCGTAAGATGGAGTTCGAATAAGCCCTGGACTCTGAATAGGACAGCTACATGCACTAGCTTCTCTCAACAGTTGTGGTTGTGAGCCTCGCCTTTAATGGCTGAGCCATCTCTCCAGCCCAACCTTCTCTATCTTAGGAAGCTTTACTGGTCAAGAAGGAGAAATGAGGAGTAGAGATGTTCAATGTGTCCAATTCCTCTTTCATGTCAAGCCCACGGCAGACATCATTAATCAATCCAGACTTTTATTCCTTCTCAGCCTAGAATCAATGTAGGCATCTAAGTAATTGATCAGTGACAGCTTGACTACTAAAACCTAATTTCTGTCCTCAATAGAGACAACTTAAGGTTGTCTCCCCCTTTTCTTTTTTTTTTGGTCATAATATTCTAGGATATCATGTTATAAATTGATTCCAAGTCCTACAAAGGATTGGGTAATTGAGGACCATATACAGGAGCAGAGATATGAGCTTCACATAGTAGGGAAAAGTACAAATCATGACTTAGGAAGATATTTCCATGGCTTTAATGACTGGAGGAAGGAAAAACAAAGGTACTCATATTTGATAGTCCCCAAAGCCAAAAGCACAACATGTTCCAAATTTAGTAACATAACTATGGTTGCACATAACATAACTAAGGCTGAATCAACCTTGATTCTCAGCTTAAAGTGCCAACATCAATTGTGAGTTTCTGTTGTTTGTTTTGTTTTTTAATTCTTGAGTCAGGTTTCATGTTACCCAGGCTAGCCTCACACCTATATAGCTAAAGATAAGCTTGAATTTCTGATCCTGTAGCTTCCACCTTCTCAGTGTTGGGTATACAGGTGTGCCTCATCATGTATCACTTACTTATGCAGTGCTGGGGAAGGAACCCAAGGCTTCGTGCATGCTAGGCAAGCACCCCATCAACTGAGCTACATTCCCAGCCTCTCAATTTATTAATTTAGCAGTAGATGCTAAACTATCACTTACAATCCTAGACCACAAAGTATTTGCAACAGCTTTAAGAGATAATGGAGGAGCCAGATGTGAAGGCATAAATCTGTACTCCTAGCACCTGAGAAGTAGAGACAGAAGATTTGAGGTCAGCATTGGCAACATAGTGAATCTGAGACAAGACTGAGCTACATGAAACCCTGTATCATTTTTATAGTTATTTGTTGTGCTGGATAGTTTTATGCCAACCCCACACAAGCTGAAGTTATCTGAGAGGAGGGAACCTAAATTAGAAACAAACAAACAACAACAACAAAAAACGCCTCCATAAGACTGGGCTGTAGGCAAGCCTGTAGATGGTGATTGATGGAGGAGGGCCTATCCCATTGTGTGTGGTACCATCCCTGGGCTGGTGGTCCTGGGTTCTAAAAGAAAGCAGGCTGAGCAAACCATGAGGAGCAAGCCAGTAAGCAGCACCCTCCCCTCCATGGCTTCTGCATCAGGTCCTGCCTCCAGGCTCCTGCTCTTCCTGCTTTCAATGATAAACTGTTACATAGCACTGCGAGTAAAATGAACTCTTTCCTTCCCGAGCTGCTTTTGGCCGCGGTGTTTCAACAGAGCAATAGTAACCCTGACTCAGAAGTAGGTATAGGGCTGGGTGTAGAGTGTGCTTAGCATTCACAAGGATCTGGGTTTGATCTCCAGAAATAAAAAAACTGTGTAGAAGAGAGACAAAAAGAAGTTTGGTGGAGAAGCACCATGGGAATGGAAATGAGGGTGGTCTTTAGGCATTTGACTGCTCATTTGTAAGGAGAATCACCAAGCTGCTGAAAGGCTTTCATGGAGACTGGGGTACCTCATTAGCTACTTTTCTCATTACAGTGACAACATACATGACAAAACAATGTTGGTAAGGAGGGGTTTATTTTAGCTTGGTTTGAAAATACAGCCCATCACTGTGGAGAAGTCATGGCAGCAGGAGGATGAGGTGGCTGGTCCCATTGCATCCACTGTCAGGAAGAGATGACTCTGAATTGCTCCCTCCTTTTCACTCAGTCTAGGATCCCACTCCATGGATGGTGATGCCCAAACTCAGGGTGGATCTCTCCACACCAATTAACTCAGTCTAAAATGTCCCTCACGGGCATGCCCAAAAGCTTGTCTCCTAGGTGACTCTCAATCCTATAGCTGATCAATAGTAACCATCTCAGGCATCCCACAGATTGCACCATTCACAGGGGATGCAGGATTATGCCAAGCCACCTGCTCAGTTATCCCTGAGAACCAGAATATCACACCATCTGAGGAACCAAGAGAAAACAACACACAACACACTAAGTATTTTCTTCTTTGTTCATTCAGAAAACCACAGTGATTTTCAGAGCCTGGTTAGTTTGTTCCTGCAAAGAACACAGGACCATTCCCAGGAGAATGCAGGGAAGGTCACTCACTAGTCCTCTGCTGGTTGGGCACACTCAGAGATCAAGTATAACATTTCCCAAACTGCGTAAAAGACCTGTGAAATATTAGTACACGTTCTAGGCTCAGATCTGTTTGCCAAGCACAGCATTACTGTGACTACCGCCGCTTCATACGCTGCCAAACCCCACCAAATAAGTTTGGTTTATTTGATCTAGGCTCAAACCATCCTACCTGAAATGGACACACTTGGAACTGTGGGAATGGCTCAGTGCAGAGTACTAGCTGATCAAGCCATGTAAAAAGCCAGATGTGGTGGTGTGCATTTGTGTTCCCAGCGCTTCTATGGGAAGAAGGGTGGAAGAGATGGTGAGTCACTGCAGAGTTCAACGGTCAGCAAGTCTGGAGTGGGCAGTGCAGTGACAGAAAAAGAGACCATGTTGCCACAAGATGGATGACAGAACTGACATCTGAAAGTTGTTCTCTGACCTCCTCATCCATGTAACAGCATGGATGTGCCCATTCTCATCTGCCTATCGTACCTACACACACACACACACACACACACACACACACACACACACAAACAAAAAAAGAAAAGAAAATTATACAAAAGGATAGAGAAATGGATACAGGCTGTTGGAAACCAAAGAGACCAGATAGGAATCTGGATTCCAAAACACTACGTACTTAGGTTAGAAACTCAGGGAGCCAGAGTCTTCTGAGTGGAGACCAGCCACCTACTTGCCCAGTAACTGGGAATATGTGTTGCCTTTAAAGGGAATCACTAGTCCCTTGTCTGAAATTTGAAAAATAAAATATCAAGGGTAGGGGAAATGGCTCAGCCATTAAAGTACTTGCTTTGAAGGCATGAAGACCTGAGTTAAATACCCATAATGCACTTCCAAAAATGCTAGGCACTGGGTGAAAGTGCTGCCTGCACAAGCCTGGTAAAAAAGAGAACTGCCTTCCGAAATCTGGCCTCTGTCCTCCAGATATGCCACGTGGTACATATGTACCCATGTGCACACACTGAAATAATGCACAAGCATAAAGCCGGGCGTGCTAGTATACACCTGCAATCCCAGTGCAGTCAGGTGGAGTCAGGCAGATTGATGGAGCTCACTGGACTGCCAGTCTAGCCTAACTGATAATGTCCAGACCAATGGTTAACCCTTTCTCAAAGAGCAAGCTGGATAGGTAGACAGCCCCTAAGAAATGCAGTCAAGGTATCCATGGTATATATGTGCACACACATGCACAGATAAAAGTAAAGACTCATTCTGAATAGCCCGGATCCTAATGTGGGGTGCAGAAGACTGCTCTGCAAGGCTGGCTGGTGGGACACTAGCAGGTGGAGGAATAAACTCACAGTACACTACAGTGAGTTATTTCTGAGAGTCCCATGATGTGCTCCTAATGGGTATAAGGATGTGCTGACTTCCAAAGTGGGACTGACAGGCCCGCAGTCAGCTGTCATCTCCATCACAGACTTAATAGCTTTGCCAGGCATCCTCCCAGCAAAGGAAGAGAAGAAAGGTCTTACTAGGTGACAGCATTCAAAAAGAATGTGTGTGAATGCCATTATGGTATTGAAAGCGTCAGGTGCCAGCAAGAAGGGCCCTGATCAGACAGACAAGCAACTGGGCTGCATACTTGAAGGTTATTTGAAGCCTGTCATTTCCATTAGCCAGTTAACCACTGGTGGAATCACTCATTAATTGGCCTTCTTCGTACCAAGGTGGGGCTGAGGTGGGGAAGGTGGAGAGGCCTGGACCTGGCACTCTCAGTGCCTACCCTATTAGCAACTCATGATGGCTGGCAGGAGAAGGGGGGCAACATGCGGGCATGGTTACCCCGTGTGCCTGCTCATTAGCGGCTGGCACTAAAGCAGAGAAGCTAGTGGACACTGGCACAAGGCTGGCTTTCTGTTCTTGGAGAAGGCCAAAAATAATCTCAGTAGATTTAATTAAAACTGCAGTGAACAGATGGGGAAGATGGAAAAGAACTCCGACTGGAGACTGCTCATCTGTCTAGGTCTGGGCGAGCGTTTTAATGAAGCCCTCCTCTGTCTGCAGGGGCCCGGGACTGACACGTCCCTTTCTGGTTATGCAACCGAGTGGAACGATTACCTAGCAACTCTGCTTAAAGAGCTAGGGGCCTCTTTCCCAAAGAAAAGTATGGCTCGACTCAATGTTTCTACCACCGTGGTAAAAAGCCATCAGGCATGGGGAGGAGGGCCTTGTTTTAACTTGAAGACAGCCAGTCAGGAGATGCCCGACACGGGGTTGTGGGTGGAGGCAGCTGAAGTTAAGGGAGCTGAAGGGAGTCTAAGAACGGAATTGAGATTTAAATCTTGAGGTCCAGTCGAAACAAAGAAGCTCTGTCCAGACCAGGCCAGTGGCCTTCCCCAGTCAGGGCTCCTTTGATGGTTTGCTAGGCTTCGGAGAGCTAATGGGGATGGCAGGAGACTTCCCAGCCCACCATGGATGTTAAGACTCAGCCTGCCATGCCTGTGTTCTTCACTGACTGACTGATTTCCATGGCAAAGCCCCAAGCTCTGGGGCTGAGAGCAAAAGAGGAGTTCAGAAGTTGCTTGTACTGTGCAGGCCAGCACACAGAGAATGCCAAGTTGGCTCTGAGTAGGTTTGGCGCAGTGAAGTAGGTTTAAGGGCTGGGTGAATTTGCCGTTATCCAGACCAATGGGTGTTTAGAGAAAGACCCAGAGTAGGAACTGCAATGGATTCCATTCGAAGAATCCCAACCATTTAGAGACAGCATGGGTATCCTCGAAGTACTCTATACATTTAAAAAAAAAAATTCAAAAATCTTTTTGAGATGTTAGTAAAGATTGGTATTGTTTACTTCCTTTCAACATTAAAAATTTATTTTGAATAGTTTTAAAATGTATGTGTATGTGTGTGTGTGTGAGGGAGAGACAGAGCACGTGTGTGGAGGTCAAAGGACAACTCTGAGAACTGGTTCTCTCCTTCCACCCTGTAGGTCCCAAGGATCAAACTCAGGTCATCAGATTTCACAGCTGGTGCCTTTACTTGATAACATCTTGATGACTCATCAATGAATCAATTATGGGGCTGGAGAGATGTCTCATCGGTTAAGAGCACTGTCTGTTCTTCCAAAGGACCTGGATTCAATTCCCAGCGCCCACATGGCAGCTCACAACTGTCTGTAATTCCATTCCAAGGGATCTGACGCCTTCACACTTATGCACATAAAAAAGAAAATTAAATAAATTCTTTTTAAAAATCAATCAATTATTTGTGTGTGTGTGAGAATGTTTATATAGTGTATCTGCTGGTATGTGCACATGCGTATGAGGCTGTACCCTGCTATGCACACGCACAGAATCTAAAAGTGGACCTTGTGCTCTGTCACTTATACCCTTGAGCTGTGGTCTTTCATGAAAACTAGATCGAGGCTGGCTAGCAGTAGGCCTTGGTGATCCTTTTGTCTCCATGCCACACAGCACTGATGTTACAGGCAAGCACAGTCACTCTGGCTCTCTATGTGGGTGCTGGGGATTTGAACTGGGCACTCACGCTTGTGCAGCAAGCACTCCTTGACCACTGAGTAATCCCCCCATTCCACCAATCTGTTTTAAATGTATAGTGAGTACTGCAGATGTGGCTCACTTGGTAGTGTTTTCCTAGCATGAGACTATGAGTACGATCCTTAATAGTGCAAAGCCCGAGTATGGCGGCACCTGATTATAATCCTAGCACTTGGACGGTGTTGGCAAGAATATCAGAAGTTCAAGGTCATGGCGAGTTTGAGGACAGCTGTGTCTACATGAGACGCCCCTCTCTCTATGTATACATGCACATCTATATATAAATATGTATATAACGATATAAATATATAGACATAAATATGTAGATGTGCATATGTACATACACCTATGTGTATGTATAAACATATATCACATATTTAACCCATATATAAAAATATGAGTAAAGCAAGCTTCTTAGGAATGTTAGATGGTCAGATATCAGCCATTTCTAAATGGCCATGGACATAGGGGGACAGCCTAGACCTTGTCAGCTTATCTCTGAAGCATCTTTAAAAGAAAATACAACATGCCATACAGAGCCACGACTTCTCCAGACCTCCTAGCTCCAAACCAAGCATTCCCCCACCCTGACCAACCTTTATAGGGAAATGGGCTAGCCCCCTGCCGGTCCACCCAATGTTCAAGAAGATCTGTCTGATGCCAAAAGATGTTTACCGAGTTCACAGAGCCTCAAAGGTATTGAATGGTGCCATTTGGAGAGAGGGGGGGGGGGAAGCAACCAAGTTTCCCTTGAAACTAGTTATGCAATGGTGTTTAAAAAAAAAGAGGGAGAAAGAAAAAAGCTTTTTGCTCAGCTAAGTTTCCTACTATATTAATCTCATTATCCTTTGAACCGTTTAACTGGCAGTGCCAAATGCAATTTGTATTCTGCGGCAGAGCGAATGCTCTAAAATGATTATCCCAATATGAACCGTGGCAAGCCTCGATATTGTTGGGTCTGAAAGGCCTCCTAACCACTGAATACTGTTCCCATATGCCTTCTGAGTTTCATGACACAGTGTTGCGTCTGCTTTTGCAAGGGATAAATTAAGCGTGTGAAAGTCTTAGCAAAGCCCTCATTTTCCAGTTAATCAAATCTCCCCTAATCAAATTAGCACACATAATTCCTCTGGATGTGTAGCACAAAAACCGCATTATCCCCCTTCCTCAGAGTTGAAAGCGAAGGACGCAGCATGGAGCCTTTCTCCTTTGCTTGAGTGGCCCTAAATAGAGGAGTTCTTCAGAAGGACGGGTCGAGGTAAAGTTTGGCAGCGATGGCGTTCCCAGCTCATTAAATCCGCTGCGTCTGTGACCACCTCCGGGGACCACTGAAGCATTCCGTAATGAGATACTTGTTTAATTTTCCTTCAAAGGCCGGACATCTGTGACAACCCTCCCTCCATTCCAACCCCACACAGGCAAATGTATCAATAGGCCTAAGGCCTCTATCCAGTTTGATGGAGTGTTTTCCATTGAATAAACCAGATAATAAATTTTGAAGAGGAAGGAACAATTGCCATTAACTCTCGTTCTCTCCGAAGAATCTAAGTCCATCATGAAAATTCAATAGCGGCTAAGCTAAATGGATAGATGTTCGCAGTCAACCTTTTTTAATTGATTTCCCTTCATGAAATGATCTAGTCTCTGAAGCTAGCCGTCCCAGAGCCCCTCTTTAACCTTTCTTTTCATTCCAAATACATTTAGAAGCCCTGAACAAAAAGGAATAGCTAAAATATTAATCTCCCTTGAGAGCAGAGGCCTGCAACAGACCAGATTTTCAGATCAATCCCCAACAGTGCCCGTGGTCCACAAAAGAACGAAACGTACTCTTAGCTCTATTCAGTGTGGCACCGATGCTGACCTTTACTGAAAACCAACCACCGCATCCCGACACTGGAAGGCACTAGAAAGCCTTTCTTAACATAATAGGGATTTGTCCAGGATATTGTTAGCTCTCGGCTCCGCAGTCACTTCTGCTTATTCCATAATGAGGCTTGGAATGCACGTAATGAGAGCTGTCTCAACAATATTTTTACTTTAATACTTTATTATGTCTAGGAATATGTTTTAAATAATACTTCATGTCCCTTCCAACCCCTTCCTCCCTTTTCCTGCTTCCTCACTTCATCCCCCTCCCACCCACCCTCAGCCCTGCCTTTTTCTAGACTCAGTTTGCAAAGCCCCTTCAAAAAGCACACGAAACGTGCTATTATAATTCCCACTATCACGACAACGACGTGCAAGTAATTCTGTGGAACTATTTTTCCATCCACAAAGGTGACCCTGCAGTTCTCACACTACAACATGAGCGTGCCTCTCCCACCTCCTGTGCACCAGCCCTGGTGCACAGGTCTGGCATCAGCCCAAGCTGGTATGCATATCACAGGAGTGTCTAAGCCCTGAGTGTCCACTCTGAGCTTCCAGAGCCATGCCAAAGGACTCTGTGGGACCTAGAGCTCATAATGAGAGTAAATTCACCTCCCCTACATCCGTCTTATCCCTGAATCAGCTCTGATTTTGACAACCATAGAAGCTGCCTTATATATTTTACTGCAAAAAATGAAATGGGCAAGTCTCCCTCATGGAACCCCAAAGTCACTCTGCACCAGCTGCAGCTCATTAACTTTCCTTTCAGTCCTTAGCAGGTCAGATTCCCTCTAAATCCCACCTCTCTATGCACTGGTCTGCAAGGGGGTGGGGTAAAAAGCTCTGCAAGTTGCTGTTTCACGCCTACCCCCCACCTCCCAGCGTGTGACTGCCCTGTGAGCTGGGAGCAGAGGTCCCTGCAGTTTCCAGGGCTGACACCTCCTCCCCTCCTGAGCCACACTAACCCCACAGCAGCTGGCCAGAGAATTCCCCAAGGCTCTGCTGTAGAAGCTGCAAAGTGGAAGCCCAATTTCCACGTGGATTCCCTAAGTAGGAAGCTGTGAATGTGTGAGTCACCTTCCCTGAGCCAAGGTCTGTTTATATAGCCCCTTATTTACTGGAACAGTAAGTTAGGAAAGCACGGGGTTTGTATGAACTCCCTGCTATTTCTCTTCCATCCAAAGAGTCCTGCTACAGCTTTTGAACGGAAAGATAAAAAAGCAAGCCACAGAATAAGGATTGTAGGAACACAGAGGGACATTCACCAGGTTCCTTCTGTTTGCCAGAAACGGTGTTAGGTACGTGCCTTCAGTTCTCCTTCAGGTCCTCACCAAATGCCAAAGCTGATACTCACCTGCATTTCTCAACAGACAAGGACAACTCACCGAGAGAATCCTGCACAGAGGTAATACTTCCATTCTGTCTACAAACTCAAGTTCATTTGTGATTGTTCCTAAACCCTTTAATCTACATTTCCTTTCTAGCTCAAATGGTTTGGATCAGCCCCGATAACATCATCAAACAGTTGGCTCTTATGTACACACTCATCCTTCAAGTATGTATTGAGTACCTGTAACGCTTGTACTGAGACCTGTCACTGTAAAGAATCTATGGGGTGGAAGAAGAAAAACAGATGAGGAAGCTTGACAGCCAGGAGTTTTCAGCAAATATGGTCATGGGGCATCACGGAGCCGGGAGAAAAAGAAAACACAAGGCAGGGCCACAGGTGGGAGACTGGAACAGAGAGACTCTCAAAGGCCTTGAGTACGTGCTTCTAGGTCATCCAGAGAGAAAGTGGGCTTGTATCGTTCAGTGGTAGAGAACCTTCTCAGAATCCCCCAGCGAGGGCCTGGAGGCCTGGCTCAGTAGTATATTCTCTGTCTGGAGTCTTCAGCAGGAGCTGGGAGTATGACTGGGATGCCGAGCATATACAAAGTTCTAGATTTTAGTCTCGGGCTAGGGGTGGGAGAAGTAGAAAGTGAAGGAGAACAAGAAAGAAAAGCAGAAGAGAACACTACCAACAGATGGAGTAAGGCTCTCAACCTTCCTAACGCTGTGACCCCCAACCATACAATTATTTTGTTGCTATGTCCTAACTGTCATTTTGCTACTGTTCTGAATTGTAATGTAAATATCTGATATTCGACCCCTGTGGGGTCCTTCAACCACCCAAAGTGGCCATGACCCACAGGTTGAGAATAACTGGAATAAGGGCTGTGGATATCAACCAGCACTTGCCTAGGATGTTTGATCCCAGCAGTTAGGAGGTGACACTGGAGATATTAGACATTCAAGGTCATCCTTGGGTACATGGCAAGTTTGAGTTGTATGTACCAAAACCCTGTCTCAATACATACATGCGTATGTTAAGTTTATAGAAGAAAGGCAGAAGGATATGAGATAGACAAGGGGAAGCATAACCTTAAAAATAGATGGAAACTCTAGCTGGGTCTACATGATCCTAGTTAGAAACAAACGTGTGATGGGCAGGACACTGCCTCAAAGTTAAAGGGGTTTCTGGAGAAACTTGAGGTGTAAATAAGGAGAAGGGTGGTCAGATGGTGAGGTGGAGCTTGAGACACTTTGAATTTATCCTCCTGCCTCCTGAGTGCTAGAATTACAGCACAGTATATTACTGTGACCAATATGGTAAACCGCCTTGGGTAAAGCAAAGATGGATGAACTGGTCATTGAAGCTGATTACAGAACAGACAGTGTCACTGGACATGAAGACGTCAAGCACTTTTATCATGACAGCCCTTGGAGGATGAAGGGTACAGGTCCAGTTCGGTACACTGAGCAATCAATGCCTGACCTTACAGGTCCGGAACACAAGGTACTGGGGGAAACGAGGGCTGATGAAAAACTAGGCTGATGCCACCATCTGATAACAAAGACTAGTCCCTTCGTGGAGTCTGAGCATGAGGCTTCTACCTATGGCATATTCTCTACCCAGGCCACAGCTACCTGGCCCATTCCTGGGGCCAGAGTGTTGACCAAGAGTATACTTTGATTCTGGGCCCCAGGGCTGAGAGCTCTTACCACATTTTGATAAGTAAGGACTGTGCATGGTTCATACTGTTTTCTACTCTGAGATGCAAGAATAGTCAGGCTGGAAAGTCCTTGCTGAGTGTCAAACGCTAACTGCTCCTCCCAGGCTCACGTTTTCAACACTTGTTCCCCCAGCTGGTGGCATCTTCTGGGAAGTTTGTGGGCCCTTCATCAGGTGGAGCCTTGCTGGAAGGAGGTGGCTTTGCTGTTTCTACCCTGGCCCACTTCCTGGTACTTCTCTGTTTCCCGAGTGCAGCTGCAATGTGAACAGCTGCCTCCTGGTCCTGCTGCATCATCAGCTATACTCCCTTGAACTGTGAGACACATGCTCACACACGCACGTGCACGCATGAACACATTGGGGGGGGGATGTTTTGTTATAGCAAAGCTAATATAGTCCTTAAGTTCCTCTTGTTTCTGCCACCTTTATTATCTCTGACAAAGACTTGCAACCTGTTTCTTTGGTTTTGTTTTATGAAGAAGAGAGGGAGAGAGAGAAAAAAGGGAGTGGGGGGAGAGACATGGACAAAAATAACCATCTTTAACAAACAGCTACTGGTTTAAAAATAGTGCAGAGGCTTCCGTGGTAGCCTTTATCTCGGTGGTTGACCTTGCTAATACACTATGTAGATCTCTTGCCAACTAATCGGCAGACTGTAACACACAGCTTCAAGCTGTGCTCAATGATCAGGAACAGGGATGAATGAGAGGGTTTTAGCAACCAAGATCTGCAGGCTGCTATCTGTGTCTGACAGCTGTCACCATCTCTGCAGAGGCCAAGGCCTAGACCTTCATTTAAAGGCAGCATGGATGATCAGATCCCTGGGACAGTGTCAAAACTGACTGCGCTGAACTAGGGAGTCAGAGAGTAAATCTGTGAACAGTGGTCTCTCTCCGTCTCCGGGAGGCACAGATGGCGAATCAATATCCAGCCATGTTTAGTCTCTGTGGCCTGTGGGGTCATGGTGGAGGCCAGATCAGAAGTCCCGCTCTGTGATGTCACCATGTAGGAAAAGCTGCTTTATGGGCAAAGATCTAAAAGATTTATGAGGTCCTTGGCATTGACAGCAGTTGCAGAGCTGTGATTGTTTTGAACCAATTTTATGAGCTAATGAGGTTCCCCAGGACTTCATAATGTTCTCAGGGCACTGGGCACTCTGTGAGTCACCTTTCCCCACAAGTCATTAGCTGTTTTCTTCTGATGGTCTGTGGGGACCGCTGATACTGAAGCAAAGAGGACGAGAAAGAAGCCCTCCTTTTGGTGATTGTTAAAGAGATCAAGTGGGTCCTCAACCAGAACCCTGGTGCAGAGTACCTGGGGAGAGCCCAGTGTTGGAGTGGGGGCGGTGTGTGTGAGACACCTACCGAACATGCAGTACAGTGTGGTTTGGACAGTGGTCACATGCAGGCTCTGGATGAGGTTCTGTGGCATGTCCCCCCCCTCCCAAGGCCCCTCTGTGACTCTTCAAGGTGTCCACCAATAAAGCAGGAACATCTGAAGAGTAGTCAGTAACCGGGGATGGCAATGCTGGGGTTGAGTGAGGGGATGGGAGAGGGTACATTCAGTTCACATTCTGTAAACGGACAAGTCAGGCCTTGATGGTGACTGTTCCTGGTGACTCTGGGTTCTGATCAACTTGGGTGTGGCTGTGGAGATGCTGGCATTGGGAGTGCTATTGAAGTTCTAGTCTGAGCTGCAAGCCCAGCATCTCCACATGCCTGTCCTGCATGTGGGCTGAAGCCCGAAAGAAAAGGAGACAGGACTCCCTAGAGTCTGTATTTTAAGCTGTTCTTCTTTCGGGTGGAGTATGTGAAATGTAGGACATGATTCTTCTAGGGTGGTATGGATGTCTGGGCTATTGTGAAAAGTTCTCCTTAGATGCTTACCACGACCCTCTTCCCTTCCCCCCCCAAAAAAAAAAATAATAAGAGGAGAGATGCAGAGGTAGTGGCTCATGCTTATAATCCCAGAATGTATGAGGTCAAAATAGGAAGATTGCTGTGAGTTCAAGGCCAGCCTGGCCTACAAGATGAGTTCCAGGTCTAGATTGAGACTCTGCTTCAGAAAACTACCTGGTCTCCAAATAAAAAGGTGTATCAAGAACAAACTAACAACAACAACAGCAACTAGTAACAGCTAACCAAGATGGTTCAATGGGTAAAGGCTCTTGCTGCTAAGACTGACCAACTGAGTTCAGTCCCAGGAGATCCACATGGACAGAAATGATTCCAACCTCCACAGGTGGATGCCTTTGTGTGTGTGTGAACACACAATAGATAAGGATAATGAATAGTCTAAAAAAATAGCCAACACTTCTAAATTTTACAGGTAATGTTTTAAGACCTCCATCAGCCATTGAATCTTGAGAATTTTAACTCAGGAGGCTTGGCTCCAGAGCTACTATGTGTGTTCTTCCTTGCCCTTAGGAAGAGTCCCCTCAAGAAAGAACAGCCTGACTCACCCAGAACTAGACTTGGATATGACTGGGTCCTAATCTTCCCTGATGTCAGCCAGCCAAGTTAGTCGTTGCTGGGGGAGGGAAAGACATTTTCTCCAATGATATAGCTATTGGTCAATTGTTCATACTTCTTCAACAAAACAAAACAAAACAAAAACAAACAAAAAACCAAAAAAAAAAAAAAAAAACCTCACACCCATGTCTTGTAAGTAACTTCAATTAAACCCATTGGGTCACACACACACACAGACACAGACGTCATAAAAGTGGGAGGAGAAGTAGTTGGGAAGAGAAACATGCATATGACCCAAATGCATTATACACCTGTCTGAAATGTCATAATGAAACCCATTACTTTGTATGATCAGTACACATCAATAAACAACTTTAAGAATACTAGGAGTAAGGAGGTGGCTCAGAGGGGAAGGTGCTGGCCACACAAGTCAGAGGACCCAGTTCAAAACCCAGTTAAAGCAGATACGGTAGCACATGTTTCTGAGATTCTAGCCCTCCTTTAGTAAGATGGGAGGCAGAGACAGGAGAATCCCTGGAAGCTCAGGGGCAGCTAGCCTGCTGAACAAAGTCACAGCTCTGAACACAAAGTGGGAGGTAAGGACTGACACCTAAGGTTGTCCTTTGATCTCTATACGTACCCAGTGACATACACCTGTACTCACACACAAATGTGCACATGTCAATGCACAGAAGAGTTTTAAAACTTTGCAGTAACTGTTGATTCTGACCCTGCATCTTCATCCTGCAAGGCTCCTGATAGCAGACAGTGCCTTATCTTCAGGCACCGTTTGAATAAGAAGGGGGTCTAAGACAATACAGTCTACTGGAGATCCTGTCCCGTACTGCAATCACTTCACTGACATTGGCTCTGGTGTCCCGACATGTTAAAGAATATACTACCTACCTGGGATTTGGAACATGGTATGGGGCTTGGAGAGCAAGGAGGAGCACCCACAGTGGTGGGCCCAGGACATGAATATGGGGGGGCTTTGAACAAAGGGATCTGACTGATCCTCAGACTGGCATCCAGCCATGACTACGTAATTGCTGCTGTGGGCTATCTTGGGGGTCCTGTAAGCAAAGTGGACTGCTCACAGGGCAGAGTGAGGCCATTTTAAAAGGTACACAATGGGCTGGGGATGTGGTTCCATTGTTAGAATGTTTATCTAGCATGCACAAAGCCCTGGGTGTGGTAATCTTAGGTGGGGAGGCAGGAGGATCAGAAGCTCAAGGTCATCCTTGGCTACTTAGCAAGTTTTACGTTAGCTGGGGCTACATGAGACCCTCCCTCTCAAGTAATAAACAACAACAAACTAGTCAGGGTAAAGCGTCTGAGATTTCAGTTTCTTGAGCTCTCTGATATTAGAGCAAGATTGGGTAATTGCAGGCTATTTACTGCAACTCCCTTTACGAAATGGACAAAGCCCCAAACCATGAAATGCCCATAGCCCCAGGTCTGGGAACTCCCAGTGGACGCCAGGGTTTTGTTTTTTGTACAACCTATGGAATTGACACAGTCCCATGAAATCTATAAACTTGATCAAGTCAAATGCATGTTCTAAAACAAAAAAATCAAAAAAGCAAAACAACATTAAAAAAAATAAACCCAAGAAGTGAAGAAATAGAGTTTGAGGAACATTCAGCATTCATGTGGTGCACTAGTTTCAGGGTCGCTGGAGATACATCTGGGGTGCAGAGGCTGTTTGAATAAAAGGTTCCATTGGCTGGTTACGTGGAAGCTGCACGGGCTGATACTTTTGCTTCCGGCAATACTTTAACCCCCCCCTCCCACACACCAGGCAAGCATGAAAAACTGCCGTGGCCTTGAGAGTGCAGCCAGTGTTATACATGGCACACACATCTTGGAGGATTTGCAGGAGTCTACAAGGGATCCAGAGCTTTCCCACCTATTGACATTTACAAAGCAGTTTAAATCATGCATGAGGGGCCCCAGGCACATGCAGTTCACAGAACATAACTCTGAGCTCCCAGGGAATTTAAGCTGACCAACACGCTTTATTAGAACCGACAGTGAAAGACAGCTAGCCCGATACTCGCACCCAAAATGCGATACCAAGATGACAGCCTGAACGTCAGTGGATATATTATGCACATTACCTGACTCAGATCTTTCCTGTTAAATAAGTTTCATGCATTCTCTCCCTCCTTTTCCTTTAAAAATATCCTTCTAGCTTCACTGCAGGGAGTTCCTTGATCATCTGTGTGTTTTCTTTTTTTTCCTTCCTCACTATTTTGGAACTCCTAACTTAGCATGAATGAATAGAGACATTTAAACAGTGGGAAACAGTTAAGCCTTTAAATGAATATCAGTGTCAAAGATAAATTAGATATTCTGGTGTTACTTTTTTTTATAATGTCTCTCTCTATATACATATATATGTATATATATTTTAAAGGTACAGTTCTTTAGAAATGGTCTCTGGATATGCAGCTCCCATCTAATCTAAGATTTCATACATATCAGGGCCAAAACATGAATTACATATTCCAGTGCTATATTCTGTATAATGGTCCAACATTTAATATACATGTATACATGTGTGTGTGCATATATATGTACATATATATGTGCACACATATATGTACACAGACATACATATATAAGAAACAGCTCCTTAAAACTGGTCTCTGAACATTCAACTCTCATGTAATCTAAGATTCCATACATACCATATACATGCATATATAAAATTTATATATAAATATAAGCTAGAGATAAATTCACCTGCATGCTTTTATAGGTCAGGAATTTCAGAGAAATAAGGTTCTAATGAAAACTGAGGCAAAAGATGGTAAAAACACTTTTCTTTCCCAAATCTTTATAAAAACTGAAACAGCATGGATGGGCTGGGGAAGTGGCCTCCCAGCATGCAGGAAGCCCTGAGTTTTACCCCTGGCAACACATACTGGGTATGGTGAAATGCACACGTAATCCTAGTATTTGGGAGGTGGAGGCAGGAGAATCAGAAGCTCAAGGCCATCTTTTGTTATGTAACAAGTTACAGGCTGGCCCTGAACTTGACTTGTAGCCCAGGCCAATCCCGAATATCTGATCTGGCTGCCTTTACTTCCTCAGTGCTGGAATTACAAGTGTGCTCTACTTTTGGTCTGGGCAGTGCTGGCAATGGAACCCAGGGCTTCTGTATGAAGGAAAGCAATCTTCAGTCACACCCCCTGTTCCTCTTTTTATAGTTTTCAAGTTACAAGATGGTAATGGGTAGCTATTATTATCCAGGGCTCTAATTATTTTTCAACATTTAAAAATTACCCTAAGACAAAAGCAAAGAAATGGAAGTTATTTTGTAAGACGCTTCCTTGGCTGTCAATAGAGTTCAACGGCTAAAAGCCCCTCATATCTTCTGCACAGGCCACAGCACACACGTGGAAGTCAGAGGGCAACTTGCTCAAATTGTTCTTTTCCTTTCTAACATGTGAGTTCCAGGGATGGAACTCAGGTTGTCAGCTTGTCAGCAAACACCTTTACCTGCTGAGCCACCTCACCAACCCGTGGCCTTTTCTTTAAGGTACATGCCTGGGGATCCAATTTAAGATCTCATGCATGCATGGCAAGCACTTTTTAGCTCTCTTCCCAGGACTACACACACACACATACACATCTTCATGTTATGGGTATCAAAACACACTGATGAATAACAACTTTGACATCAAAGGTCATTTTCAACCCCAGTGACCCTTTGAATACTGCTGTGAGAAGACCAGGGTGGGCCAACACCCTACAATCATTTAAATAAAGTCCTCCAACTGTCCACACTGCTTCAGTTACCTTAAAAAAAAAAAAAAAGCCCTCAATAGATGACATGATTTTAAAAGAACTGACAGCAGACGAAATATTGCAAGGAAAATAATCTATCAGTGACCTCGGATGAAGCCGCAGAGACATTAATGTAATGGAAGCAAAATCGTTCATTACATTCCAATTTTACATTTTGCTCTATATTAAAATAAAAAGCCAACATAAACCCTTCTCAGGATATTGTATTTTGAAACTAACCACAAAATACTTCCAGAAAGGGGGCTTATTTCAGAAAAAAAAAAAAAAAGTCCATATGCATTTTGATTATTTTCTTCCCCCAAGGATGAGCAAGCTTTTCTATATCATAGAGTGGGTTAAACGGGAAGAAAAAAAGTGCACAGCGGTGATATGGAATAAGTGAAGCTCATTGATTTGAAATAGTCTCTAATTACCATTTTAAGGACAGAACACCTGCTTTATTGAGGGAGCCAGCGTCTGCAGTATACTGCCTCTCCCTAATTACAAGGAAATGGCGGCCCAGGGTTTCTCTGGACTCCTGCCTCATCTCTGGTTTTCAGTCCTGCAGGTGTCACTGAGGCTAGTCAGCTGAAAGAATACATAGTCTGGTCCCACATCTTGTCCTCCAAAACCGAAGACTGTTTCTCTTTTGCCTACCGAAATACGCCAAGAAAACACGAAGCAAGCTTTAATAATGCGTGGATGACATCCTGAAGTGACAAGCAGATCTCACCACAACAGACCAAGTCCACGATACCTACCAAGGATCATTTTCCCTCTATTTCTCCATTCCTTTTAGAAAACTGTGGTTGTCCAGGTGTTGTGACACCTGCCAGTCATCCTAGCTCTTGGAAGGCTGAGGCAGGAGGACCAGAAATTTAACACAAACCTGGAAAGACCATGTGTGGTTCCATACACTTGTCATTCCATCACTGGGGAAGCTGAGACAAAAGGAATGCTGTGAGACTGTGGCTAGCCTTGGTTATGTAATGAGCTCCAAAAAGCCTCAGATACAAAGAGAGACCACGTCTCCAAAACAAAACAAACACATGACGATAATGGACTAAACCTCTGAAACTGTAAGCCATCCTCAGTTAAATGTTTTCCTTTTTGAGAGTTGCTGTGGTCATGGTGTCTCTTCACAGCAAGAGAAAACATAACTAAGAAAAAATAGTTGTGAGCTGAAGGCTAGCCTGGGCTACATGAGCTACCACCTGAAAAGGAGGGAGGAAAGGAGGGAGAGAAACAAAGAGAGACAGAGAGAGGGAAAGAGAGGGAGAGGGAGAGAGAAAGAGATCCTTGTTATGGTACCAGTTTTAATGGAGGGGCTGGGCGGTCAGCTAGTGAGTCTATGGGAGGTGTATTGGCGGAGTGCTGTGAAGGGAAGCAAGGTAGAAGGCAGAGGGACCTGGGCTGGACAGGAGCTGCTGTTTTTACAGGGTGGCCAGGGAAGTTCTTTCCAGGGAGATAGCATTTGAATGAAAGAGGACAGAGCTCTGAGACAGAAACAGGGTGGTGGATTAGCTTGTTTGAAATGCCAGTGTGACTAGAATATATCAGAGGGACAGGAAGTCACTGTGATTAGCAGGGGAGGACTGTAAGGAGGACTTCTGCACTAAGCGAGCCAGGGTTCCTTCTCTGCTGGCCTCTGATGCTTTAGAAAACAGTTTTGGAATGGAAACCGTTGGCAGCGCTACAAAGGGGCAGGGGCAGTTGGTGAGAATGTGGGGGAGAGGTGGACTGAGAACAGAACTCGGGAGGCAGGGAGATCAGACAGGCTGGGCCATATTCCACAGTGGGAAGGAAGGAATGAAATACTAAACTCTTCAACAGCAGGGCAAGTGTGGTGGGAGATAAGAACTATGGAAATAATCTAATTTGACAGCAGGGCCTTCAGAGAAAAGGACTTTTTTGTCTGTCTGTCTGTCTGAGACAGGGTCTCTCTATGCAGCCCTGCCTGGCCTGGAACTCCCTACGTAGACCGGATTGGTCTTGAACCCACAGTAATCCATTTGCCTCTGCTTCTGCCTCCCCAAAGTTAGGATTAAAGACTCATGTCACCATGACTCTCCTAGAGCAAGAACTATTAAGATGGAGGAAAACACATGAATATTTAGGACATGGGAAGGAAGAGAAAGGAAGACAGTTTGGAGATGCAGCCCATGGGTAGTGTGATCCCTTGTCATGCACATGGAGCCGGATTCCACTACCAACTACATAAACCAGGTAAAGTGTGTTTCACTTTCATCTCACCACTTGAGAGGTGAAGGAAGGAGGGTCAGGAATCATCCGCAGCTACATAAGGAGTTTGGGACTAGTCTAGGCTACATGGCACCTGTCACAACAACAACAACAAGAGCCTGCGGCACAGCACCTCCCTAGTTCAAATGTACGTGTATATATAGCGCACACAAGAGGTGATATTGACAGCCAGCATCCAATCCAATGATGCTACGACAACCCTGTGATATAGCAACCTGGGGGACCGGAGGCCACATCTGTGAGAAGACGCAGGGGCCGCCATCTGCACGGGCTGCATTATTTAACTGCACTGGCTCTGATTAACATTTGCTGTAACCTATGGTAATGGGCTCTGGGGCTTTGCGTGGCTGCTACTCGGTGGCAGCTGATGTCTCCTGTTCCAGCCTTAAAACAGGATGCTTTAATTTTTAATGGAGCACATGTTCGATTGGCTATACAAACAGGCTAATCTGCAGAGCATGTGCTTCCTAACGAGCCAGGCTCTGCAGCCAGAATACCAACGCGCCCTTGCCGCCAACCCCGGACATCCAGAGCCAAGGGTGGCTGCAGCCAGAGGCACCTGTGATCTTGGCTTCTGGGTGCCTGCAAGGCCTGGCTGATGGGAGGCGAGGAGGGGGAAAAAGCATAAAGGTGGGCATGTGGCGGATGAAGGCACTCAGTGAGAAGCCAGATGTGGCATTAAAGATGGAAGCTCCCTTTGGATGTATGGGCATGACTAGAATTGAGACACGTGCATCCAACAAAAGAGGTTCACCACGTGCCTGGCTCAATGAGAAGATTGCTGCTTGTCTGTGACGTTGTTGTCCTTGTTTTTGAGGTAGGGCCTCATGTAGCCCAGGCTGTCCTCAATCTCAGTATGGAGCTGAGGGTGAGTTTAGAACCCTGTTCTTCTGCCTCCACCTCCCCAGTGCTGAGACTGCAGGTGTGTGCCACTACAGAGAATTATTTATTTTTGTGTGTGTGTGTGTCTGTGTGTGTCTGTGCATGTATGCACAGACTGTATTCTTGCACTTATGCACATGCAGAGGCCAGAGGAGAACATTCTCTTTCCTGCTGTATCACCTTCCATCTTATTTCCCCGAGTCTGGGTCTGTGCTGGTTATCTTTTAAATGTCAACTTTCCACAACCCAGAACCAGTTGATAAGGCAGCCTTCACTGAGGGACTGCATAGATCAAGCTGACCCATACACACGTCTGTGGGGGGAGTGACCTGTTTGTTAGTGGGCCCTGCCTACTGTGGACTGAACTGCTCCCTGCACAGGGGGAGTCCTGGGCTGTGTAAGAATGAAGGGCTTGGAAGCCAGTTGGCAGCACGAGTGCATTTGCTTGTCTCTGCTCTTCATGGCAGATGCGACCTGACTGGCTGCTTGAGTTCCTCATTTGAGTTCTCAGGGATGGGACTGGAACCTGGAACTGTAAGCCAAACAAACGCTTTCCTTCCCTAATGTAAATCATTTAAACAGGGTCTTTCAATGAATTTAAAGCTAGACTGGCCGCCAGCCAGGAGAGCCGTAGTCATTCCTCTCTCTGTCAGTATGGGGTCACAGATGCACATCAGATCATATGGGGCTTTCTATATCGTGGTTAGGATTCAAACTCAGGTCCTCATTCATGCCCATCGAGCATTCTTATTCACTAAGCTACAGGGACGAAACTTAAAGACCAACAAGGCCGTGTCCTTGACCTCACACATCTAAAGCAGTAACTGGAGTGCTAATGGGAGAAGCAAGTGACATGTCAGATATGAGTGCAAAGGTCTCTGGGAGCATGGAGGAGACGAGCATCATGAGGAGAGCACTTGTGATAACTGAAGATAGCAGCCAGTGATGGAGCAGCATGATAGGTGGGGAATGGCTATTCACAGAACTGAGTGGAGCAGTTACACAGAAATACCCTACTGGAGGTTAGACATGTGGGTGCAGGCTTAAGAAATATATTAACGCTGGAGAGAGGAAGATGCGGTCACTGCTGTATGCAGCTAATGATGACACAGGAAAGCAGAGTCTCAAATGAGGAGTAGCACATCTGAAAACACAGCTTGGGAAAACTGATGCTCTCCTTAAGGGACAGGTACATAAAGTATTCCCAAAGAAGTGGATAAAGAGATGCAAGAAGGGCAGATTCCTATGACGGAGATATCACAAGCCCCAGGAAAATCAGTCAGTAAGTTCCTGGCAGGCTTATTATCAACATTGCTGTCACTATCCAGAAGCTCTCACTTCAGCCATTCTTTAATCAACCCTAGAATTTAGGAGGCCGATGCAAGATTAATGCGAGTTTGTGGCCATCCTAGGCGACAGAGTTAAGTTCTAGGACAATGTAGTGTAAGACCCTTATCATCCTTGGGATTAAAGACCAACTTGATCCAACCTACAGTCACCTGACCAGAACAGTTGCAACTGAGTAGTTGTCTTCATCAGAAAAGGATGTGGGATTGTCTTCATCACTAACTAATTGATAGGGGGTGGGGAGCTAGCCACTGTGGGCAGCACCATTCCCTGGGCATATGGTCCTGCACTATGTAAGAAAGCTAGGGAAGGTGGCTGAGGTGATGGCTAAGTAGTTAAAAGCACTGGACCTGAGTTTGGTTTCCACATGGTGGCTCACAACTATTCATAATTCCAGTTCCAGGGGATCTGATGCTCTTTTCTAACTTCTGTGTGTACCAGGGACACATACAGTACACATATATACATACTCACTTACACACATACATACATGCATGTAGACAAACACCTATACACATAAAATAAAAATAACTAAATATTAAAAAAAAAAAAGCTGTCTGGCTAAGCATGGGTTTATGAATAAGCAAACAAGCAGCATTTTCCACTGTTTTTCCTTAAAGTACCCTTACTTACCTCAGTGATGGACTATGATTTATAGCCAGAAATAAGTCCTTTCCTCCCTAAGTTGTTTTTGGTCAAAGTGTTTCATTATAGAAAGCAAACTAGAACAATCTTAACTGTTAAAACATATCCGGGGCTGAAGAGATGGCTCAGTAGATCAGAGTCCTTGCATCATGGGGCCCTAGTTTGGATCCCAGCAACCACTTAAAAAAACTGGGCATGGCCACATGAGGCTGTAACCCCAACTCTCTGGAGGTTGGTTGGAGACAGGAGGATTGCTGGATCTTGCTGGCTGCCAGTCTAGCACCAGGTTCAGTGAGAGACCGTATTTCCAGAGAATAAGGTGGAGATGAACGGAGCAGGATACTCAACATCAGGTGTGCACACACACAGTTCCTTGACAATCAGGAACAGGTAGGCAGGTGTCCCCTACACATTTCCTAGATGAGGAAACAGGGCTGTTGCACGCAGAAGGGGAGAACTGCTTCTGCCAAGTCATTGCTCCAGATAAGACATGGTACTAGTGTCTAAGGAGATACTCCAGGAGAGGGTAAAGGTCCCTCTGCAAAGTTCTTCCTTTGGAGCAGGGGATGGTCATAAAGTGCACTTTAGCACACTAGAGCTTGGAGAAGTGCCTCAGTGAAAAAAGGGGCGGGGGAATGCTGGGCAGGAGGTATAATGGTAATGCTTTCAAGAATCTTCCAGTGAAGAGCTAGAGTGCAGCTCAGTGGTAGAGCACTTGCTTAGAATTCCCCAGTGATGGAGACATGATAGAGGGCTAAGTAAGCATGAAAAAGAGCCCAGGCTCCATCCCTAGCACTGTAACAATGATGATAAAAACACATAAAATGAAAGGTCTTCTAATGAAAATAACACTGTGACCCTGATTTTACTTACTCCTTCTCAAAACTTTGGAAGCCTTTTCGTTAATCCAACTCAGATCTCTGGGACTTTTCATTGTTTAGTTAGTTTGTTTCAAAAAAGTCTTGCTATGTAGCCCAGGCTGGTGACCCTGAAAATCATGGTCTTTCTGCATCAGCCCCAAGTGTGAGTGTTTGGGGTGTAGGCATGCACCACTACAGCTGGTTTACAAGCCTTTCGTTGAAGTCATGGGTTTTATATATTCCCAGGAAGAATGGCAGGAATGCTGTTTTCAAGAACCCACTGGAAATGTCCTGCAATGGGATCCTGAGAAGCCTTGAATAAAGCAGATGCTCCAGCCACACATTTCCTACCATGCACTCTCCCCTGTCTGCCTTCATTGTTCTCCGTAGAGAACTCTAACATCTAGCTTATTAATGACTCTATTTGGGCATGATTTTCATCTCCATCAGGTAGACATTTTACTCAAGTCTGTGTTCGTGGAACCTTATTCTGCTGCTTGGCACAGACCAGGAATCCTGTGAATATTTGTTGAGCTGATCAAAACAACAACAAAAAATTCTCCCTTTGTGGGGAAGAGCTGAGATGGTTACCCAGAGTGGCTCAGGGTTTCAACCTCAGTCTTTTTGGAATAATATTCTCATTGCTGGAGGCCAACTGTCCACCCAGCATGACAGCTGGTCACTGTCCATCTGGGCTGCCACTTGGGAGCCAGGTGTCAGATCTTTGTGGGTGGGCAGCCTGCCTGTGTCAGCCACAAAGGGTAGTAGATTTTGTGCTAAGAATTTTACTCTTTAAGTCGGGACTGTGTCTGTCATTGAAAGAGAGTCATTGAGTTGAGGAACGTCAATCTTCATAGGCAAGAGCCCTCTTGAAGACACGGTTTATAAGCCTGTGATGACAGTGTGTTTGGGGACTCACGGCCTATCCACATAATGGGCCAATTGAGCCTAAAGTTTTCCACAAGCTTTTCCAATATAATTGGTTTTTAAATAAGAAAAATATTTTTATGTATGTGTGTATAATATGTGTACATGTGTTTGTGTATGTGCACACACATGTCATAACACATATGTAGAGGTCATGGACAACCTGGGGATAATTGTTTCTCTCCTTCCACTCTGTGGATCCTGAGGATTGAACTCAGGTTGTCAGGCTTGTGGCTAATACCTCTACCCTCTAAGCCATCAAGACAATGCAGAATCATTTAAAAGCAAGCAAACAAACAAAATCACTAGCAGGCACCTGCCAAATCCTGCTCCATATCACCCATCTAAAATGCTGTAAAAGAACAGATACTAAAGTTGAATCTTCCTCTTATTCTCACTTCATATAGCTCATTAAAACAGATGGATACATTTTGCACTGCTTACTAGAGTGTATTTTGTGCTCGTTTAGTGGTCTTAAAATCTGTCTGAGAGTCCAAGGATATGGCTCAGTTATTGAAGTGCTTGCCTTGCAAGCATGAGGACCTGAGTTCAAGCCCCAGAACCCAGGCATAGCAGTTTACACTGTAATCCCAATGCTGGGGAGGTGGGGTAGGCAGATCTCTGGGAATAGTTAGAAACCCAATCTAGCCTACTTAGTGGGTTTGAAAGACCTTGTCTCTAAGAATAAGGTAGACAACTCCTGAAAAATGACACCTGAGGCTGACCTCTAGTGTCTTGGTTGGTATTTTTATCAACTTGACACAAGTTAGTTATCTGAGAAGAGGAGCCTCAGTTGGATTAATGATTGCTCTGGCAGGATCCAATCTACCACTGGAGACACGCCTTCTGGGCAGTAGGTCCTGGGGTATATAGGAAAGCCAGCTGAGCAAGCCAGTAGACAGCATCCTTGCATGATCTCTGCCTCAGTTCCCGCTGTTAGTTCTTGCCCTGGTTTACTTTGATGATGGACTGTAAGCTGTAAGCCAAGTAAACCCTCCCTCAGGTTGCTCTGGTCATAGATTTTTATCACAGCAATAGAAACTCTAACTCAAGCAATTTGATCTACATACCCACAGACACCTACACACAGAGAAACGCAGTAAGTCTGCCTGTGCCTACCCTCCACTCACCTCTCATTACCACAGCAAAAAATTACTATCCAAAGACACCAGTAGGAAGGAAAAGTATCTCTCTGACCCAGCCCTATAATGTTTCCAGCTCCAGATCCTGCTTTTCTGAGTGGGGGCCCCCAACCCCTGAAAGTGTGTGCTGATCAGGAATTTTGTTTGCTTATAAGATTTTTAGAAAAACATAGAATATGACAAATGAAAATGACATTTGCCAGGTTGTATCTATGCTGTGAAATAGAGAATATGAAGACCTGCATGGAGGCTGGACAACCAGAAAGCACATATGCCCTGACGAATCCAGAGTCTAGTATCTCCAGTCTCCCCTTAAGGTCCCAAGAACTTCTGGAGACACCTTTGCATGACCTGGGACATGCAGAGAGGTTGTCTAGCACTGCTGCCTGGCTCCTCAAAGCACCACTCCAGGAAATGCTTTCTCTCAATACACCACACACATCTACAGAGTTCCCACATGGCAATGGCATACACTGAGTGCTACAGCGCTCAGACGTGCTGCTCTTATACAGACCATGACTTGCGCTGCCAATACGGCTGAACAGATTTCATCCGATTCCTGTCACTCTAAGAAACCCACAGGCTTATCACTGTGCTCAGAGATGGGGTGGGTACATCAAGTACTTTAATTAGTCTGCCTGGGAAAATGAAACTGATTGAATTAAATATTAATCACAGATAAACTGTGGAACTAAATCAATCGGGGGAGCCGTCAGGAGGGGCCATGTTTAAATGCAGAGTTTCAGTTTGTACAAAAACTTTCACAGGCCTCTTCCTCCTGCTCTCTCTGTCTTCTGCCAAGTAAATTGATTTCAGTGCAAAAACAAGCCTTCCATTTTCCAAGCACAACAACGATGCTTAACCAGAAGTTTCTTTTGCAGAAATACTGAATGGAAGAATCCAGTTCCCGCAGCCCTTCTAAATCTTTGCCTCTGATTGGGCTCATTAATAAACATGCTGATTTTGTTACAAGGGGAGACATATGGTACAATCCGCTAACAGGAAGAAGTATTTTGCATTTTATTGTAGAAAACAAACATGCAAACAGGCTCTCACAGATGGTTTTCTTAGCTTCTGGGAGGGGGAAAAAGCTTAATAATTCGTAAGTCTAGTTCTTCTCAACAATAACAACAACATCTTCTTAGTCTTCTCTGGTGGAACTGCTCCTGAATTAGACTAAGCTCCAAAACAAGGCTCGAGACATTTCGAATTCCTTTTTTATTACTTAAGTGGTTATACAGCACGTGTGTGCACACACACCACGTACACACATATAGATACATATACCACACATACTTACACACACTCGGTGCTTGTGAATACTCTTCATCCCCAGCCTTTTCTCTTTTTTAGACACACTTTCGCAAGAAGGCAGAGATAACAGCACTGTGCCTCTGGAAAGAATCTAAGCTCTTTTAAGATAAATTTTCTGGAGAACTGATGCTCATCTTTTAGGGTTATCGAAACTGGTTTGGATGATGTGTTTTCTTTTTATTAGGACGACTACCACCACTACCACTACTACCACACTACTATTTTGGAGTGTGTGTGTGTGTGTGTTTGTAGGCATGTGCATCAGAGGAGGGCAGAGGAACACTCTGGGGGTCCTGCTCTGCGACTTTCTATTTTATTCCCCTGTCTCAGGGCCCCTCACTGAACCTGCTACCGAGTTACAGGCCTGCAAGTCCCAGCCACCCACCTGTTTCTCTTACAGTGCTGGGTTACAAGTACCTTCACAGCCAAGCTTAGCTTTTTTTGTGGGTGCTGGAGATTGCACAGAAGCACTTTCACCCTCTGAGTCATCTCTCTAGTCTGTAAGTAGGATTATATTTTAGAATGGTGACATATGTGACATGTGCACTGAGAGAGTGAGATGATAGTGTTTCCACACTCTTCATATCCAGTGGTCCCTGGTACTAAGAGCCAACATTAATAGACATATTTGCTGCAATCTGTCCCAATAAGCCAAGGCTGCTTCAATGTTATTAATGTCCTTCACATTTTCTGTCTGAGGCTCTCATCCAGGATGCTTCAGCATGTCTTAGCATGTCTTTCTTTGTTTCTGATTTCTTCATTTTTTTTCTTTTACTGTATATATATGGTATGTACATTATGAGACAGGAGAATGCCCAGAAACTTGTGGGCCACTTGTGGGCCAGTTACTATACAGCATCAAATAAGAGACCTTGACTCAAACAAGAGTATGGACTGAAACCTGAGATTACTACCTAGCCTCTACTCACACACATGCCTGACCTCACACACAGGAGCACACACATCACATACACACGAAGGAGAAATAAAATTTTAAGCAAATATAAAAGTTAAGTGAAAGAGTCTAACACAGTGTCATGTTCTCACTTCCAAGTTTCATCTATCAACTCAGGGCACTCTTGCTTTATCCCGACTTATGCCCACATCCCTGGTGTTAAGGCTTGAAAGAACAGAGCTGCCTGCTATGAAGAGACATATTAGCAGAAGAACGCTAGGGTGACAAGAAGCAATCACAGAAGCGAGGTCAGAGGCAACGTTGCCATCTCCAAGGGAGCTCCCCCATCACACATGAATGGTTTATTTTGAAGGAATAAGCCGATCACCTGCAGAAGGTGAGCAAGGTTAATTCCTCGATGCAGTGAAGCAGGGACCCAAAAGTATCTTCCAGGAGCAGTTCTTGCCTCAGAGTGGTTATTTCTGTTCAGTGCCCCGTGGGCTTGAGCAGCATGGGAACTTACTTCTTCTGTAGAGAAGGAATAAGCAGATTGGGGGTATGGATGGGGTCTTGGGCTAAAGGCATGGAAGCAAGAGTATGGCAGGCCCCTGGTTACACTGTATTCACATGAGGGAGGGAAAGGGGATGGGATGATCAGCTCACTTTCTCCTTCTCTTCAGTCTAGGACACCCACCCATCTAATCCATGGAATGATCTCTCCCCATCTCACTTAGCCGGCTCTGGAAACAAACAGCCTTACAGACAGTCTCAAAGCTGTGTCTTGAGGTGATTCCAAGTCCATTCAACTTGACAACTAAGAGTAACTATCTTCACCGCCAATTTTTAAAAATTAAAATGTGTTTGTGTGTGTGTTTCTATACGTGAGTGTACTGACCTCAGAAGCCAAAAGAGGGTGTCAGAGTCTCTGGAGCTACAGGTAGTTGTAAGGTACCTGTCATGGGTGCTGAGAACAAAGTTTGGATCCTCTGCAAGAATTGTACACACTCAGCTGAGTGGTGGTGGTTCACAACATTAATCCCTGAACTCAGAGGCAGGCAGATCTCTGTGAGTTCAAGGCCAGCCTGGTATACAGAGGGAGTCTGGGACAGCCAAGTCTACACACACACACACACACACACACACACGAATGGTATGTACTCTTAACCTATAAGACATCTCTCCAGACATTCCCCACTAGACACCTACATGGTTTCATGTGACCTGGGCTGGCCTTAAGGTCAACTACGTAGCCAAGAATAACCTGAGCTTCTGATCCTTCAGTTTTCACCTCTTCTGTGCTGGGAATCACAGGTGTGAACCACCATGCCAGGTCTGTACACTGCTGGAGATCAAAGCTGGGGCTTCATGTTGTCTACAACCTGAGCTGCATCCTTAGCACCCACAGCTAGAGTCTTAAAGAACCAGTCCTAGCTGCAGTCTGCCTTCCTTTGTGACCTTGAGAAATTGACCAACTTCTATGGCTTCCAAGCCCTCCATGTGGTAGGACTCCCAAGGTGATCAGGAAGAAGTGAGACATTAGGGTATTTTTTTCTTGATGGCTCTGGCTTGTTACTGGGAAGCCTTCTTGGACTTCCTGTCTCACCATTTCTGGCCTAACTACTTGGAATCAACCTGATACTCACTGATGAGTGGATTTGCCTGGCTTTCTCTCTTGTATTTTGGCACCAAACCTCCTTCAGGTAGTTATTAAGTTTTAAATATAAAACCCAGACACCAGATCCTAAAGAAGAACGACATCCATAATTCGGGTTAATTAAAATGCCTCCAAATGAACAGGTGACAGATATCAAGCCTCCTGGCACCGGAAGGAAGGCACCTCAACAGACTATTAGGATTCCTGTGTTAATCAGGTAATAGTAACTTGGGTAATTAGCAAATCACACCAAATCTTGTTTAAGTCCCAAATCTCATTTGGAGCCTTTGAGAAACCGTTTAAATATAAAGGATACAGTCTCCTAGTGAAAGAAGACGAATGCTTACCGGGGCAGACATACCAGGCTTCCGCTTCTATTAAATCCATTTAAATTATGAAGTCTCAGTGTCTAACTCACCACAGTTGGAAGTAGAGAGTGCCTTTTCCTTTGACTCTAGGAGCCTCAGGCTCTAGAATTCTAGTTGATTATGAAGATTCAGCAAGTCCCAGGCTAGGAAAATAATGGTAGTCTTTGTCACCTGTTTTCAACAGTACCCCAGGGCTATGAGGAGAACTCTGTGCCTTTACCCATTAAAGACTTCTTTCTTTCTTGGATGTTTTTGTTTTTGTTTTTTGACAGGGTTTCTCTGTGTAGCCTTGGGTATGCTAGAACTTACTCTGTAGACCAGGCTGGCCTCAAACTCACAGAGGTCCACCTGCTTCTGCCTTCCTGAGTGCTTGGACTAAAGGCATGCACCACCACTATTTATTATTTATTTATTCATCCATTCTTCCACTTATCTGTCTGTCTGTCTATCTATCTATCTATCTATCTATCTATCTATCTATCTATCTATCTTTGAGATAAATATGTAGTCCTGGCTGTCCTGGAATTCACTCAGTAGATCAGGCTGACCTCAAACTCACAGAGATCCTCCTGCCTCTGTCTCTCCAGTGCCGGGATTAAGGCATGTGCCACCATTCCCAGCTTATTTTTTACTGATTTATAATTGCTGTATGTAATATATGTCTGTGTGTGGTTATGTGAATGTGAGTACATCTGTCCATGGAGGCCAGAAGAAAAAAACTGGGTCCATGGGAGCTGTAGTTAAAGGTGGTTGTGAGCCACTTGAAGTGAGTGCTGAGAACTGAGCACCAGTCTCCTGTGTGAGCACTGAGCACTCTTGACTACTCAGTGAACTCTGTAGTCTTCCTTCCTCCATTCACAATTCAGGACAGTGATTTTGACCACTAATGCCTCTATGGGAGGAACCTGAAGATTCCTGAGGCTGGAGGTGATCACGAAATATATCTGGGCTTTGCATGGCTTGGTACTCTATTAAACTGTCAATCAACATAAGCATCTTTGGGTTTTCTTCTGACTTCCTTTCTTCAGTCCTCAAGCTATTTTCTTAGGCACTTTTGTGTTTGTGCATGCTTGTATACATTTTTTACATGCTTGTATAGGTCCATGTGTTTGTATGTGTGTGCATGCAAAGACTGAATCTCACATGTCACCCACTTTTACAGTTTTAAAAAAGACATGTTTTTATTTATTGTGGTGAGTGTATGCATGTGTGCATGAATGTGTGTGCACACTCTCACGCATATGTTTGTGTCTATGCTCCAGACACAGTACACATTGTGAGTCAGAAGACAGCTTCCTGGAGCCAGTCCTCTCCTTCCACCATGTGGGTCCTGGAGAATAACTGTGGGTCATACAGCTTGGCAGCAAGCATCTTTACTCTCTGGTCCATCTCACCAGTCCTTCATCCATGTTTTTATTTTTTGGTTGTGAGCCTACCCCCCCCCTTTTAAAGACAAGTCTCTCACTAGCCTGGAACTTGCAAAGGAGGCCTGATTGGCCAATGAGCCCTAGAGACTGATTAGTCTGTGCCTCTCCAGCACTGGGATTCCAAAGCTGCACCACTATACTTGGCTTTTTTTGTGTGCGTGTTCTGAGGATCATGCTCAGAACCTTAATTCTTACCAACTAGTTACCTCTCCACCCCTCATGTTGTTATTTGAAAGTGTTTTTATAGAGTTCTTCGCAATGTTCCTCTTCATTTGGATCTAAATAATAGAGTTTCAAAGTCATCAGGGGTTCAGACTAGCTCATCCTAGGCTTGTTTCAACAAGATAGTTGGATTCAAGCTGGAGATCATTGCAAGTTCCTTGCTCATGTTTAGTTGAAGAAGACCAGGGAACATACCCAAAGTTGAGTACTTCAGTCTCTACCTATCACAACTCTTCAATGCTTCAACCTTAATCTTCTGCCTTTCTTTCTATGTATACTACAACATCACCCATTGGTCTTCTGGAATGGGGATGGTGGTGAGGAAGTTGATGTCATCTTTGATAGAAGGAGAGGATAAAAAAAAATGAAACCATACTGGGCACAGAAATCAGAAAACTCAGACTGAGGATCCAGGTTGCATACTGTCTTTGTTTCTTTTCCTCTTGCTGTGAAAAGATACTTCAACAAAGGCAACTTAAGTGAGAAGGGATTCCGTTCTGTTTACAGTTCAGTACAGTCCATCATGGAAGGGAAGTCAGTGCAGCAGGAGCTGGAAGCAGTTGGTTACATTAGCAAAAAGCAAGAAGTGCATGCTCGAATTCAGCTCATTTTTTCCATTCCACATGGTCCAGAGATGGCTTCAATTACAACCAAGATGAGTCTGCCCACATCGATTTATGTAATCAAGATAACCCCTCACAGGTTTTCTCAAAGGCCCAGCCCCACTGAGTCTAGATTATGTCACAGCCACAACACATCACTACAGTTACTTAGCATAGCTGGGAAGCCTCTAGTTAGTCTCTGCGACTCTTAAAACCCCATCTGCTAAATTCAAGCAAGAATGTCTCCCCTGTGCCTCATGGGTATGGTAGGAGAATGAATGTGGAGTATGTAACATTCTACAAGCTATTTTCCCAAAACTTAAAAAGGAGGTGGGATTTAATGCAGCTACCATGGGCACATCCTGGAAACAAGGAAGCTACCTCCCCAGCTTCCATGCTTACTTGCCTTTTGACTCTACTACTGATTACAGGCATGGACCACGCTCCTTAGACACCTATCACGGTATCTGTTCTAGAAGGATGGGCCACAGGGGACTGGGGAGAGGCTGTGCAAGTATGAGGATCTGACTTTAGATAGCCAACATAAACATAAAAGTAATTCATTGTGGCACATGATTGTAACCCCAGTACTGGGGAGACAGACATAGGAGGTCACTGGGTTTGCCGGCCCCCTAGTTGAGCTGAATTAGCAAGATCCACATTCAGTGATTGTCTCAAAAACATTAAGTGTAGAAGCTGTAGAAGAAAACATCTAACTCTGACTCTGGCTCCCCATGCTCATGTACACATGTGCCTCTAAATGGACAATACACACACACCACACTCCATGGGCCATAGAAGAACAGAACAATTCAGAAAAAAAGAAACGTGAAGATTTGGAGTTTCATATACTTGGGCTTTAAGTACCTCTCAACCAACAAAACAGGTCTGTTAGGTCAACTAATGGAAAATACAACTCAGAATTAAGGGGCTGGAGGGATAGTTCATCAGTCAAGTTCACTAGTGGCTTTTCCATAGGCCCTAGCACACATACGGGAAAGAAAATCACAGTCAAAAGAAGCCCATGTAGGTTATACACAATAATTAAGAACAAGACTTTTTTTCCCCTCCAGTCTTTTTTGTCTCGTGTAGCCTAGGCTGGCCTTAAATTTGTTTGTAGCTGAGGATAATCTTAAACTCCTGATTTTCTACATCACCACGCACATACCATCATGCCTGGTTCATGCAGTGCTGGGGATGAAACCCAGGACCTGTTTATGCTGGACAATCACACTAGCAACTGAGCTACATCCCCAGCCCCACCAGTTAATGGGATTGATAAAGTTGGTCAGTGATATGGACAGCATACATCAGTATTCATTTTTCAGATGCAATATGAGTGGCCAGGATAGAGAGATGGGCCTGGGACAAATGTGTAATTAGGTGACCCATAAATGTCTGATGTGCCTGGAGGGAGACAGTGGTGTGAGCTAACAGTAGCTCATACCCCATGAGGTTCCACATTCACTATAGAAACCTACAAGAATCAGAAACATTTTTAGATGACACATTACTACAGATATGATCTTAGGCGTGGCGGTGAGCCTCCCACTTTAAACTTGATACTTTTTCTTTCTGGAATTTAACTTCCTAGTTATTTTCTTGGTTTATTGCTACTCACCAAAATCAGATTTTTTAGAAAGCCTGGCGTGTGTGTGTGTGTGTGTGTGTGTGCGTGTGTGAGTGTGTGTGTTCCCGAGCACATGTGCCTGATTGCTGTACCTCTGTAGTGCCCCTTCCACAGTGCACAGTGAGTTATATGTCTACAAGCTCTGTGGTAAAAAAGGCTGGCTTACCTTATGTCCCAATGTGTCCCTAGGCCAGTCATGTCTAGTACATGGTGGCTAAATTGAACTTGAATGTGACATGAAGCTAGAGATGGCAGTATATTAGGTCATAAACACAAAGACAAGGTGTCTTCACAGACCAAAGGAATGAGTCTCTTCTCTTCAAAAGATGATGTGCTTTAATCAGAAATACAGGGTGTGACCTTGGCCTAGTAGTATTGTTGACCTAGAACAACCCCCAAGGGGTTGGGAGCATGGCTTAGTGGTAGAACACTTAGAATTGCCTAGTGAGGGATTGGGGATGTAGCTTAGTAGTGGACTACCTGCCTAGACCCTCCCAGCCCACACTGAGGGGCTGGGGGTATGGGTCAATGGTAGAGCACCTGCCTAGAATCCCCCAGTGAGGGGCTGGGGTGTGGCTCAGTGGTAGAGCCCCTGCCTAGAATCCCCTAGTGAGGGGCTGGGGGCATGGCTCATCAATAACTTACTATGCATAAAGTCCTGAGTTCTACCCCCAGGACATGGCTCAGCAGGCTCCCTACATACCCTCTTGGAGAGTAGCCACCCATTCCCAAAGACAGAAGACAGCAGCCAGAAGCACTTTTTTGAACTTTTTGGAGCCATTGGCAAATTAAAAACGACTTCTATCTCCCTCCCCACCACAAAATCAAAACAACCCCACCACCACCCAAGATGAAGGGCTGTGAGACATTTTATTTTCCATTTTGCTCTTTTTTTTTTGGCTGCTGGAGGTGAAAAACCAAAGTAGAACTCCTTCTCCCAAAGGCTGTGGTCCAAATCAAACTAAGGAAAATGGGTAGGGTGGGGGCAAAGAAAAACAGAGACCCTCAGCGCTGCAGAAAGCTAATGTCTGGAAAACAGGCAGAGTGGGGTGGTGGGCAGCATGCAAGTGCATGCCCTATGTACACCTGCAGCGTGGAAGCGCTCTTGTGCCAGCTCTCTCGAGGCCAGGCAGACAGTGCTGGTTTTGTTGGGAGGCCCCCCTCTTTTGGTGGGGTGCTTTCTCCTGCACAGCAGGCACTGCGGTAAGAGCTGACAAGCACTGGCAGAATTTTAAAAATTGCTACCACTCTCCCACAAGCCGTCCATTATTTCTCCAGAGCCTTACGATTCGCAGCATAAAAGCATAATCAAGAGAAATCATGGTTCAGCTCAGCCAGAGATGGGCAGAATAGTCCATTTAACTTTATGTTAAAAAAAGGTAAAATAATTGGACCAAAATTTGTTTGAAATGGGAGTAGGAAATGGCTTGTTTTCAATCTATTTCAAATGAAAAAAAAAAAAAAAAGCCCATTAAACCCTCATTGGAAACTATTTAGTTTGGAAACAAGTTTAGTATTCCATAGATGGTGAGTGCTGAAAGTTGTGGCAGAACACAGCCTGTGTGGGGACTGCCCAACTATCTGATGACCTAGTTCCATGGGGTTCTGGAAAAAAGTGCTGGCTGGGCTGGGGCAGTTCACAGCCTGGCTGCTGGCCTTCCAGCAAAATCTGCAAGATTCAACTGACTAGAGAAAAGGAAGCCTTTCAAGTTGATGGAAAACCCCCAGGGACTTTCTGCTGGCACACGAAAGCATGGCTGCCAGAGCAAGGAGAAGCTGAAGACAGTGGGGAGGTGAGCTGAGCTGAGAGGAGATGGGAATAAATCCTTGTGGCTATGCCAGCCTGGGAGTTAGCCTCACAAATGACAGTGTGCTTGGGGTTGGGAAGATGATTCTGGGTCAAGTTCTTGCCTCTCAAGTAGGAAGACCTGAGCCTGAGCCCCAGAACCCACCTACAAAGCCAGGTATGGTGGCACATGCTTGTAATCGCAAAGCTGGGGAGACAGACAGAAGAGGATTCCCAGAGTTCACTGGTGCACCAGCCCTGACTACTTGGTGAGTTCTAGGCCAGTGAGAGAGCTTGTCTCCAAAACCAAGATGGCAAGACCACTTAGCAGGTAAAGATGACTGTTGCCAAATCTGATGACCTGAGTTTGAACCACAGAATCCATGGGATGGAAGGAGACAACTGACTTCCAAAAATTAGTCCCTGATCTCCACACCCACATATACACAAAATTAAGAAATAAATGTTATTAAGAAGACAAAACACAAAACCAACAAAATGGATGGTACCTGAACAACAATATCGGAAGCTGACTTCTGGCCTCCACATGCACATCTGTGCACTTGTAAACATTTAGCACATACACACCAACGTGCATACTTGGCTCAGAGGCCTACAATAACACAGCCCACATGTGCACCTCTACAGGACATGAATATATCACTGAGAACAAGTTCGGATGCAGGACCTCCGGCAGAGGCTGGCCTTCGGTGTCCGGTGTCCTTTCGCATGCACACTGTGGTCCGCTGCCATGGGGCGTGATCTGCCTTTTACATCAAGCTCTCTATTGCAAAGAGGGCCGTGTTACCAATATACCAGTGGGATGTGCAACAGGACCTAAGGCTCCAAGAACCTTTCTGCTAGTCCTCTTTTGTTCATCGAGGATGGATGGCTATCCGTGGCACATCATGGATGCCCAATCCATGCGGATTAAAACAATGAATGAATTAACGGATGGACGGATGATCTAGAAGGAACTAGAGAAACTCTTAAAGGAATGGTCTTGCATAAAAAGGATGGGCAACTCACTTGAAAAAAAAAACTTTTTTTTCTTCTTCTTCTTAATTACATCTGTATAGTGATTTTGTGTGGATGTGGAGATAAGGGACCAGTTTTGGGGAATCAGCTTCCTCCTTCCATCACATGGATCCCGGGGATCCAACAAATGTGTTGCACGCTGACAGCGTAACAGTTTGACACAGCTGGGCACACCTGTAATCCCAGCAGGAGGCAGAAGCAGGTGGATCTCTGTGAGTTTGAGGCCACCCAGGTCTATAAAGCTAATCCAGGTCAGCCAAGGCTACACAGAGAAACCCTGTCTCAAAACAATTTTTTTTGATGGTGTGTGTGTGCGCTCATGTGTGTGTAAGCCATAGGACAACCTCACGTGTTGTTTCTCAGCTGTCCACCTCACTTTCTTGAAATAGGGTCTCTCACTGGCTTGGAACCAGCTGGCTGTCCAGTGAGCCCCACAAATCTTCCTGTATCCACCTCCTCAGAGCTGGGACCTGCCACCATACCTAATTTTTAATGAGGATTCTCAGGTTCTTGTGCTGACAGGGCAAGTACTCGACCTATTAAGCCAGCTCCCCAGCCCTGACCCAGACACTTAATCAGTAAACATTTTATGAAGCGGCAACCTGTATGGAAAATATAAAATATTCCGTCCTGATGTGAAAGATATATCCCATTAGCACGTTAAGCCCCAATTTCCATGATTTCTTTAGAAGAACAAAGTCCCTCATGTCTGTTTCATGTCCCATTCCATTCAGCTGCCTTAGGTGTCTTGAGCACTTATGAAATATTTACACCCTCCTCTTACTTTGGATTTTGCTCCTCTTTAATTCCCCGTCTGCATTCACTTCCTCTTTCATTTAACCTTTATGGTCCTTGGGGAAGTGATAAAATGGCTCTCTGTGGCTGTCTCCTGATTTTGATTCACAGGGCACTGGCCTAGATTCCCAGTCTCAATAGCGCCACTCATCAGGATGAGAAAGAAGCACTAGCTTAGACCGAGTGCCTCCATTCCCTCCATGGCCACAGGGCCCAGCAGGTGCTGGTCACTGCAGTCTTCCAATGTGGTTGCAAGGTTTGAATTCCTGTGGCAGTATGCTTTAACTTTGATAGGGTTGCTTATGTAACCCAAATCCCAGTCTGAGAAGGAGAAGAGGCCATTTTCTCCTACATGTGCTGTATGCATTGTAACCTGTGTAGGAGCAGCACGGCCTGTCATCATTAACGTAAGAAAATGGAATGTGGAAAGACTTACGTTTTTGACTGAACAGCACTGTTGTGAAGAGACACCATGATCAAGGCAACTTATAAAAGGAAGAGTTCATTGGAGGCCTGCTTACGGTTTCAGAGGTTAGGACCATCATGGCTGAAAGCATAGCAGGCAGGGAAGCATGATGCTAGAACAGTAACTGAGAGTTTACATGTTGAGACAGCAACCATGAAGCACAGAGAGAAACTGGGAATGGCAAGGGCTTTTGAAAAGCTCAAAGCCCACCCCTAGTAACACACCTCTTCCAGCAAGGTCACGTCTCCTAATCTTTCCTAAACAGTTCTACCAAGCAGGGACCAAACATTCAAAGTCTCAGTCTTAGTTAAAGTAACTATTTTTGGGTGTGTTTGATCCCCAGCACCCCTGTTTGGTTTTTTTGTTGTTGTTGTTGTTGTTTTGTTTTAAAGAAAAACAAGATATAGTGGTGTGCAATGCTGGGAAGGTAGAAACAGAAGGATCTCTGAGGCTGCTGGCCAGCCAGTCTAGCTTACACGTGAACTACACATCAGTGAGAGATCCTGTCTGGAAAGGTAGAAGACAGTGTCTGCGAATGACACCCAAAGCTGTCCTTTGGCCTCTGCAAGCACACACACATGTGCACATGGACCTGAATGGACACGTGAATGCAAACATGCACACTCTCCACAGACCCAACAACACCCTCATATTCTGTTTCCCTCAGTCCAGTCCAACATGTTGAAAAATCACAAAGACAAAAATATATCCTCAAAGTGTCAACCCTTTCAGGAATCCTAAACCAACTCATTCTCAGCTAACAGCCAACAGAGCATCATCGCACCCAAATCTCTGCAAATGTGCATTTGCTCAATAACTAATGGCCTAGTTGGAACGTGGAAATGGGATTCAAGAGCTTCCTTTCATTAGGCCATCTCTTTGAGAGTTACAGAATGTTCACCCCATAAGGCTGCCAGTTTCCCTGGCATAGTGGAGAGTGCCTCACTTTATTGATTGCCATTCACTGTTCTTCAGCTGAAGGCAGCCATTGTGTGGATGGAGCGGAAGGGAACAAGAGTTCTAGCGATGGCTTCCATTATCCAAGGACAGCCAGAGCAGTTATATGGGGACAAGTGTGTTCTGCCTTCATGCTCCGTGGCTGCTCTGGACTAGTTCAGCTCCACAGCTCTGAACAAGTTCTTCTGTTAGAGCAATATAAAATATAACGTATTTATCTGTCTCCTTTTCCTTCCATATTTCCTTCCTTCTTTTTCCTCTCTTTCCCCTTCCTTCCCTCTATTCCTCTTTCTCCCATCTCCCACACCCCCATTTTGTAGTACCAAGGATTGAACCTAAGTCCTTGTATCTGGTGGAGGGGGATGTCAGTGGTACTCCATCTTTCTTCATACGCTCTGGATCAGCAGATTCAAAGTGACCTTGATCTCTGTTGCATTTTCCCCGGCATCACCGTTGAGGTAAGAGGACTTTACTCAAAGAATTAACAGTGCTGGCCCTAGCACAGAACTGCAGTACATGTGTGAAACAATCAATTGGAAGGGAATTGTTCTGTGGAAGAAAGCATTCTAAGAGCAGGCTGCTAGGCTCCGCAACAGCGTTTACCTCATGGGTACAGAGCCACGATTCCCTGTGCAACAGCTATGGCCATGAAGCAGAGTTCAGATTCAAAGCTGACACCTGAGGAGAACGGTTCCTTTATGGATATTTGGTATTGTGACAGTAACCCTGCAGTGTCCCCTGAATTAGAGGCTTCTGTGCTCCTGGATGACTATTCTTTATGTCTTCTCTGGTCACAACCCTCTATAGATACAAGGTGGAAGATGACAAGACATGACAAAAGAAGCCCATGCCCATGCTTTGGATGTGGACTCAAACCACATGCCACCCTTTCCTTTCTGCTGTCCCCACTTCCCCGTTTTGTTCTATGCATCCCTAATTTTATAGCCTCTGACCAATACACAGTCTTTGCCTACTGATTGTTGTGGGAATGAAGGAGTGCTGAGGAAGAAAGGAAGGGTGGGATCCATTGGAGACATTATAGATTCAACCCCCAACAGCCCCTGCAGTTTTCTTGAGGGTTGCAGGATGTAAGAACACAGGTCCCTTTATTTACAGACACTTTTCTTTCTCACTGATCTTTTTCTGATTTTCCTGTATAGACTGGCACTCTAATACCGCTTTGCTCTCTCAGCCATCACGTGTGTTCACGTATCCTGGAAGAGTTACGAATGCAGCCTGATGCATTTTGCAGATGAGAATTTCATGCTAAAAGCTGACCATCCCTGCTGCCTTCCTATATTAGGGCCCTCATGAGGATGGAAAACAGTCTCAGGCAAATGAACCAATATGCACTACTAAATCCTAGGCACTCCAAAACAGGTGGAGAAGCATTATGAAGAGAAGGAAATTTTACTTCTCCAGGTTTGATTTTATAGCACTGAACTCACATTCTTAGTGTCCCTCCCTATTGGACTCTGGGCTGAGACTATGACTGACCATAGGCAAGTGACACAAGTGAATGCAAAGAAAGGATGTTGTGTTTGGAGCTCTGGGGTTACCACACAACGAGTTTACCTACAGAAGGCAGAAAGACCCATACATAGTATATAAGTGGTCTCAGCATTCCACTCCCAGGCCCTGCAGTCTGATAGGAACCTGACATCACAAGGACTTCCATTTTGCATAGACTTATGCGTTATCTACATAGCTGTGATAAGCCACTAAGTTTCAAGAGGGTTCTGTCACATGACAGACACTGGGTATGCCCTCTCTCTTCACTCTCAGCCCACAGGACTTGGGCATGTATAGATGTCTACTTCTTTTTGTTTTGATTTTGAACTTCAGATCCTCCTTGCTTCTATCTCCTGAGGGCTAAGAGGATAGATGTGTGCCACCACACAGAGTTTATGTGGTGTTGGGGACCAAACCCAGGCCTTTATGCATACTAGACAAGCACTCTAGCCACGGAGCCACATGCCCAGTCCAAGGCCTGCTGACTTCTTAGGACAATGCCACTGACCTTCCCTCTTCCCTTGTTCTCTCAGACTCCCAACAATAACAAGAAGGAGTGAAAAGAAGCCACTATTGGGGATTAGTGTGTGTTGGGGGCAGGGATAGAGGCTCTGTGGAGAAGGGGCAATAGAGAAAGGAGGGGAGACACAGAGTTCAAGGCAATGGCTGATGCAGAACCCCAATAAACACAACACCACTCTTCCTCTCCTGACATTCCTTCTGGCAGAAAAAGCAATTAATAGCAATGACCACAAACGGGTAGCCAAAGCTAATTTCCACTCAGGCTTGTGGCAGGTGGGAAGAGGGAGCAGAGAAACCCACCCACTGGCTCCCTCCTCGGAGGCCCCCTCCGTTATGATCATTGTAAGTAATTCTGCTCAGCTAGGGGAATAAAGGCTTGAGCATAAGGTTTCTATCTGGCCTGCACAGAAGCTGATTAAAAATGCTAACTACCGTGATTGTCCAACCACCAGACGCTCCCTGGAGACCCACGCTCACAGATGGTGATTAGTTTGGGATGGCCAGAACATTCACAGGGACCATGTTGCTGCAACACCCACAAACTATCTGTCACCCTCCCAGGAGGCCGTTCAAGGCTGTTTACCTCATACAGTTAACTTGAACCATAAGCTTTGCCAGCCTCTTTGATACAATTTTAATCACCCTCCTCAGAAAACCCCTAGCCTTCTCCCCCCACTATCATACGAATTTGTCGAAAGGCACAAGGCAAGAAAGTCCCCTTGGAATTCTGCATCTGCAGAAACTCCCTTCCCAAAGCCACCAGACACTACCCAGGTCCCCTTTGATTTACTGGCTTGTATTAATCCTCCTCGAATCGGCACTCCATCATGGCTACCCGTGGAGATGGTGGTAAGAGATCAATACCAGGGCTTATAACGAATGTTCCAACTGCGAAACTCTGGTCATTGTTTATCTTCTCCAGAATGGACCCTCTCTCCCTCTCTTCAAACAAGCAAATTCAAATTTTTTTTTCTTTTCTTTCTTTTTTTTTTTTTTATTTTAGGCTATTGTAGGCTGGTCTTGAATTTTCTGGCTTAAGTCCTCTTTCTACCCCTGACTCCCAAATGCTCAGGACTACAGATACACACCACTGAGTCCGGGTAGAAAATCTTTTCTTATCTGTTAAAATGTGCCTCATTTTTCTTTACAGATTTATTCTTAATTATGTTTATGTTTGTGTGGTAGGGAGTATGTGCATGTTGTACCCAAGGATACCAGAGGTATCAGATTCCCTGGATCTGGAGTTACAGACGGCTGTGAGCCATGATACATGAGTGCTAGGAACTGAACCCACTGAATCAAATGCTCTTAATCACTGATCCATATCTCCAGCCCCCAAATTCTAATTTTCTAGACTGACATCATCTATCTATCTATCTATCTATCTATCTATCTATCTATCTGGAAAACAAATGGCAAGAGAGATAACAGACCCCATTCTGCTTACAAAGCTATGTGGATTACTACTTCCATGGCCCTGAAGTTGCTAAACGTTTCCCCAGGAAACTCCAACTGCCCTGCCCTGGGTCCTAGCACCTGGAAGGCTGGCAGCATATTCTTTCTGGCAAAGCCTTGAACATTGACCCTGTGACATTTGTTGGACCCATCAGCCTGAGATGAAAAGCAGGTAATGTCATGTGATGCCTGTATGTGCTGATGTTTATTTCATAGGTAGGAGCTGTTAGCATTCTTGAAGCACCATGCCAAAGAAAAGGAAGCAGACTCAATCTTTGCAGATGACATTATTTCTTTGGGCCTGTTCAGTTCTCCAAACCTCTTTCATTTGGTTTGCAAAATGGTAGAACACTGTTCTGCTTGGCTTTCATGGCTGCTTTTTGCTTGTTTTAAAGCTTATTCTTTACTTCTTTCTTTTTTTCTTTTTTGGTGGTGCTGAGAATTGAACTGAAGGTCCCACATATTCTAGGCTAGTGCTCTACCACCACTAAACCACCCTCCCCTCTTACTGAGAAATTCTAGGCAAGTATTCTACCACTGAGATCATCCCTGGCCCATGAAGGAAAGGGCCAGGGATGAAAATGGAAAATTCTGAAAAAAAAAAAATTAAATTTATTTATTTATTTGCTATTAATAGTTCTAGTTCATTACTCCTTTTAAAATTTATTTTTTAAAAGACTTATTTTATTTTTAATTTTAATGTATAGATGTCCACATCTGTGTGGGGGTATATGAATATAAGTTCAAGTGCCTGTAGAATACTGAAGAAGGTGCCAGAGCTCCTGGAGCTTAAGTTTTAGGTGGTTATAAGCCGTCCAAGATGAATGCTGGGAACTGAACATCCTCTGCAAGAGTGGTGTATACTCTTAAGCACTGAACTTTCTCTCTAATCCTCGTTGCTCCTTAAAAAAAATTTCCCAGTTAGAAAAGACAGAATTCGTAGAGAATTGGAAACCCATTCCATTTTTGCTGTTAGTACTTTCTAGGCGTTTCTAGAACTTCATGTTTTCCCACTCTTTCTTCTCTCACCCACTGAGTTTACCTGATGGCACATTCTGGAGGCTCACAGACCATCTGGATTCTTGCTCACCTCCCTAATGATGGCCTCATTCTATAAATGTCCTTAGGAAGTAAAGGTGATTGGCTCTGCCTGACTTATTTTTAAATTTTTTAAATTTATTTTTACAAAAAGCATAAAATTTCATTAATGTGTATGTCTTTGTGAATGTATATTTCTTGTGTACAGGTGCCCTTGGCGGGCAGAAGAGGGTGTCAGATCCCTTAGAGCTGGAGTTGTAAGCAGTTGTGAGCTGCTTAACAGGGATGCTGGGAACTGGACTTGGGTCCTTTGGAAGTGTGCTCTTAAGTGTTGAACCATCTCTCTAGCCCAGACTCGATCCGATGTCTGTGAAACATTTTATACTATTTTCTTCCACTATGGAGTAATGGAGACTACGAACATCACTATTTATACACTTCCTGCTGTCACTTTCTCCCAGAGTCAATTAACACTTCCCCGGCATGCTTTCTTCTTGCTTCAAATAGGGCTTCCTACTTCCAATGTCCATCTTTCTCTTCCTGTAGACATCAGGATTCCTGCCCTGAGTTCCTGTCCTGACTTCCCTGAGTGATGAGACTGTGATGTGGAACTGTAACCTTAATAGGCCTTTTCCTCCTGATTTGCTTTTGTTCATGGTCATTCCACAGCAATGGAAACCCTAACAAGACAGAAAGCAGCAGTTCCAATGAGCTACAGAGATGGCTCAGTTGATAAAAACGCTCTTGGTTCACCCTGAGAATTTGAGTTCAGAGCCCTACTTGAAAACCAGGTGGTTACAGCAGGTCTATATTCCAGGAGGTGGAATACAGACTCTCACGGCTCAGTGAATGGCCAGCCTAGTCAATTAGATCTACATTTGGTGGGATAACTTATCTCAAAAAATAAGGTGACAGAGGAAGACATCTGATAGCAACCTCTGGTGTCTGAGCTCTTGGTACCCCTCCTGTCTCAGCCTCCCAAGTGTGGGGATTACAATTTTGAGTGAGTGTCACTGTGTTTTGCTTTATCTCTGAATTCTAAACTTAAATGTTAATGATGAAAGCTTTGCTTCTGATCTTAGAAAAAAGAGAAATCTTGGAGAAACAGTTACCACTGGAGTCATGTGTTTGATCCCACACAAGTGCAACTTTGGTTGCCATAACAACTTCCCTGTGGCATGATGGGCATATCCAGATGTCTGTTTCTGTGGTTGATACTTACGCTACTTACATGCACCTTATTTTCTCTTTTACATTTCTTTCGAACAGAGGGAAAGGTGGTGTAAGAGTTTGCAACCTGAGGAATTGATTTCAGTTCCTTTGAACGGTAGCTATGGGGTGAGGAAGGGCAGCAAAGTAGAGAATGAGTGCAAAGGGGATGTTTCTAAGACTTTACAAAACAAAAACCATGATGACCTCAAATAAAATTGCCAAGTGTTGTGTTTTGGTTGTGAACTGTCCCCTACAGACTCATAAATAGAAATTCCAGGCCCTCAGCTGCAAAACCTCCAGGAGGTCTAGATTTGTTGGAGGAAGTGGGTCACTGTGGGAGGGCTTTGTGGTTTGTAAGCAAGATCCAACTTCCTGTTTACTCTCTACTTCCTAACTATGAATGCAAAGTGACCAACCAGATTCTTGCTCCTGCTATGTATTCCTCATCATGACTGGACATAGTTCCTTGAACCGTGAGCCATTTGCCTGGCATTTTGTCACAGAAATGAGAAAAGCAGCTAACAAACTGGAGAAAAGTAATTCACACTTTGTAACTGTTGAAGGCACATACTATGCTCCTATGAGGTGGTAGGTAAGGTTTCATCAATAACAAAGGGTGGGAGATAGAGAAAGTGGGGGAAACAAGTAGAGCCAAGGGGCAATCATTAAATAAAATTAATCAATCCAATTTTGCTGGAGAGAATGTGACGAGAACTTCCACATGCTCTGTGTGGAAACATGAGACATGAAGCTGTCTCTAGTTTACCCAGACAGCACTTGGCTCTGGAAATGACCTATCTCTTGGTTCAGGCACTCTGGTGACAATGTCATCGTCTAAGATATGTAGAGAAAACGATACCAGAAAAAAAGAGAAACAAAACAGAGATGGGCAAAGGATAGCAAGAGGGTGAGCCCCAAGAATGACAGCTTGGCTTACCTGATGTCAACCCCAAGAATGATCTAGAATAGACTCTGAAAAATCTCTGAGAGGAAGTCCTTTGGTTATGAGCATCTGGAATCTATGTCTTAGGAAGAAACATCTCCCTCAGATCAATACACACTGAATGAGTGCTCTAAGACACTGCCAGTGCTGAATTGTCGAGGATGAATAAGGCCATTCAGTCCTGGGTGAGGGTGTGGGGAAAGGAGAAGAAGGCAGGAGCTTTAAAGACACAGGCAAACTGGCTACTGTGGTATGTGCCTGGGACCTCAGCATTTGAGAGGTGGGGGTAAGAGAGTCACAACTTTGAGGTCAGCCTGGGCTACATAGCTAGAGCCTGTATTTAAAAAAAAAAATAAAAGTTAGCTGAGCAGAGTGGGACATGCCTACAATTCCTGCATTGGAAGCTGAGGCAGGATCAGGAGTTCAGGGTCACCCTGGGCCACACAGTGAGTTCAATGGCAGCCTGTGATAAATGGCACCTCAACTCAAAGGAAAACTTACAACCAAATAACGGAAATGACAAACCAGATGGAGGCAAGTGAACAGGAAGAGGGGAGAGGTGTGAATTGCAGGAGATAGGAGTCATGGAGGAAAAGAAAGCTCGTTAAGGAAGAGAATGGAGGTAGGGACATCTACAGAATTTCACTGGCACAGAGTGGAGTGATGAGGGTTGGTGAGATGGCTCAGCAGTAAAGGTAATAGCCTGGCTACCTGAGGTGGATCCCTGGGACCCACATGATGGATGAAGAAAACGGATTCTTATAAGTTGTTATTTGGCTTCCTTACCACATACTATGCCATAGCATGCAAACATGCTTATGTACTCGCATGTGCATGTGCACACACAGTCTTAAAGGGGTGGGGTGATTATAAGCTAAATGGCAGCCAGAAAAAAAAAATGTGGCTGGGCAGAGCCCAGGACTTGCTAAGGATATGAGGGTAGGCAACACTGTGTGTGTGATTTGACTGTGTAGGGCAAGTCATGAGATTCCCCAAGAGAGAAAGATGCTGGGGTCTGAGCAATGTCAGTGCAAAGCAAGGAAGGCGTGCTCAGACTTCCCAAGGATGCAAGTGTCCAAACTTTGTAGCTCATTAGCCGAGAGGTGAGCACAGCACGACCTGTGCCTTCTTTCTTTAGATGGGACTGAGTTGTCTTCAGGCTCAATGGGTAGTGACAGGTTGTCATTAACTGTCCACTTCCCTAGTGAGGAGGTAAAAGCAGATGCTACATGATCCTTTGTCGGAAAAATGATGGAAAGGACTCACTGCAAAGTGAGAAGTTGAAGAAAATCACCTCATTCCTCATGTAATCCTTTTGTAAGATAAGGTCTCATCTATTTCAGGCTGGCTTCTAACATGTTACTAGCCAAAGATAACCTCGAACCCAGATCCCCCCTTGCTTCCACCTCCTGTGTGATATGACTGCAGGCATGTACCACCAGTCCCGGGTTATGGGCTGCTGAAGCCTGGAGCCCAGGACTTCATGAATGTTAGACAGGCGCTCTGCCCATTGAGAGGCATCCCCCTCCCTAGGGTACAGTGCTTTAAGCAGGGGCCTCCGGTCTTGGGGGTTGGGAATGCACAGTATGATTTATGAAAATGCCTGTGGCCACCAACTCAGGAAATCCTTCCCCACCTCTCCTTCACTGACCAGCTGGACCGGCCGCCATTAACCTTCACTGCTCTATTTAGGACTGTATATAGGGCTATAAACTATACAGGTGAAGAGCAAGGGGTCCTCTAGATAGACTGCATATACTATGGATTCCTACCTGTATTAATCATTTATCCGAGAGGAAGAATAAAGCATATTAAAGGGACTCATCTTCTCACAGCAATAACCCATTAATGTGAAACGAACTGCAGCAGTGGTCGAGGCAACTTGAAACTACCTGGAACACCTAGAAGCAAGATTGTTGACATTCTACAACACACTTACAAGGCTCTCCCCGACGCCTTGGGAGGGTCTTTTGAGGCTCTGATCTCACTGCTCCTTGTGAAAAAAGGACAGGTGTCTGGGTATAGGCCATTTCTTCCTGGCAGGGAGTGAATTGAAAGGGGCTGAGAGCCATCAGTTATGATGAGCTTCTACGCCTCAGTTAGAGCAAGCTGAAGATTGTGAGATGGAGACCGAGAAAACCCATCCATGTGAAGGGCACGTGCCCTTTACATTTAGCTCTCACTTGGTGCACATGCTGAACTTTATATGTGGTGCAAAGGGTTCGAGGACGGTGATGGGCTAAAGGAGTGGGTTATCAGGGCTTTCCTGGCTCTGTTTGCCTCATGTAAGTTTTCTCTTAGAGATCCTGAGATAAACTTAGGATTATAAATGCATGGGGTTAGCACCTGTAGTCAGAAAGCACAGTGTCATAGTTGCTACAGAAAATGGGCCCTTGTGTCCAAGTGGAAGCAGACTGTTGAAATAATTTCACTGATGAGCTGGTGAGATGGCTCGCCAGGTAAGAGCACTTGCCTTCAGGTAATGACCTTAGTTTGACCCCTGGGCCCCAATGAGTGTGAGGAGGAAACCAGCTCTCACAAACTGTCCTCTGACCTACACACATACACACAAACACGCACCTGAGATGTGTTCACACACATACAAACCCACTATAGTTTAAAAAAAATGTAATAAAATATTTTTTTAAAAAGCATTTGTTGAGCAGATTATTGGATTTATGTTAAGTTTGTAGATGTGTGTATGTGTACACACGTGCACGTGTTTATGTGTGAATGCCTGCTTTTGTGTGTGCATGCACAGGAAGACCAAAGGACTTCAAAAAGTCCTTTTTTTTTTGAAAGAGGTTCTCTTATTGGTCTGGAACTCACCACTGGGCCTCTAGGTATCTACCTGGCTCTACATTCCCAGAGCTGGAATTACCACCACACTTGGCTTTTTTAAAGCCAGTGCATCTGTAAGGGCACTGTGTGTCCTCCCTCCCTCCCTCCCTTCCTTCCTTCTTCCTTCCTTTTTAGACAAGGTTTCGCTCTGTGTAGGCCTGGCTGTCCTGGAACTCACTTTGTAAACCAGGCTGTCCTCAAATTCACAGAGACCCGACTGCCTCTGCCTCCAGAGTACTGGAATTAAGGTGCACACCATCAGAGCCCGGCTTGCTGCTTTCAGTCTTTGATGGACGTATAGTTTCTACTACTTGGGGTGGAACAATTATTAGGAAGATAAAATGGGAATCTTCCCACCTTCCTAAAAGTGATGGCTCATGAGTTTTGCCTGGAATGCAGAGTATTGTTTTCAGTGCTTATTCCTTTACGGGTGGGTGTCTCTCAAAGGATGTTACACAGGAGGCGCAGACTTCCCAGCGTAGGCTATAATTCACCTAGAATGGAACCAAGAAGGGCCTGAACTGTGGTTTGGACCACTGACTGAGGCTCAGCACCATAGGGCTTGTTAAAGAGTTTATCTATGTGAAGATGAGACCCCAAGCCTGAAGAGGGGTGGGGCATGCTAGAAGGTAGCCCCACAGCTCTGCCTAGGGAAAGGCAAAATGGCCTTCTGTCCAGGCAGGGGTCCAATTTTCACAACAAGATGTCAACTCTGCCATGATTTCTATGGCATAAGGCTGTGGCCTGGCCTGGCAACAGAGAATAGGAACACCCCAGGCTCTTGTCAGATAATACAATCTCAAACTGTCTGCTATTCAACCTCAATCAAAAGCCCAGCTGAGAAAAGCAATATTTACAAAAGATTATTTGAAGGGCAAGCAGTTCATCCATTCTTCAAAACACTCTACATTCTATCCATGGATCAAACCTGAACACCTTGCAGCTCCATGCCAGGGCCACGTTACTTTACCCCACATGGAACCGCTGTCACCAGATTGTATTTTAATGCCAAGCCTCTTGCTCTTATCAAAAAGTTGCGACAAGAAGCAGACAGAGAAAATCTGTTATTATAGTTGAGAAAAAGCTGTCACTGGAATGGAGCTCTCTAAAAAAAAAGAAAAAAAATCCCTTGTGAGAAACTGTAGAAATTAGTTTTAAAATGCAGGATGTTAGTGGTATATTCCTATAATCCCAGTGCTCAGTGGAGACAGGAGGGTTGGGAATTCAAGGTCATCCTTGGCTGCACAGTCAGTTTGAAGACAATATGAGCTATACAAGATACTGTATTAAAAAACAAAATGGAGCTGGGAGAGATGGTGCATTTGACAAAGTTCTTAATGTACTATAATGAGGATCAAAGTGCATTCCCCAGCACTCACATAAAAGACAGGTGTGGTGGTGTGCACCTGTAATCCCAGTGTTGGTCAGCAGAGACAGGAAGATCCTTGGGTCTTGCTGGCCAGGCAACCTAGCCTACTCAATGAGCTCCAGGCCACTGGGAAGCCTCGATTCATAAAACAAGGTGCTTGAGGAATGAGCAAGGTTCCATGTGCACACGAATACCACACATACTTGAATTTGTGTGGGACAGCAAAGAAAGGCTGTCTACAGATTCCTCCTGAGTTCCTGCCTTGACTTATTATACCCATGACAGGTGAGCTAGAAGTCTAAGTCAGAATAAACCCTTTCCTCCCCAAAGGCACTTTTAGTTAGAGAGCTTAATCATAACAGCAGAAAGGAAACTAGAACAGTCTTCTTTCAATTGACTGGGGAGTGAACTGGACCTTGGCTGCCTGGAACCTATCTCCATGAAGAGTCCATAGCTCTGGTTTGGTGATCCTCAAGTTTCCCATATCTGTAACCTCCTTTTCTTGGTCATTGTTTTCCCTTTCTGTGTTCACTTCAACCTGTTTGATTGATTCATTTTATAAAAGACCATAAAACTTTCATGGGACTCGAATACGGTATAAATAAGTAAAGAGAACAGCGATGCCTCTGTTCTCTTACACATCACATCTATATTTAGTTGGTGTCCTGACTTGATGGCAATTCTCTCAGTTCTGTTGGTAGCTGAAGAAGTCGTGCTAAAGACCAGAATCACAGCACTAAAGCTAACATTTATTGTATTGATCCCACGTACCTAAACACTGCAAAGCATATTTGACACATTGTTTTACTTTAGCCTTTCAATAACCTCATAGGATAGTGTCCAGCCCAGCTGTACATGCCTGTAATTTCAAAATTTGAGAAGCTGAGGCAGAAAGCAAGGGAGTTCCAGTTTAGCCTTGGTGATATGAGACTCAAGTTAAGAGCTTAGGGTGTGGCTCAGTGGTAGAGCACCTGCCTAGAATCCCCCAGTGAGGAATTAGAAGAATGATTCAGGGCAGAGGACCTGCCTAGTCTGCAGAAGGCTTTGATTTCCACAAATGCCTAGTACTACAAACAAAACAATCCACAAAGTCCCTGCTTAGTGTCTTTCTCCTGTTAGGTCATAAAACCAAACACTATGTTAGGGGTCACTTTACAGATAAGACAATAGGCTATGACAAATAATACAGATTTCAATCTGGGTATGTCTGACTACAGCAACAGGGACACATTCTAGCTGTGATGAACCCTGAAGGCAAGAATGATAAGACTGAAGCAGCAAATGCTAACACGTCTGAGGTTAGACTTTTGATTTTCCCCCTTTGCTTGAAAGTCTACTGGCAACTGTGGTTTCCCTGTACCAGTTAAAGTCTCATGCAACAGTAAGCAAGATGAAAGTATATTTTGTAGGTATCATTAAGTCAAATTTACGTGGCTTTAGTTTTCTGAGTCAAGGTCACATGATGCCCTGTTCCCACCTCCCCTTGCTGGGATGAGAGGTGTAGATCCTTGCACTATTTATATGGTACTGGGGTTGTGTGTGTGCACACATGTGCCATGCATTTGTGGAGGTCAGAGGACAACTCTGGGAATAGGTTTTTCCCTTCACTTATGTGGATTGAACTCAGGTCCTCAGACTTGGCAGCAAGCACCTCTGCCTGTAAAGCCAGTCCCTGGTTGTATATTTGTAAATAGAAAAATCATATGAAGTAGATATAAAAGAGCATATAGGGTCAGAAAGGCCTTTAGTGTTTGGTTTTATGTCCCAACCAAAAAAAAAAAAAAGGCACTAAGCAGTAACCATATGAAAAAAGGAGACAGGCCACACTGGCCACTCCTGCCCTATTTGTCATTCTTCCATTTGGCCCACTCTGCTTACATGGTGATTGAAACCAACATAGAGACCCTCCAATCTCTCTCTCTGCTGTGTGTGTGTTCATGCGTGTGTTATACACATGTACATGTGTACAGGTGATTATGTGTGTGGAGACCAAACGACAACCATGAAGTTGCTCCTAGGTTGCTGCCCACCTTGTATTTTGAGGCAGGGTTTCTCACTGGGTATGAACCTGCCAAATGGGCTAGGCTGGCAGGCTTGTGAGCCCCAGGGGTGCAACTGACTCCAACTCCCCAGTACCCTATAAGCATGTGTCACCAAAAGAGCTTCTTCTTCTTCTTTTTTCTTTCTAAATGTGAGCTCTGGAGGGATTAACTCAGGCCCTCTGGTTAAGCACATTATTGACTGAGCTATCTCCCCAGTCCAAACCCTTCAATTTTTACCCAGCTTTCATATAACTTCTCCCTCATGTTTGGCCCTACCAACGCTATATTTCAAGAAAAATAGCCTTAACAGTACATTTGGAGACTTAATTTTAAGCATATCAAAAGGACATTAAAATAAATTTACTTTGGGCTTTGCCAGCCCAATTCTTGATGCTCATTGCAATTATATCTCTATTAGGATGTTCACATGAACCAGGAAATAAATCAGGATATTGATGGTTTAAGTATTTTATCTGCATTTCATGGAGGAGGGGGAAAATCTCTGCAAATGGTCATATTTTCATTTACTACATAAGACATTTAACTTACATTCATTTTTCTGCCAGCCTTTCTTATATTTATTTATCTTTCTGTATTGATCTATGGCTTTCAGAGCTTGAGAACATGAGCCATCTCCATCATGAACCTAAGTATACACAGGTCATACACAACAGGCCAGGTAACAGAGCATTCTAGCTGGTTCTCCCCTGACTCTTCCACCCCAGTTCTTTCCTAGGTACAGCGTCAAATGCTGGCCAGAACTGGCAAGCTAAGAATCAGGCTTGAGTTCAGAGCTCACCTGGGCCACTTATAGAGATCATGACTCCCCTGACTTCAAATAAAACTTAAGAGTGTAAGGATGTAGTTCAGTAATAAGAGTGCTGGCCCAGTGAGGGGCTGGGGGCATGGTTGAGTAGTAGAACACTTGCCTAGTAAGGTGCCTGGGCTATGGCTGACTATTGGACCACTTGCCTAGAATTCCCCAGTAAGGGGCAGGGGGTGTAGCTGAGTGTTAGACTGTTTCTGAACATGTTTAAGGCCAGGAGTTTAATCTCCAGTAACAGAAAATAAGTAAAGAAGCTGGGTCAATGTTGATAAGATTTAGGGTTGAAGTCTATTATGTACATGGACTGAGCAACCAACACTTCAGAAAGGCTGTGTAATAACCACGGCTTTTGTTCTTGTTCGTCCTGTGTATGTGCACATATGTACATGTGGCTTTGTGTGCACATGTGTGTGGAAGACAGAGGACAATCTTAAGTGTCACTCCATAGGACTGTCTATACAGTTTTTTGAGACAGGCTCGCCTATTGTCTAGGAGGCTTTCAAATAAGATTCTGCTGGGCTGGCCACGGATCCCTCTGTTTCTGCCTCTCCCTCCAGCTCTGGAATTACAAGTGCATACCCCCATACTCAGCTTTTTAAATAGGTCCTGAGGCTTGAAGTCAGGTCCTTATGTTTGCAAGGCAAGCACTTTACTAACTGAGCCATTTCCCCAGCTGTGGCTTTGTTTTAAAA